>NW_028250410.1:1392500-1792000 GCF_964263255.1 Lissotriton vulgaris
CCCAAATGAGCCGCCTCTGCAGGCCTTCCACCTCCTGAAAGTAACTCGCCAGAATGATGTCAAACGAATTCTGGAGTGCGTATAAAAACCGGGGCAGGGACATCATTTTAAAGAGCGCGGCCGAGCGCCGACAACGGCAATCTACGCCACCGAGCCACGTCAAGCTTCAACCTCTGGAGAGGGGAAGAAGATTGTGCTCATAGCGGGCAACTGGATCTAGCGATATAAAAATCCCCAAATATTTGAAGCTGGATTGGGATACCTGAATGGGAAATCTACTTGGCAAGGGAGGGAGGCCACCCGAAATGACATATACACACGACTTAGACCAATTTATGACCAGACCAGAGTTCTTGCTGAACGAAGTGAGAACGTCAAACAAGACGTTAAGGGATTTACGAGGGGAGGTAAGATACAAGAGAATATCGTCGGCATACAACGAGATTCGGTCCTCAAAATCGGGAGCTCACTGAATGCCCTTTATCGACGGCTCCCATCGGAGCCAGGCTGCAAGGGGCTCTAAAGCAAGAGAAAAGAGCAGGGGGGACAGCGGGCACTCTTGTCTCGTACCCCTCCCAAGAGTGAAGGACTTGGACACTTGACCGTTGACGACCACCTGAGCCAGCGGTTCCCTATATAAAAGCTTCACCCACCCGATAAATTCCGAACCGAAGCCAAATTTCGCGAGGGCGGCCCAGAGATAAGGCCATTCTATCGTGTCAAAGGCCATTGTGGCGTCCAAGGAAGCCAAGATGGCCGGCTCCAGAAGAGACCCCGCCCTCGTGAGAACACCATGTAAGCGCCACAAGTTGAGAGCGGTGTTACGATGCGGGATAAAACCGGATTGATCCGGATGGATCAGGTCACACATCACTGTAAGCAGACGATTGGCGAGAACCTTGCCTAGGATTTTAGGCTCAGCGTTCAACAGGGAGATGGGCCTGTACGATGCGCAGCGATCCCGAGGCTTGCCCTCCTTAGGAATTACCACGATTGTTGCCAAACGCTGATCACAAGGGAGGGTGCCAAGGTCACGTGACTCTATGAACATATCGCAAAGATATGGTGCGACTTTATCGGAGCGCAGTTTTACAGCTCAATAGGCAAGCCGTTCGGGCCCATAGCCTTGCCCGAACGGACATAACGAACCGCAATCGCAATCTCATCTGCAGACAACGGAGCCTACATGCACTCTCGGTCCTCCTCGGAAAGGCAGGGCAGCGCAATATCACGCAGCAATAGATGGGAGTAGTCCTCATCTCTATCAGACACCGGGGAGTACACAGTACGAAAGTAATCCACAAAACACTCCACAATCTCACTTGGGTCGGTCACACACTCACCATCTAAAGTCTGAATCACAGGGACCACACGGTTCGTTCTTTCCTTCTTGTCAAGCCACGCAATCAATTTACCCGCCTTATCCCCAACATCATACAGTCTACCCTGCTGCTCCCTGTACATTGTCTTGGCAGCATCTGTGACAAGGTTTTTATAATCTAGTTGCTTCAAACCAAGGGCGTGGAGTCCATCATGAGTAACGCCTGATTCTAGGTCATTCTCTAGTTCCAATAGTTCCGCCTCAAGACGCACAACCTCTTGATTCCTAGCTTTCTTGGTTTCAGCAATTAAGGATAAAGCCTGTCCACGAATAACAGTCTTGAAAGCTTCCCACAGGGACACGGAAGAGGAAACAGACCCCTCGTTTTCCAGGAAATATTGGTCTAGGGACTTTATCAAACTGTTACGGGTCTTGGGATTACGCAAATACCAGGGGTTTACAGGGGCGACACGCCCCGCAGCATTCACCCCAGTGTCCATGCAAAGCCACAATGGAGAATGGTCCGAAATGCCCCGGGCCAGGTGTCTGATCTCTCTAACAGAAGGAGACTGGGCAGCGGGCATGAGGATGTAGTCAAGTCTGGAGAGACTCCCATGGGCCCCAGAGTGAAAGGTGTACTGACTCTGTCGGATGCATCAACCTCCAGCAGTCTACCAGACCAAAGGTGTCCAAGAACCCACCTAGCCATGACTGGGACTTAGGAAGATCCCTGGGAGGGTGACGATCTACAGTACCAGAGAGCACAGAATTAAAATCCCCACCCATAAGGAGAGTGCAATCAGGGAGCTCTAGCATCACACGGCCGATATCTGAGAAGGTGGAGGTCCGGAGACCCGGGGGAACATATACAGTAAGCAGAGAAAGAGTCTTACCCTCCCACCTACCAGTGAGGGCGGCATAACGCCCTCCGTCGTCGAGGATTACACCATCAATCTCCAGGGGGAGAGAGGACCGAACCAGAATACCCACCCCCCTAGAACCAGTAGTGAACCCGGAGTGTGCGGCCAGACGATAACCCCACCTATTCATGGCCTGACACATATTTCCCACCTGATGCGTCTCCTGCAAGAGTACCACATCAGGAGACAAGCAACGCAAATACTGCAGTACCACTCCCCGTTTTATGCGATCACCCAATCCATTGACATTCCAAGATATTAACCTCAACCCACTACTCCCATCCCAACAAGTGATACAGAATTCGCCCCACAAAGAGCAGAACACTCGAAGCATAGAAGAAACCAATACGTCGCCTTGAGAAAGAAAAACAAACTCACAAACACCCCTTCCCACCCCCCAACCAACTCCCGTTACAACTCCCTCCTCCCTGCACCCCTGCAGTAGACTAAAAAGCCACTCCAACATGCAGTGTGCCTGTCGCCCTAACATTTCCCACTCTACAAAAAGACCCTGGAGGAGGAAAGAGGCCCATCCCCCCCCCCTACCCTGAAGGGAACACCAGTGAAACATGTGCATACAGAGGGAACAGAACCCAGTTGAACAATGTCTAGTATTCGGAGATCAGGGGCCGAAGCATCATTTCTGTTCAGGCTCACCACCTGCGGCACCGCCAGGGTTCTCGGTCCGGGCAGGCAGGGAATCCAGCCAGTCACTCACATTCTCCGGCCGGTCAAAGAAGAATGTTCGTTCCTCGTACTCCACACGAAGCCTGGTAGGGAAAAGCATAGCGTACTTCAGTCCTAGGTCTCGAAGACGTCGCTTTACACCCTGAAAGCCCATCCTTTGCCTCTGGACGAGCTGAGTAAAGTCCGGGTAAAAGTTAACTGTGGAGTTCTCGAATTTCACCGGGCCGCTCACCCTCGACGCCTGCAGGATAGCATCACGGTCCCTGAAATGAAAAAGTTTGGTGATGATAGGCCTCGGAGGTGCACCCGGTTTAGGCTTTCCACCCGGAACGCGATGGGCGCGCTCCACTGCAAAGAATTTGCTCAGTCCAGAAGGGGCAAGATGCACAAGTTACTACTTGTGTAACGATATATCTGTAAGAGACATTAGTTAGTGATAGATTCCTTACCTTAGAATATCCCCAGGCGTCAGACTGGATCCGGAAATTTTTGCGTAGCAATACCCCTGCGCGCTGGTAGGCGTCGTCTGCGGCTCCGCGTCCGTCGTCGGCGTCGTGAGCGCCGGGATGACGTCATCGGAGTATATAGACGGCGCCCATGCGCGCTGACGTCAGTTCTGATAACACAGCTTTTCCGCGCCAGATACGCAGAGCCATGATAGAACTAACACTGGTGCCATAGAAACTAGGGCCCTGAAAGGGGATGACCTTAACCCTAAATATCGGTTCGCAGAACGGGGAGGATGGGAGGGCGGTAAGGAATCTATCACTAACTAATGTCTCTTACAGATATATCGTTACACAAGTAGTAACTTGTGCATCTGAAAGAGACACGTTAGTGATAGATTCCTTACCTTAGAATAGATACCCCAGCAATACCAACCCCGGTGGTGGGTCTGCGAACCAATATCACACCAGAAAGTCCTGGAGGACGGAACGGCCAAAGAAGCCATCCCTCCGGACTTGACTGTCCAGGCAGTAGTGTCTTGCGAACGTGTGCAGCGAGGCCCACGTGGCTGCCTGACAGATGTCCTGCAGGGGGACACCGCGGCCCAGGGCAGTAGTCGTTGCCGTGGCCCGAGTGGAGTGAGCCCGCAATCCAGCCGGGGGCTCCTTCCTCGCCATGGAGTAGCATGCTTGGATGCACAAGATGATCCACCTGGAGATGGTCCTCTTGTGTACAGCCTTTCCCTTCTTCGCGCCCACGTAACCAACGAAGAGTTGGTCATCCACCCGGAATTGGCGAGTGCGGTCCAGGTAGTAGGAGAGCGCACGTTTTGGATCCAGACGGTGGAGCCTCTCTTCCTCTTTCGAGGGATGCGGAGGCGGAAAGAAGGTGGGCAAGGTGATGGACTGCCCGATGTGGAAGGCCGTGACAACCTTGGGCAGAAAGGAAGGTCGTGTACGCAACACCACCTTATCAGGATGAACAGACAGGAAAGGCGGAGAAGAAGAAAGAGCCTGGAGCTCACTCACCCTCCTGGCAGAGGTGATGGCAACCAGGAAAGCCGTCTTCAGCGTAAGGAGACGAAGAGGACAGTTATGAAGTGGCTCAAAGGGAGCACACATCAGATAGGTGAGAACAAGGTTCAAGTCCCACTGGGGCATCACGAAGGGAACAGGAGGGAACATGTGTGTGATGCCCTTCAGAAATCTACTCACTATAGGGGACTTGAACAAAGAAGGCTGATCTGGTAGCCTCAAGAAGGCTGAAAGAGCAGAGAGGTACCCTTTAAGAGTGCCCAGAGCAGAGCCCTGCTGGGCAAGGGAAAGAAGAAAGAGCAGCACTTCCGAAAGGGGTGCAGAGAGGGGATCCACAGCCTTTGCTGCGCACCATGCCACAAATCTATTCCACCGGCAGGCGTATACCGACTTAGTGGAGGGACGCCTGGCTGCCAGAATGATGTCACAGACTTCGGGAGGCAAGTCAAATGGCCTCAACTGCCGCCGCTCAATCTCCAAGCTTGTAGGTGGAGACTGGACAGGTTCGGGTGCAGGACCGTCCCCTGCTGCTGCGACAGAAGGTCCTCCCGAAGAGGCAGACGAATCGGGGGATCGACTGACATGCTGAGTAGCTCGGGATACCAGTATCTTCGAGCCCAGTCCGGAGCCACAAGGATAACTTGGGCCCGGTCGCGCCTGATCTTCTTCAGCACTCTGGGCAGAAGTGGTATAGGCGGAAAGGCGTACAACAGGCCGCAGCTCCACTCGCGACGAAAAGCGTCTCCGAGCGAGTGCCGCCTTGGAAACTCCAACGCGCAGAACTGCTGACATTGCGCGTTCTCTTCTGTGGCGAATAGATCTAACCAAGGCTCTCCCCACTGTCGAAAGAGACCTTGCGCCACGTCCGAGTTCAGACGCCATTCGTGATCCATCATGCACCGGCGGCTGAGTTCGTCCGCCCTGGCATTCAGAGAACCTGCCAGGTGTTGAACCACCAGAGTCACGCCCTGATGTTCCAGCCACTGCCAGAGGCGCAGAGCCTCCTGGCAAAGGGACCACGACCCCACACCGCCCTGTTTGTTGCAGTACCACATGGCGGTGGTGTTGTCGGTGAACACTTGCACCACGCTCCCCCTGACAGAGGGGAGGAATGCCTTCAGTGCAAGACGAATCGCCCGCAGCTCCAGAAGGTTGATGTGGAGCCGGGACTCCGCCGGAGACCAGAGGCCTCTGATCTCCGCCTCTCCCATGTGGCCTCCCCAGCCCTGGAGGGACGCGTCCGTCACAACTACGTGCTCCGGCTGGGGTAGAGAGAGAGGTCTGCCACTGACCCAGTCGCGGTCCGTGAGCCACCACTGCAGTTGTTTCGCAGTGCCCTCCGAGATCAGGACATGATCGGACAGGTTGCCCTGATGCTGGGCCCACTGAAACTTCAGGTCCCACTGCAGAGCCCGCATCCGCCACCTGGCGTGACGCACCAGAAGGATGCAGGAGGCCATCAGTCCCAGAAGCCGCAGCGTCAACCTGACCGAGACCCGGGATAACGGCCCGAAGATAGGAATCAGAGCCTGAATATCCCGAACCCGCTGCTCGGGTGGGTAAACCCGAAACTGCGCCGAGTCGAGAACCGCTCCGATGAAAAGGAGCTTCTGAGAGGGACACAGGTGTGACTTCGGCACATTGATGGAGAACCCCAGCAAGTGCAGGAGGTCGGCCGTAGTCTGGAGGTGGCTGACGACTGTCTGGGGCGAGCCCGCCTTCAACAACCAGTCGTCGAGGTAGGGGAAGACTGACACCCCTTGCCTGCGCAGATGGGCTGCGACCACCGCCATCACCTTCGTGAACACCCGTGGGGCGCTGGTAAGGCCGAAGGGGAGCACGGTAAACTGAAAGTGCTCGTGGCCTACCGTGAACCGCAGGTAACGCCGGTGGGCCGGCAGGACGGGGATGTGGAAATAGGCGTCCTGCAAGTCCAACGCTACCATCCAGTCTCCCGGGTCCAGGGCAGCCAGGACCTGAGCCAAAGTGAGCATCTTGAACTTCTCCGTACGGAGGAAGCCGTTGACGTTCCGCAGATCCAAGATAGGGCGTAGGCCCCCTTTGCCCTTCTTGGGTACCAGAAAGTAGTGGGAGTAACAGCCACGTCCTACTTCTGGCCCAGGAACGCGCTCGATGGCCCTCTTGGCCAAGAGGGCCGAAACTTCCTCTTGCAGAAGTCGCAAGTGATCCCCCGACACACGGTGGCATTGAGGTGGCATGGATGGAGGGGAAGACTCGAAGGGGAGGGAGAAACCCCTTCGGACAATTTGCAGCACCCACCTGTCCGAAGTGACTGTATGCCAGTGGGAGAGGTGATGGCGAACCCTGCCTCCCACAGGCGTCACATGGGCCTGAAAACTCGGACTAGGAAGGTTTTGAGGCGGGGGCTGCTGAGGGAGGTGTGGACTGGCCTCGCCGCTGGCCCCGACCACCGCCACGGCGGTTCCCACGGCCGCCACCGCGTTGCTGAACATTCTGCGGCGCGTGGCTGACGGTCCGTGGTGGGGCGCCCCTTCCGTGGCCACGAAAGGAGCGAAAGGCACCCGATTGCTGGCGTGGGGCCGCAAGGCCCAAGGACTTGGCCGTGGCCCTGGAGTCCTTAAAACGTTCCAGCGCATGGTCTGCCTTGTCGCCGAAGAGGCGACGGCCATCAAACGGCATGTCCAGGAGAGTGGCCTGGACATCGGCCGAAAAATTGGCGGACCTCAACCAGGCGTGGCGTCGAACCGCCACCGTCGTTGCCATCGCCCTGCCCAGTGAGTCCGTGGTATCCAGTCCACACCGGATGGAAAAGCGTGCCGCATCTCGGCCGTCCGCAAGGGTTTGGCTGAGTTTAGCCCTGACCTCCTCAGAGCATTGTGGCAGCACCTCCGCAACCGTGTCCCACAGAGTGTGGGTGTAGCGGCCCAAGAGACAGTTGGTGTTCACTGACCGGAGCCCTAGGCTCACAGACGAGAAGACCTTCTTCCCGAACTGCTCAAATCTCTTGGATTCCCTGTCGGGCGGGGCCGACGGGAATGCGGACTGGGAGTTGGAGGCCTGGATGACCAGGCTCTCGGGGGTGGGGTGGGTGGACAAAAAGCAAGGGTCGCCCGGTGCCGGGCGGTAGCGTCTGGCCACGTTCCTATCCACAGGGGGACCTGTGGCGGGCTTGGACCAAGTGCCCAGCAGAACGTCACACAAGGCCTCATTGAACGGCAGAAGGGGCTCCGCGGAGCCGGACTGCTGTTCGAGTACCTCAGTGAGGAGATTAGTCCTCACGGCCGCGACGGGGAGCTCAAGGTTTAGGGCCTTAGCTGCCTTCGTCAACACTACACTGTAAGCAGAACCCGCCTCCGAAGCCACAGTCGGGGGCGACGTAAATCCAGTGTCTGGCGATGTGTCAATACCACTGGCCTCCCCAAGCTCATATGTCCAGTCCTGATGAGACTGGCAATCACGTGCCAGAGGGTCCTCGGACCCCTCCCACTGCTCCTCGTCACCCAGCTCCTGGAGACCAGGATGAACAGCCAGGGCCTCCTCATGGAGATAGAATTCTCCGACGGCCGACGGAATCGGCGCCCAGCGGCGCCCCTCCGACGCCTGAGGCGGACCGTAGGAAGCATTGGGGTCGGCAACCACTACGGCTGCCGGGGACGACACCTGAAGGGACGTCGCCGGTGAGGTCGCAGGGTCAACCGGCGAGGTCCCGGATCCGGAGCCGGATCCAGCGAGGTCGCGCGGCGCCGGGACCGAAGTCGCCAGCGGCGCCGGGGCCGAAGCACCCGACGTCGTCGGGGCCGAAGCGCCCGACCCGGAAGGACCTCCAGACGGAGCCGATCGGCCCGAAGGCGCCACGGGAACCGACTGAGGAGGGAGGGCCCTCATGGCCATGAGGTACCTCTCGACCTCCTCCTGCGACGCGCCGTGCCCAGGGACCCGAAGGTGTGGGGCAGGCGGCGACGCTTGTGACTCCCGCGGAGCCGCGTGGGCGGTGTCGCCCGAATCCCCGGTCGCATCGTGCGAGCGACGGGGCGGGTCGGAGGACCGATGATGTCGCTCCGACCTCTCATGCCTCTTACCTGAGGACTTGGAACCAGACGATCGGTGACCACTCCCGGAACGTCGATGACTCCGACCTCGCGACCTGTCCCTCGACCTCCCGTGGGACCGGGACCGGGACCTGGAGCGGCGCGGGGCCGACTGCCTCAGCTCGAGACGCTTGCGGGACCGCTCCCGCCTAGCCTTCGACGTCAGGGCCCGGCAGTCGTCACAGGTTCGATCGTCGTGGTCGAGGCCTAAGCACTTCAGGCACCGGCGATGGGGGTCCGTGACCGACATGAGTCGGCCGCACTTCGAGCAAGGCTTGAACCCGGGCATCCCTGGCACCGATAGTCGAGAATCGACCAAGTAGAGGATCAAAAAGATCAAAAAAGTTTTCAGTCAAAAAGTGACTGGGGGTAGAGCTTCTTCCGGATCTGCGCTAGCTGGCGCGGAAAAAAGAAGAACTGACGTCAGCGCGCATGGGCGCCGTCTATATACTCCGATGACGTCATCCCGGCGCTCACGACGCCGACGACGGACGCGGAGCCGCAGACGACGCCTACCAGCGCGCAGGGGTATTGCTACGCAAAAATTTCCGGATCCAGTCTGACGCCTGGGGATATTCTAAGGTAAGGAATCTATCACTAACGTGTCTCTTTCAGATGATTCAGGACAAGATCCTCCACCAGGAGATCCATCGAGTGAATCTCAGGATTTTCCGGAACACCTATGACGCGGATGTTGTTGCGTCTTGCCCTATTCTCAAAATCCTCCAGCCGATGAGACATAAGATCATTAGCTGATTTCAAATTACCAAGTTCGGTTTGAAGTTCCGACACATCGGCCGTGAGGCTAGAAGGCTTCAGATCCAGCGATTTCACCTTCTCATTGGTTTTAGAGAGGTCGGCTCTGATCAGGGTGACATCGATGGCAACCGTGTCGATTTTATGAGCTAGAGCCTCATACTGTTGGCCGATGGTCTCCTTCATGTTGGTAATGGCGCCCATGATGTCCTGGAGAGACGGATCAGTAGGGGCGGTTGAGTCCTCCTTGGCGTCCTCCGGGGTACGGCTGGTGACTCCAGGGGAGCCTTTGGATTGAGTGTACCGGTCCATACTGTTGGATTGGACCGGTCCCCCACGAAGGGGCGTCTTAGTCTTCCGTTTCTCGGCTTCGCCCCCGGCTGCCATACTGGAAGATGCGCCCCGGAGGGGCCCGCGAGACCTAGTGAAAATGGCCGCCTGCGAGCAAGTCACCAACAGTTCACAAAAACAGGCTCGTGTGGCCAAGGCAGAGACACAACTTGACCCAACTGCATAGAGGATAGTCTCTCACTCAAGCTGAACAGAGGCTGGACAGATCCCAGGCCGAGCGGAACCTTCTCGCAATCAGACCATGCCAGGGTCCAAAAACGAAACCGAAAGTTGAAGTAGGGCTACTGGGGAGACCCCTCTGCCATTGTTATTCAACTCCGTCCCGGCATCACAATTCGGCAGGTCCCTGGCTTACCGCTGGGTGGGCCTCAAAAGTTCAAATCGATGTAGTTTCGGTTCCTAGAGTCCGAATTAAAATTTGAATAGAGTTATGGAATCAGCCAAGGTTCCGCTTCAATAATCCGTCCAAGAATTCAGGATGTTGTCAGGATAAGTTGCGAAGAGTGGCGAGGGTCCGGGGAGCTCTGTGCTCACGCGGCCATCTTGGATGCTTGCGTAGCTCCTCCTCCCACACTTGACTTTTTAAATCAACTTTGAGATTTGTCTGACAGCTTGTGTAGAGCCAAAACTTCTTGGTGACACCGGAGACATCTCATAACAAGGACAGCTCTTGCAAGCCCAGTTTTCCTCCAATGAAACACTCTTCTAGAACCTTGTTCAGTTATGGTGAACCAGAGTTGAAAGACCCAGAATGCTTAGAGGCTGGTAAAAGGAAACTCATGGGAAGAACATGCTTATCGTATGACGCGGTTGAATTATCTCAACACAAATCATGCCTGTAAGAAACACACAACTTCACCCTACATAGATTGCACCCCTTTAAATCACATGCGATTTGTTTTAAATCTATCAAAACTGGGATTTTCTGAATACACATTACAACAAAATGCAGCAAGAACAAGTCCACATGAGTGTATTATCTAAATAGAAAACTAACATTGCGTGACCTGTTGCAGGGATGTAATGGAAGTTACTGGAGATGCCCGACACTCAAAGTCTGCATTTGAGATTGCAGTTTTTTGGCTAAACGCTAATTTCCAGAGATATGAGGAATGGGAAGCACTGTGCAGGTGGTGTATGGGTAATCAGTGAAGTGCCCAAGAAATTCATATGCTAGGGTCAGTGGCACCTGGGTATCTTGGAGGATGGTTGGACAAAAGGAACACTGCACGCTAACCAGACAACCTCAACAGAAATTTGGAGGATTTCTGCCTGGGAAAAATTGATAAAAACAAGCACTGGCAAAGCCAGATGATCTTGCTTTGCCATTCGTGGATAGTTGCTGGTATTTGTTTTGCCAATGCAGAGAAAGCATTGCAAAAGCCCATAGAAATGCTGTGCTGGCCACTTTGGAATTTTATTTTCTATACTTCCAAAACGGCCACCACACTGCGTCTTTACACAATGTAGTAGCCAGTTATTGGCTTTGCCAATGCTTGCTAAACTGCAATGCAAATATTGGGAAAGCCCATAATGGTGACTGGTCATCTCAGAATGTTATTTTTGGTAGTTTCAAAATGGACTTCACATTGCAGCTACACACACACACATAACGTGAAGGCCATATTGGAAGTATAAAAAAAAACATTCCAAGATGGCCAGTTACCTGTATAAGCTTAGACAATGCAATTCCACAAGCATTGTGAAAACCGTTAACAGTGAACAGCTAGCAGCAAGAAACTGAGGTGGGGGAGGGGAGACCGAGAGACACAGGCAGTGAAAGTGTTGTGTGGCGGAGGAAGAGCCATAATGAGGCAGTGGGGAGTACAGCGGAAGGTACAATTACAAAGCGGGGGAGGGGTAGAAGGTTAAAGTATGAAGGAAGAGAGTCAAAGAGAGGGAAAACGGCGATGAGTAATAAGTTCTACAATCCCAGGGACCACTACATCACAAATGTCACAAAAAAACCCAAACAAAACTAATTCTAACCTCCGGTGTGAAGGGATGTACTTAACTAATCAAAAATCAAGGTGAAGTCTAAATTCTCTAGGGGTGGAACAGAAACAAAAATAAGGAGAAAACCAGGGAATCTGAAGCAGGGAGTTGAAATAGACAAGAAATCCATCCAATGGTAAGCAAAGGGGCGGACCCAAAGCCCTCTCTAGGTATATCTTAAGTATTGGTTACAGTTGTCTACACAGATGGATAATGCTTTCGGTAGTGACGCAGCAAATAAAGGGAATCGAATGGCGTACTTTACCGCACTTTCAGCCATATTCATCAATCTCCCGTTTTGCGAGGCCCTAATAGCGAATTATAGCGATTCGCTATTAAGGACTCGCAAAACGGGATTCATGTAGGATTAGCAAAAAGTTTTGCGATTCCTACTGATTCCTTATTTGCGATTAGCAAATTGCTAATCGCAAATAAGGAAAAACTCACCATTCATTCCTATGGGCCAAAAGGCCCATAGGAATGAATGGGGAGTATTCCTTATTTGCGATTAGCAATTTGCTAACCGCAAATAAGATTGCGATTTGAAGGGTGCCAGGGGTGTCCAAAGGACACCCTGTAGCACCCCTCAAATGCACATTTGAACAGGTGTTGCGCACACACATGTCCAGAGGACATGTGTGTGTGTAACATGCCAAAGAAAAAAATGCACTAAAGTGCTTTTTACTCTTTTTTCGCAATTTACCACGAAGTCAGATTTCGTGGTAAATTGCGACCAAATATTGTGAATTCGCAATTTCAAATAGGGTGATGAATTGGATTTAAGGAATCTCTATTAGAGATTCCTTAAATCCAATTCCTCGCAAATATGCAATTTCGCAAATAGCGATTTTTGCATTTGGGATGATGAATCCCAAATGCAAAAATCGCACTCGCAAATGGCCAGATTCTCAGAATCTGGCCATTTGTGAGCGCAATTCAGTTTGATGAATATGGCTGAATGTTCGGATAAAGCTAAAAAAACGCTACATGTTTGATATGCAGCTCTGTACGGGCAATCATGTAAAAAGTTACATTTCATTGTGTGCCAAGCAGTCTGACTTTCAGGAGGATTGTTCGAAACATCATGCATCAGGAAATATATGAAGAAAAAGGGGAGGAGAGTGGTGTATTTTAGTATAATTGGTATAAGTAATGGGGTGTGCACTTTGACATGGTCTTCAAATGTTTTCCAAAATGTATGCAGCACATTACTTTTAATTTTATATATTGCCCCTTCCAGGTAGATTTTTAGTCAGAGAACCATGAATCGTTTTAAAAAGATCAACGGGGAAATGTAAAGTTACCTGGATCTTACAGTTTAGACCCAGGCAGCAGCTTAACAATACACAGGTCTCACAGATTCAGGTAACAGAGCTGCTCCCCAAGTGATGGAGGGTTCACCTGCCCAGAGAGCAGAAACACACCTTTGGTGACACCAGTTTTACGCTTTCCTGCCTCCAAAGGCGGAACTAATGGTTATAATTATGCCATAAGAAAGCTATCATTATATATAATGAAATGTCTCCACGAGTCACAAAATATGTCACACCAGTGACTAGAGGTGGGCGTGCCACTGAAACCTCGAGCCAGGCTTGGCCAGATGCCTGGCTCTGGCTCAGCTCTAGGTCATTCTTGGGCCTGGGATGCATGTTTTCCGGGGGTGGGAGGGGGGCTGGGGGGGGGGCACAACGTAGGCTCCTGGCGACAGCAGCCAATTCTGTATCCTCGGGAGCTGGGATTGAGACTGCCCGCGGCGCACGCAGGGCGCCCATTCAAAAGGGCAGCGACCTTAGTGCCACACCATGTTCCAGTCCTGGGGACCCTCGGGGAGTCTGCAAAGTACGGTGCCAATTCTGCGTCACTTCTGGCACCGGAGGGTGAGGGCGAGGTACTTATACCTTCCCCCGCCCATCTGGCCATCCTCCTATTCCCGGCGTGTTGGCTGGAGGCCTTGGCCAGGTAGGTAACATATTAACTTGTTAATTTGTGTTGCAGGCGGAGTTACAGGGTGATTCGGAGTCTGAATGGTACATAGGGGTACCCTCTTCAGGAGCACAATAGGGGTGCCTATGCCAAACTCCACGAGTCTTTACGGCAGGACCCTGGATGGAAACAATGGCGCCCCGCTAGTCCTTTGGGCGGTCATAAGCCCGAGCAACCAGGGGCTTGCCCTGCAACGTTCCGCCCCTAAAAAGGCATGAGTAAAGAGATGGACAGGTGATCCACGGTATTTAAGGGGGATAATCCCCACATAAATGGTAGCACTGATTGGGTTAGCCACGGTGCAGTTGGCTCATCAGGCAGGCTGGGTAGATTAGGTTAATCACCGCTGCTTGCCCATGGATCACCCTTAAGTTAACCCACCACGTTGGTAACCTGTATTAAAGAAAAAGAAAAGCAGATCAGAATATCCTGCCGCGCAGTTCCATGGCTAGGTTCATGACCTGGCTTACATGCTACCAGCTACCGCCGCCTGGCCTTCGGGTTGTGGGCTGATGGGCCGTGTACACAGAAGTATGTTTTTTGACATAATGTCGTTGCTTTCTTGTGGCTGTCGGCGCAACTGTTATATGCTATCATTGTCTGCGACAAAAATAAAGTTTAAAAAAAAAAAATTAAAAAAAAAAACCACCACGTTGGCATATTTCTTATATGAAATAAACCTGCAGTAACCTGTTTTCCACCAAACATGTTTCGTGTGTTTATTTATTGCAGTGCATGCAATGTTCATCTTGGGTTTAGCATACAGTGAATCCTGGCAAAATCACTAGAAATCTCGCTGTGCTGAAAACAAAAAGTGTAACAGTCTGTCTCCTATGAAGCGCTCTAATGCCAAGCGCGAGCAGAGCATCGGCAAGCGCGCACTTAGGACCCGGCCCCCCGGCCCCCGCCCCCTACCTGATCTAGATAGGGGCGGCCGGTCCGCCCCAATGGGCGACCGGCCGCTTATCACTTCCAGGGTGGGAGGACGCACTTCCGGTGCGACAGAGGGCGGAGCCTGGTGACCTATTTAGGCGCGAGGGGCAGGGACCCCGGCCTCTCCTTCCTCTGTTGCACCGGATCGTGGCGGCCTCCCAGAAGCGTTCCTCTCCATCAACCCTCCCTTTGTTTAGTTTTAATCTTAGTTAAATTTTAAATTCCTAAATTCCCTTGTCCGGAGGTAGGAGCAGAGGGCGGAGGCTTTCTACTGCCGAGTGCGTGATGGGAGAGAGACGACGAGGAGGAGAAGCGCGTCGGATTGCAGCCATCCATCTCGCCAGGTAGGGAGTCGGGGGCCGGGGGGGCCTGTGTGCAGCCGCGGATTACGAGAGGGGTGTCTGGATATTGAGTCTGCTCCTGTGGCCTGCGGCTGCCGGCAGGGTCCCTGGGCCTGTGGGCTCCTTCCTGGTCGACGTGGGCGGACTGGGGGGGGGAGGGTATCAGAGCTTGGCATGGCTAGATAAGTAGACGGGGAAAAATACACACGGGCCAGTTAGGGCCCGGCACGGAAGGCCTTGTACAGGCAAAGTTTAGGTGTTTCCAGTCGGTTTTGAGCAGTACTGCTAGTACCTTGCGGGGGAAGTCAGAGTGGGTCTTTTCTTTGCGGAATCGGTGACCGCGTTTCCCGCCTAAACCAGGCAGCTTCGTGAATGCTCAGTTATCGTGGGGCCTTAAGACAGGGAGGCACGGTTCGAGCCTTGGGATGGTGTCACATCGGGGCCTGCGGTTGCATTTCGGGGACTAAATGGGTCGGGTGCTGTATGGGCAGGAAATTAGGCGGCGGGAGATGCTTCATGACTCTTTGATGTTGCGGTACAGTGCGCTGCGCTGTTTAGGCTGTGGCGGTTATCGTGGGGGAAAAACCCCAGAACCGTGTTACCTAAGGTCGGCGCACCGAGCGGAGAAAAATGAGGGGGCTGAGGAGAGGCGGAAGCCCCTTTAAATTCCACGTTACCATGCCAAAAAATCGATAGACACGTTGGTTCACGTTAGATCGGCGGGTATGCTTTTCAGTAGTAGTGAACTTTGCGGAACCTGCAGCTTCGGTGTGACGGCCCTGCGTAGGACCGTGTCAATGGGGATTATATCCGAACTGGTTAACCCGGGTAAACCCACTCGTTTCTGCTTGCAATTTGGTTTTGGATGGATATCCTGTTCTGCCAGGTGGAAGTGTTTTTTCAGGAACCAGTGTGAGAATGGCTGCATCTAGGTTGGCTTTTAAAAGAGCATGAGTATGCGGAAATGCAGTTCACCTCTTTTCTATTCCACCATACGTTTGAGCAACTGTCTGACTTACGTTGTGTTAGCTGCATGTCCATGATTGTGACGATTTTATTAACGCGCTCCAGTGGCGCTATCAGGTAGCGCGTGGTTCTTGTATTGCAGTACTTCACTGGTCCATGACGAGGTTGTGAGTCCGGGCCTCACCTTTAGCGGCTGATTGGTTTTTAAACAAGTATTCACAGTTAGTAGGCCTCTGTTATTAAACAAAGAATTGTAGTTTTCTGCCTCGGTAAGGTCCTATATTAAAGACGCACGGGTGCCGTCCCAGTCGGACAGTTACTAATGGTGTCTGGTCGGTCGAGTAACTGGCATGCGATTTTTGCGAGATAGCACTACAGTACAATCCCGGTTCGTCCTGTACATGGCTGTGAACTTTTGGCGCTTTATTTAATTTGCCATCCCGCCCCTGGGCTGCCCCACGACAGCCGGGCGGTGTCGGTTATGCTTGGGATTGTCGCCAGTGACACAGTAGGTGGCGCAGGGATGTAGTGCTGTCGTTTGGAGGGGTCCTGGACCAGCAGACTTGCCATCAGTGATTGAGCACAGTTCGTATCACACCTGTTCGGGAAATCATACCTAAATACACGTTTTTTCGGCATGACCCCGCCTTCCCGTTTTGGTATACAATGCTGATCACTTGGGCGTACAATATCACATTAAGGTGTTTGTTGCCAGTCTTGCTCGTTGTCTTTCGTGTTTCATTTCCGTTGGGAGGTATAGGAGGCGTGCTAGCACCGCTAAATAGCGTCTGGCCCACCTCGCCTCAGGGTAACAAAATACTGCGACCTCTTTACCTCAATTAGAAAACGGGCACAGGTGCCATAAATATATTTAGTCTCGATTGTCGCATGTGTGGCATAGGTGCGATGCTGCACTACAATTGGACCAAAGCGCACCTTGCTCCTCCGTGATTTCGATAATCAAGTTATGCCTATTACACGTCCTTCAAGGCATGCGCGCATTTTGCAGTCTTAACCAGAACCGCATAAAAATTTTAGAGGGTGTTTCGCACAGCTATGTTGTGATACATCGCCATAATATGACAATTTGCGTGACGTGCGTTGCGACGGTTAAATATTGGAGAATTCCTAAATTACTACTCCACAGAAGTAGCAGGATGACTCAGTGAAATGAGCTGGTGATGTGATATGCGGTGATGTGCAGATCAAGGGTTTGCATTTCTGCTATGCTGACTTGGCCTTTCAGACATTGAAGGTGGATTAACTGAATACTATGGCAGGTTATAATGTTTTGTAGGTAGTAACGAACTATGTAAGGAATTTTAACCCTCAGCGGCTAACATCTTGCAGGACTCCATTGGTGGCGCCATCACTTATCTCATTTGTATGCCTAAACCCCAAGGTGCCGGCAGGTTGGCTAGTTCCTAGTCTACAGATACCGTGGTATGCTAACAGGGTGGCCAGCTAGGGGCACAGTACATATGCCGCGTACAGAGTCATCCCTGGTATGGGACGTAAAGTGCAAGCATAACCTAGAATACGGGTGTCGATATTTAGGAACTCAGTAATGGGCCAGGACGTCATAATGTTCGGTGTGTATGTCTTGAGAAGTGTTGCATCTTTATTGCTGTGCCATAAGAACACAAATGAATCAGCCTATCATGGCTCCAGGATGACGCATCAAAAGGGTAATGGGCAATGGTACATCACACTATGGTTAAAAAATTGATATGCTGTTCTGATGAGTGTGACAAAACATCTGGAAAACCTACTGTGATTACAGGGGTAAAAGGCGTCAAAAAATGTACTGCATTTCTTTTCTTTAGTTGGGTACCTAAAAATACTTTCATCCAAGGGGAATGCAAAAACGTCCAGTAGGTGCATTCGCGCTAAACTATGCTCCAGAATTTTGGTAATCAAACCTAGATGTGATGAGGGGCCATTGCTTTGTTTGTTCACATCTTGCTCCCTACGGTGGGGTTTGGTTGGGAGGTGCATAGGGCTGGCAGATCCACAATAAGTTCATAGAGAAACTTAATGGGAGCAGGCTGTCGTGGGGGGGGACGAGTCTTTATGGGTTGTCAGTGGGTAAGGATTACTTAACAAAGGGATTAGTAGGGGTGGAACGGGCAAGAGTTGAAGTTCAGCCCTGGGGGATCTAAATAGGGTAGGTAAGCTCCCTTACCATCGAGTTACTGGGTTTAGGGTTTGTGATGAAGGCAATTGGGGATAGTGCTATGTGGGTACCTTGCATAGTGGTCTTAGTGGCTTATAGTTTATCGTGTACATACGGTTCACGGTACTGCTCATTCCAGAGGCGTAACCATATGGTGAGCTGCGTCATTAATTCACTCCAAGACCATCATCCTGGGAAAGTAGGCCAGTTTCGGGGCATAAGAAGTAGCTAGATTTCTATGGTCGGGTCGCCTTGTCTGATAACATAGGACCTCGCCTTCAATTGGTGTGTAGTTCCCATGTACCCTAGAGGGGTCCGTCAAGTTGGGATATCGTAGACTAGGTTTGTGGGCAGGCAACCCCCCCCAGGCAGTTACTCGGGCTCACTTAATTTGTCTCAGGAATATTCAGGGTGAGACGGGCTGCCCGTTGCCATAGAAAGGTATATAACAGTTTCCATGGCGCGCAGCAGAGTGGGACTGGCCTGGTGCTTTACTTGTAATATGTGGACTATCTGTAGCAGTGCCAAAGCAAGCTGTTCAGAGTAGTGTTAGTGGGACTGGGACTGAGCATGTTGGGATTCCCTGCCCTCTCGGGCAGGATGGGTGGGGCAACGCTAGCTGCAGAAGCAGGCTTACCAGACAGCGCAATGGAATAGGTCGGGCGCTTGTCGTCCAACGGTGGCAGGAGACCCATTTGTCCAGAATGGTAGTGTCAGAAATGCTATGAGTTGCCAATGACCATGCTTGACTTTTCTATTTCTCTCCTGTTCAGTAATGTGCCCGCGAAAGTGGTGGTGGCACGTTGCACTCGACCATGCGACAAGCTGCAAGGCGACTATGGTAGTGGCGAGTGGTATGGCCGTTGGGCCTGAAGGAAACAGGGCTCCTGTGTCGGGGCGGGCGGCCCTTGGAAGAAGTCGAGAGCCTGGAATGTCTCGGTGAGGCGGCTCAAGTAGGAATTGCCCAAGTAGCGCTCAGTGTAGGGCCGCTTGTGTAGCATTCCACGTAAAGGGTCTCCAGTCTCTGGAAAGGTGAGGTATCACATGGTGGGAGTTGACCAGGTGGGCTCAGTGAAGGGCTGCCGGTGTCACATTCCGCACCGAATGGAATTTTCCGGTGAGGTGAGGTATCGCAAAGTTGGAGGGCAGTTATCGGGCATCGGTACATAGTGCTGGGTCAGAGGTTTAGGGTCTTTCTTGCAGAGCGCAGGTGGGGAAGGTGACGGACCTGTGGGCCCTGATCACCTTTGTGGCGGTAGAAAGACCTTGGGACAGTACAATTGACCGACGGAATGGACGGGAGTCCGCCTTGCGTACTCCCTAGGCTAGCACTGAGGGGGGAGACGGTAAGCTCTCCGCTGTGAAATAGGGCCCCGGCTGGGGAGGCTAGGGCGACAGGTTACGAGCCTCCTGGGTTCCTGGTCAGCCTGGTGGTCGGAGGGTGGGCCCCTGGAGAAGGCGGACAAGGATCAGAGGTTGGGGGCTCACCCCTCATGGTTCGCAGGTGGGTTTCACCTCGCGTGGATGCACGGCAGGGAAGAGGGGAGCCGGAAGCCCCCCTTAGTGCTGGGGGATTAGAATCTTAATCTGGCGGAAGAAGATCAGGAAGTCAAGAATAAAATTGTGTTGATAACTGTATGTAATAAATTTGAAATTTGAAATGCCTTGTCATGTTTATGAAATGTCTAAATATTAAACATGGCCGTTTTTACACCCACACAAATCTCTGTTGTTGATTCTCATGTGGGTCGTATGTTTTAAGGAGGGGGCGGGGAGCATGCTGGGGGATCCGGGTCCTATGACCGTAGGCAAGGTTAGCTCTATGTAAAACTGCTAAATCATAAAACGTGGATTTTGCCTGTTACCCACGTGTTATTCTTATCCACCGAGAATGAATAACACACCACTAAACTTTAATGTCAGAAAGAGATACACTTCCAGTGGCTGAATTGCACTGTGTGAAAGTGGAAAATCTGAGCTCAATCCTAGCTTCTCTACTCGACCAAATTGTATGATCCTAGGCAAATACTCTATTTCCCAAAGCCTTCCGTTTGTTCATGATCACACAAGAGCACCTCGAAATACCAGAGTTCAGGATTGCTCTGTACAAAAAAACAGGTCTTCGGTTTGATTTAGTAGGGTATGATTTTGCTGCACCTACAAGAAGCAGCTAGGCAACATTTAACATACGTGACACCTGATTACCTTAGTTTACTAACAGTATTGTCATCAGGAAGGGGCAGGAATCCATTAAAAAACACTCACTTTTAATAAATACTTTTAAAATCATCTGATGTACTAAGGTGAAACGCTTTGCGTGTTACATAAATATACTTTCTTGAATTTTGAAAACACTTTATAATACTCTAACACGATGTTTGTAGCACAAATATTTTTAGGGCTAACCTTGTGCATGAGTTGTTACAGCTAGAGTACACCCTTGGCTCGGCTCTGGCTCGTCTCTCCCCGTTACCCGGTGATTGACCAGTGATCTATATAACATACGCAGTGTCCTCATCTTTGCCTACTCTATCTCTCAAATAGCAGCTTTAAATATATTATAGAAACACTTTCACTTTGCCCCAAATACTAGCCTGTCATTTTATGAAAATTCACAGATTTTCACCAACTAGGTATTAATTATTTGGTAAATTAAACCCATTTTCATCTCAACCACCAACTTGCCTTTTTCTAAAAACGCTTTTTGGCCCCAAAAAACGTTTGTTTTTTTAACCAAACATACACAATTTTGATGCCCAAAGAGGTGTCAAAATCATAAGGGCTGCCAGACACAGTCTTAGGGTGCATACCAGATGTCAGGGATACCCACCTGAATCCCCACATTCCCACCATAGACCGAAGGTGGCCACCATAAGTCGTGGACATTCACTTTAGGCCTGCAAGGTTCATCAGATGCCATCTGATGGCAGTGGTGCCACCAATATGCCACAGATGAGCATTAGATGGTGGTTCAGCACACCATGTGCCAAGGATTGTCAGCCAGACTCTGGTATGCTCTCATCTGGACAAGTCGATGGGAGATGCCGCTTCTCCGCAGGACTCTTATGAATAAGACCATTCAGACCGCACTCGAGAACTTACGCGCTCTGAGGAGTGGACTTCTTTATTTTTGTTCTCATTTTGGGCTCCCTGCACTCGAACTGGTTGGGTGGTAGCACAGGAGAGTGCTTGTTGTGGTCTCTTATTGTTTCAATCAACAGTCATTGTGTAGATATAAATGGGAAAGGGGAAGGCTGCTGATGAGGCTAATGACCCCCACCCCACAAAGAAAAGCCCCAGAACAGCAGGAGGGAATTGTGCCATGGACAGAATAGATGGCCTGCTGGAAGAAGTAGAAGGGATATTAAACCTGCCTGTTGACCACAATTTAATTCCCCCGCCCCTAAATTGGATCCTTCCCCCTTAAAAAAGAAGAGGCAAAAGAAGAGGGCTCCAGACACGTTCATTGAGAAGACGACTTCAGCTTTACTCCCCTGTGCAACTCCCCCTGAACACCATGGAACTCTAATACTAATGATCAGAACACTGGGGATAGCACTATCGGTTTGGCTCATCTTGATGTATTATGTAGAAATAGGTTTGCCGCCCTTGGCACTCAGGGCGATAGAGAGTCTGAAGATGAAGAAATGGCATTTAGTGCCCCTGTTGCACATCCCAAAATGACCCTAGACATAGCCAGACTAGAGAAGATGATTGCGGGGTTGAGGGGCGAGGTTTTGGATCTGAGATTGGTTGTGAAAACTCTGGAAGGGAAAAGCAGTGAGGCTATGGTCCCAAGATTGGGATGTATGATGTAACAACGCATACTTTTACAATGCATACCTTTACAACGCATTTTTTACAATGCAACATCCATTACAACGCATTCCATTACAACGCATGCCATTGCAACGAATTTTTAAAAACTACCTTTACAACGCATTCCATTACAATGCATACTACCTTTACAATGCATACCATTACAACGCATACCATTACATTGCATGTATGGTAAGTATTGGATAGTGTGCGGGTAAAAATTACTATTCTAACTCCAGGGGGGTGCAACAGTAGGGTAAGTGTTGGATAGTGTAAGGGTACTATGCGTTGTGATGGCATGCGTTGTAATGGTATGCGTTGTAATGACTGCGTTGTAGTGTCATGCGTTGTAGTGTCATGCGTTGTAGTGTCATGCGTTGTAGTGTCATGCGATGTAATGGATGTTGCGTTGTAAAAGTTTTGTTGTAATGGTAGTGCATTGTAAAAGTTGCATCGTAAATGTTGTTTCCCCAAGATTGTCTGGTCTGCTGAGGTCCACGTGGAGAATAAGACCTTATCACCCCATACACTCCCTATAGTGCAGATGGCCATGCCTCCAGGACCACTTGTTCTTCCACCAGCACAGGGCCCTGCAGTCCTCCCACTTCACCCACACAACAACATTACAAGAATAGAGGAGTCAGCACTCGCGCAGCTCTCTCGGTTGGAAAGAAGAGGAAGGATGGACAGACCGTAATGGCCCAAACTAAGGTTCCCCAGGAGGAAGTATGTTATATCCAGTGGGGTACTTAATGAGGATTTTATTTAAGATGATAAATCTACGCGTTCTTGCTACCACTCAAGGGGGGGGGGGTGTTGGAACCCAAAGCACCACAGTCTTGTAGACCCCCACCATCGAACCAAGGCCAGATTATCCTGCCCCACGTTCCCAAAGTTAATCAGGGCTGTAAGGTAGATCAGATTTCCCTTACCAATAAAGTTTTTATCAGCTGGCTCTGTAATGTGAAGAAGTGCTGTTCAATTACCAAGAGTGATATCTTGAGAGTTGAGCAAATTGAGACCCCGGGCAATTCCTGTGACCTGGTGAGAGTGGGTTTGAGGGACTAGGCACTGATTAACGGTCTGTTGGCCATAGATACTTGCAGGATATGTAGTGCTAACACCCACATTCAGATAAAAAATGGGGATGGATGAGAAGCTCAATTAGCCCAGGGACCGACCCAACACTGAGGGCTGAGAGACTAAGCCAATCCACCACTTAGGGAGAGCCTGTAGAAGCCAGCCCTGGAGGTGGGTAATACAGTAACAGAGGTTTTAGAGTTTGGGATGGAGCAAGCCCTCGGTTGGTTAAGGAACGCTATAGCACACTTAGAGTATGAGAAACCTGTATCTTGGAGGACAGTGGCAAGGATAGCACCCCGCTGTCCCCTGATAAGCCATCTAGACTATGTTCATTGGAAGGGGCACCTACTCATATTTATAATAAAACCTGCTCAAAGAGGGCTGCCCCCGCTATTGATATTTACAATGTGAAGGCTCTGGGAGCCATCTTGTATGCCTCTGGGATTTGGGGACATGCTAATTGTAGCATTTCAACAAGAGCAGAAAATAAGTTCCTCAGGTCCTGCTTTCCTTTTCCTAAGACCTCGCCTGGGACTCCGCTGCATCTTGATATGACATTTAGGAAAGTTTCCAAGAAGACCGAGTATAGGCCTTTGCTTTATTGGCCTAGATTATGGTCTTCGCCGATACTGGGAGCTTATGGAGAAGCCTTAAGGGACCCTTTGGTCACACCTGGTGCACTTAAAGTCTCATGGCTCAAGTACATTAGAACTACTCTAAGGAACCTGGGTCTTGAGATGCTCTGGGTAAGGCTGGAGGAGTCTAATTCGGTTTCTAAATGGGACTTTAAATTGGCCTACTGGGAGTAGGACTCCACAGAAATTATTTGCAGTAGTTCTGCATTCTGTCCATCAACCGTGGTTTTTGCATTTGTCACCCCGAGTGGGATGGGTATGCTCAGACGTGAGTCCCATGCACTCCACACCACTGGATTCAAGCAAGTCGGGCTGAAGACGGCTGGAATGCCAGTAACCGGTCCTCGGAAGCTTGTTTCCGGTCCAGGGAAGGCATGGCTTGGCAGTTCGGGCTGGACTATTCCCATGAGGCACAGGGTCAGACTGATTTGCATATGGCAATGTCTGAACTGGGGTGGTGTGTAGTGCAAAAAAACAATGTATTTGGGCCCAGATCTCTGTACTGGGGTGAATGTATGACATTGTTCTGCATTCTGTCCATCAACTGTGGTTTTTGCATAGCTCATCCCGCTTTCCTTTTCCTAAGACCTCACCTGGGACTCCGCTGCATCTTGATATGACATTTAGGAAAGTTTCCAAGAAGACAGAGTATAGGCCTTTGCTTTATTGGCCTAGATTATGGTCTTCGCCGTTACTGGGAGCTTATGGAGAAGCCTTAAGGGACCCTTTGGTCACACCTGGTGCACTTAAAGTCTCAGGGCTCAAGTACATTAGAACTACTCTAAGGAACCTGGGTCTTGAGATGCTCTGGGTAAGGCTGGAGGAGTCTAATTCAGTTTCTAAATGGGACTTTAAATTGGCCTACTGGGAGTATGACTCCACAGAAATTATTTGCAGTAGTAGAGGCATCCTAACTATAGAATTCATCAATCACAAAATGCTCCCTGCATATGAAAAAACTACTGATGAAATTACGCGCCCTTGGCTAGGAAACTGTTCCTGCAATTTAGGAACCAGCCTCTTCCCACTATAGCTTTCTGTACTAAGTAGACCCATGCACACGCATGATGCTTGCTTGGTGTGTAGCGGGTCTTCGGAGATCATTCTTTCAAGACGGACTGTTATAGGATGGTGATATTTGCTGTATCAAGGTATCTTCTGGCTGCCTGGGTTTGACGTTCAAAGTGTATCCGAGTAAGTGAACAGGATTTTTTTTTAAGTTAATCATGCAGAAGGTGTCGGTTACGCCTTTTACTGTTCATATTAAATAGCGCTACATTGTTTTGCAGACAATCTCCCTTGTAACATTTTTTATCTATGGTATTGCGATTGTGTTGTTACTAGAGACCTCAATTTCGAATTCAAACTTTTTTATTGTGTTTTAACCCAAATCCAGGGGCATTGAGTCATGCTCGACGAAGAGTCAAATCAGGAACTGCACCTTACTCCCTAGGGGTTCGCCGCTACGCTCGATGAAGTCTAAACGGAACTGCACTTGAATCCCTAGGGATGGACAATAGTTTCTTACCTGTAATCTGTGGTTCACCAGTATTGGTGTTTTTCATAGATTCACATGCCTGAATCATTCCCCGTCGTCGGAGTGGGAGTCCCACGGTACATAAAAAAGCAATAATATGTAATAATATCCTTAGAAAAACTTGGTGATAACCAACCAGGAAGTAAAGTAACCTCAGCTACCATAGAAAAAACTTCCACACTCATGACTATCCTAGTCATTTTGTATAGACCAAACTGCAGCCAATCAGGCGACAGTACCCACCAGAATGTTCTCCCCAGAGGCTCAGGCTCTCAGATTTTCTCGCACAGGAGTGAAGCTAAAACTTCCCAAGCCTAAAGCCTCTGAGGAGAGATGGGCGGGGTTGCATGTGAATCTATCAAAGACACCAATACTAGAGAATCACAGATTACAGGTAAGTACCTATTCTTCTCCAGTATTGGGGTGTCTTTCATAGATTCACATGCCTGAATCAGAGTAGATAGCAGTACCATAATAATGCTTGGAAGATGCCATTTGTAGCATAGTTTGTACATAGCAAGTATATACATTTACATAATATGCCAACATTCATAAATGCATGAATCAACTTGCAATCACATGAGAATGTACTCAATAATAGGCATGGAATAAGTGTCTGGAAAGCAGTACAGAGGAGGAGGGAAACAGAGGCTCACCTTATCTGAAAATATTGCGTAGAACCGCTTGACCCACTGAAGAATCAGCCTCGCTGGTAGCATCCAAGCAATAATGCTTGGTGAAAGTATGCTGGACCAGGTCGCTGCTCTGCAGATCTGCTGAAGGGGAACTCCAGTGAAGAGAGCAGTCGCGGAAGAAACAGCTCTTGTAGAATGAGCTCTTGGCGTGGTCTGTAAAGGTCTTCCCGCTTGTATACAGCAAAGGTCAATAGCCGCAGAGATCTATCTAGCTATTGTTTGTTTAGACGCTGCATGTCCTTGTCGAATTTTTCCATAAGCGACAAACAATTGATCAGATTTGCGTATTGCAGAGGTCCTTTGCAAACAGAACTTCAAACACCTCTTGATGTCAAGTGTATGCAATGCCCTTTCCGCAGGGGATTGTAGGTTAAGAAAAAGTGTTCTTAAGATGACTGGCTCGTTCAGGTGAAAGTCTGAAGGCACCTTAGGCATAAATTTTGGGTTCGTGCGGAGCACTACTGAATTAGACGTGAACTGTAAGAAAGGTGGATGGACAGAGAAAGCCTGGACATCAATGACTCTTCTAGATGAAGTCAAAGCTAACAAAAGAGACACTTTCCATGTAAGAAATTTTAAATCCACTCTGTGAATTAGTTCAAAAGGGTGGCGCATGAGCTGTGCTAACACTATATTGAGATGCCATGTTGGAGGTGGATGACGTACCGGAGGAAACATTCTGAAAAGTCCTTTAAAGAACTGCTGTATTATTCTTGAAGAGTAAAGCGAAGTGGACCCATCCTGACGATACCTTGAAATGGCTGCTAGGAAAACCTTTAGTGTTGCGTGAGATAAACCTGATCTTGCCAGGTGTAAGAAAAAAGGCAATATCTGATCCGGCCTTGCTTGAAAAGGACGAATCCCAGCCGAGTGACACCAGATACAGAATCTTTTCCATTTAAGTTTGTATGTCTTTATCGTAGCAGGTGCTCTTGCTTTGGCTAGTACCTCCTTACAATATGCAGAGATATTCAGATGGGTGAATTCAAGGTACTCCGGCGCCAAGCCGCTAATTTCAGAGAAGCCGGGTCCGGATGGTAAATCTGACCATCCTGAATGGAGAGGAGATTCGGTATTCGTCGAAACTGAATTGGTTCTCACTCCGATAGGAGAACGAGCTCGGTGAACCAGTATTGGCGAGGCTACCTGGGGGCGATGAGAATAAGGCGACACGGTTCTTTCTTCATCTTCCGGAGAACTCTGGGAACCAACGGTATCGGAGGAAAGGCGTAAGCATATATTTGACACCAGTAGATCGAAAACGCATTCCCCTGAGAGTCCTTGTGGGGATGCCAGCTTGCAAAGAACAGGCATTTGCTGTTCTTCTTGGTCGCAAAGAGGTCTAGATCTGGATAACCCCACTGTTGAAAAATCCAATCCACCGTTGGTTGATGAAGTTCCCATTCGTGGGTGGTCACCGTTGACCTGCTGAGGCTGTCCGCAAGAACGTTTGCAGTCCCTGGTACATGGACAGCCAAAAGATTGATTCTGTGTCGTATTGCCCATGCCCATATTTCTTGGGCTTCTTGAGGCAGACAAACCGACCGGGTTCCTCCCTGTTTGTTCAAATAATGCATGCTTGTAGTATTTTCTGTGTGAACCAATACCGTGGCCCCTTGAATGATTGCGCGAAAGGATTTGAGGGCTAGGAAGATGGCTCTTAACTCCAACAGATTGATGTGCCAGACCTTCTGTTGAGGGCTCCATCTCCCACTGACCGTCAGCCCTTGAAGATGTGCTCCCCAACCCTCGAGGGATGCGTCTGTGGGGATTGTGAAGTTTGGTGTGTCTTGAAAGAACGCGCAACCCTGTAGTACATTTCTCTCCGGAATCCACCAGAGAAGAGCTCCTCGGATGCGAGGGGTGATTCGGATGAGATCTTCGAATGAGCCGGAGACCTGCAGCCATTGCAGGTGGAGTTCTTCCTGAAGAGGCCTTATCCTGAGGTGGCAATTCGGTATCAAAGGAATGCAAGAAGAAATCATACCCAGAAAAGACTTGAACTGTCGGACTGAAACGGACCTTCTTGATAGTAAAATCTGAGTCATGTCTTGTATCCTTTCTTGTCTCTCGTCCGTTGCGAAAGCTCAGACCAGTTGTGTGTCCAAGGTTGCTCCCAAGAAAGCTTGTCTTTGGGACGGTTCTAACTCCGACTTGCTGAGATTGATGGAGAGACCCAGTGACTGGAAGAGAGACAGACACCGTTGGATATGGTTGTCTGTGTTAAGGCAATCGTCCAAGTAGGGAAATATTTGGATTCCCTCTAGCCGGAGGTGTTCTGCTACTGGAGCCAGGACCTTTGTAAACACCCTGTGCGCTGAACGCAGCCCAAAGGGGAGGACCTTGAATTGAAAATCCCTGCCATCCACTCTGAAACACAGTAACTTCCTGTGACAGGGTAAAATGGGAATGTGGAAATACGCATCTTCAAGGTCCAAGGTGGCCATGTACTCTCCCGCCGAAAGAAGATGCAGTTTTTCTTGGAGCGGAAGCATCCGAAACGTTCGCTTTTTCAAGTATTTGTTGAGGGCACGAAGATCCAGAATTGGACACCATTCCCCAGATTTTTTCTTGATTAGAAAGAATCTGGAATAGATTCCTGTTCCTCTCTGAACCTGAGGGACTTTTTCGAATGTTCCTTTTTTTAACATCAGATTGATCTGGGAAAACAACTCTTTGAGATAAGCTGGAGGTGGGCCCTTTGGGGGAACATTTGGAGGAAACTTTTCGAATTCGAGGGCATGGCCCTTGGCCACAATGTCCAAGACCCACCTATCCGCTGACTCAGAAGGTGGAAAACGCCTGTAATAGTCATTCAGCATGTGCTGTAGATTTGTTAGCAATGCTACCGGCATCTGAGCTGTGGGGACACTAGTAATGGGTGATGTTACATGCTCAGGCGAAGATTGACATCTTGATCGTCCTCTTCTTGGCACTTGAAGTTCAATTCCGAAGGACTTGTTGCTGTTCCAAACCTTTCATCCAGGTCAGAATGTTCCTCACTATCCCCAGAGTCCAACAACTTGTCAGGGACTTGTAAGGGTACTGTTTGAGGTGACAGGTGTAATGGAGATAAAGTTTCTAGTCCAAGGAAGGCTTCGGTGTTGATGTAAAAGCTGTAGACTGAGACCAAACCTGCATGGTGGTACATGTAGACACTTGCGGCGTCGATGGAGGCGCCATCGACGGGCTCGTTGATGGGGACTCGGATCCTGAAAGATGATAAGGTAGTCGTCGACGTAAAAGTTGTCTTCGCAGACGAGGAAGGTTTCGTCAACGACGGAGCCTCCGTCGACGACGGAGCCTCCGTCGACAACGGAGCCTCCGTCAACGATGGATCCTCCGTCAACGATGGATCCTCCGTCAACGATGGATCCTCCGTCAACGATGGATCCTCCGTCGACGATCTAGCCGTCGCGGGGTAGGTGTCGACGATGAGCTAGTCGACCACGGGATGGTAGTCGACGCGTCGACAATGAAGCTATCGTCGAAGGATTATTCTTAACCTTGGCCGTCGACGGGGCGCTGACGATGACAGATGAAGAGTGTCTCGTCGACGAGATAGGCTTGACACAGACATAGACCAACGTCAACAGAGAAGACGCTTTCGACATTATCATCTCTGGTTTAGGCGAAGAGAAGGTTACCGTAGACGTAGATGTTGCGTGGACGGAAATCTTCGTCGACTAAGGAGTCGTCGACGACAGGGTCTTCTTCTGAGGTAAAGTCTTCTCAGAAGTAGATTTTTGAGGTACATTTTTGGTTGCTCTTCTTGGGGGTGTGGATGGCAAATGTTTGCTCTTAGCAGGGGGAGTAGCCTTTGAAGTAGAAGGCCTCTCAGACCCCTTAGAAGATTGTTGCTTCTTCACAATCTTGGCCCCAGGAGAAGATAACACCTCTTCAGCATCTTCCTAGTAGCTGTAGTAGACCCAGAGGCAATGCTGCCTACCTCAGAAACAGGATTATCTTGATCCTTGAGCTTTTGTAGCCACAAAAGCAAGCAGCCCTCCCTGTCCCTGAGGGTCTTCTGAGGGAAGGTCCTACAAATCTTGCAGTCCTTCACCTGATGGTCCAGGTACAGGCAGTAAATGCACTTCTTGTGGGGGTCTTCCTTGAAAAGCCACAGCATACCATAAGAGTCACAAGACCTGAATAATGATTTCTTAGAGGCAGACATCATAAAATCCAGGATTTTGAAGGAAAAAAGAGAAGTACTGAGCAGAGCTCAGGGAGACTCCCTTCACACGACATGCGGTAGAAAATCTGAGAGCCCGAGCCGCTGGGGAGAACATTCTGGTGGGTGCCTTCGCTTGATTGGCAGCAGTTTGGTCTATACAAAATTACTAGGATAGTCATGAGTGTGGAAGTTTTTTCTATGGTAGCTGAGGCTACTTTACTTCCTGGTTGGTTATCACCAAGTTTTCTAAGGATATTATTGCATTTATTGCTTTTTTATGTACCGTGGGACTCCCACTCCGACGACGGGGAATGATTCAGGCATGTGAATCTATGAAAGACACCCCAATACTGGAGAATCGCTGTTATTTTACACATTCTTCAGAGTTCAAAAGGCAAAACAAGCTGAAGCATTAAGTGGGCATTTGCATTATTGTGCCTGTATTTTTATTCTTAATAGAGGTTTTAAAATCTTTAACTATAAAAACGTTTTTTTCACCTGTGTTTAACTTAAATTGATTATTAGGTATTGGGTCTTAAATCCCACGATGTGTCTAAATGGAAAACTGTTCCTTAGTTTACTAGATTTTATACTCTCCATGAAAAGCTATACTGCACTGATTACAGTCGAACCAAGGCCTAGTAGGAGATGTTGTATATGGCGAACCCTGGCCCCACATTGCACCGCCTTTTTGGATGGATAATTTATTCATGCATCATACGTCTAGTCAATGTTAAATGTAGTAGACAATGTTTTATTGTGTTATGGGGTGGGGGGGATTGCATATGATGTACTGTATGAAATGCCTTAGTTTAAAAACACGTAATGTTTGCCCTGCAACTTTTTGCTTTTACGACACCTATGGTTATCAATCAGGATGTTTCAATTTTTTTTATTGTACTTTTATGATCCTTGGTTGATCGAAATAAAGTTTATGACTGACGACCAGAGAACGCGGACTCGATTTCACACTTAGGTTAAAGAACAAGTGCCCGTGTAGCTGGAACCAACTGACCTAGAGGTTACTACTGAAATGCTTCTACAACTGAAGCAGAATAAACTGTAAGTAACAAACTCTCAATTTTACATTCCAAGCACATCTCATTCAGTGACCATCCTAAACCAACCAGGATAATTACAGCCGCTATTCAATGCAGTTAGGGCTACCTTCCCTGCAGTTGCCAGGTTCACTGAAGTTTTGGGACTTTGCAATATCTCGATATTCAGGGATTTACAGAATGCATTTTGTGTGATATATCCTGCAGACTTCAGGAAAGAAAAGTCTATAGCTTTAACGGATCAAAAGTTACAAAAAAAACTGCATTCAAAACTAAATACACCAACTGGTTATATACAGAAGCATGCTCCTCTTCCCTCCATGCAGCATTCAACAAGGCAGGAAACCTTGTCAAATGGTATTAACGGCCCTAATATCGTTCATGATGTATTAGGGCGCGAGAGGGCAGCTTTACCATTCATCTTATAGAGCACTCAACACATTTCAGCCCTTTGTTCGAGCTGTACATTGTAGGTCTTACAATGTACCAACCTCTGAAGGATGGAAGGCTCATTTGGTTTTAACACCATTCAAAGTCACGGCCTTCAGATTACAGCAGTGGTTAACTTGAGCTCTTAACTCGCTGTAATAACTTGCTTGTATTCACAGGGCAAAAAAAGGTGCAGCCCATGAGCTCATCCTAACCAACACAATCAGTCAGATTCATAACCATATTTAATTACATGATGCAAGTCATTAATCTTCATGAAGCACGTCAGCCGGCACTCCACCTAAACTGCCCTGTGCTCACCAAGATCCCGCCCATCCATGCTCCCCAGTACATGTTGACCATGAATGCGCCCCAACTTTCTACAGGAAGCTTGCACATTACAATAGATTTAAAAAAGATAAGCACCATTTTCTTTAAAAAGCATGCAATATGATGTAACTGGATAAAGTAAGGCGCGCTTTCATGCATGCTGGGCTGACAGAGCTACTGCCTCAGGTGGGCGGGCCTCCTGCCCAAACTTGAGTGAGCTTACCTCATTCATACTAGAGGCAAAGGCACAGCTTAAATTGTAGGATTATGGAGGAGAAAGGGTATTGTAGGATAGAATGCAGCATTCATTTTCTTTTATGTGTGTTTCTTCTGCCTGGGGGGATTATGGCTGTGCAGACACCCTAACAGCTGTACTTCTTTTTCTCGAGCTGCTCAAATCCTGGCAGATAGAGACATGCAGTGCAGACCCTTGCACTGTAGCAAATACTGCCAATATTTCTCACTGCACATTAGTATTATAGAATATGTTTTGTCTCGGACGAATAATAAAGTAGTATCCGTACCCGTCACAACAGAAGTACTCCCGCCCTTTAGCGGTGTGCTTTATAGCTGCCTTCTGTACTTCGAAAGTTACACAGGCTGCTGGCTCACAGAACTGATCTTGTGGCCACTATGTAAGCCGGACTTTGTTCTGTTTACCAAAAGCTGGATTCTCAGCTTTTGGTACTCCCAGCTCCTGCTTGTGGCCCTTCGCGGTTCAGAGCCGTAAAATGGCTGCTAGACTTGTGCGCAGGGCCGGCTTGAACACTGGTAGCGCCCTGTGCAACAATGTTTGTTGGCGCCCCACAATGACCACCTCTGCCACGGATAAACTCACTAGCACCCTTTAACAATGACCCTCAAGTCCCCATAACCACGGTCTCTCTGATTCATTTTGTTTTATAGTACCACTCATAGCAGTGTGAGGTATCGGAGCACTTCACATCACACACACATTGCACAGAGACAATCATATGCGTGTAAATCAGTGTATAGGAAATGTTACTTCAGACAGGGCTACAAGGTGTGAAGTAGGGGGGACTGGTCATCAATACTGGTAGGCAATATAGTTTAAGAGTCCTTATTCTGGAAAAGTACAAATTCTGAATTTAAAACGTAACACCATCATTAGGGGTTCTCTTTAATAATCAGAATTGTTTTCTACCCAAATGAAACCTTTTGGCAAGATTAGGATAATGAAAGACTGGGAAAAAAACATATAGCTCTAACATATTCCTTGTAGTGTACACACAGCTCTTCGGTGACAGTTAATAGTTCAATGTTTTATATTAGGATTTTGACTTACAAATGACAAGTAAGAAATTGAGCTCTCTTACAGAGGCAGTAACCCACTGACCTATCTACATTCCATGCACTTTGTGATCTGCATGGTTCATGTTCTTAGCAGCAGCCATGTTTAACCCTCTGTGCTACCTTTGGATGAGTCAAAACTTCCACTAGACAAACCTCCGTCTCTTTCCAGGAAGAACACAGTGGCGGCTGGTGACATTTGAAAGTGGTGGGGCAGAAACTCGGCAGCATACTGCACCGAGAAAATTTTGACAAAAATAGTGAAAAAATGGTGCCACCTTAATACCACTGGTACAGCACCTTTTGCAAATCCACACTTGTAGTTCAGTCCCTTCTGCAGAAACATGCTGCTACGAGCCAACTAACCCCACTTGTATGACTGTCGCCTAATGTGGCCATTTTCAAAACTTGCCTGCGACTGTGAAATCTCCCCACTTGACCAAATTCTGGGATCCTATCCAAAGCATTTTAATACACTGAGCATTATTTTGATTGATTGTTAGATTAAAGTGCACCTTGGATAAATTCAGTTTGGGATGTGCTCTAAATAGAAAAAACACTCTTGCGTATCAATTACTAAACAACAAGGTTGCTCCACTTAGCACAACATTGGCTTGTGTATACTGTACATGAAGAGCTGACATATCTAGGCTCACTCAAAGCATAATGTCAGGGCATGGGGGCCCATGTTTAAAAGCTTAATTTTAATATTTGTTAATGCCGGGAGGACAAACGAATGTAAAACAGAAGCATTCAAAAATAAAAAAAAACATTTGAAATAGTATATTTTTACATGATATTTGCTGTCATTTACATGCTAAAACCTTTGATGGCGAGACTCGTTGTTTTAGCTCTTAGAAGTCAGGCCACACTAATGGCTAGGCTCGACCCCATGAATTGCTGGCTAGCCCAGTTCTAATAGCCCCCAACACACTAATATTGGACTGTTCCAATTTGCCAACATGGGGCTAAATCCCCAAACATTTCATGTTACAGGATACACAGGTGTGTACATCCACCTTTGGCATCTAATAGTTCTGGAGATAGACAGGATCATTCAGACAGTCTTCTGGTTGAGAAGGACTCCTCTAGTAGCTGTGCAAATGGCATCAGACCCGTACTATACACATGAATGCTCGATGGGCCCATCCCAGAATACTAGTATTAGTCTTTAATCCATGAATACCCCTCACCCACTGATGTGCGGCCCACCTCTCCCTTCCATCTCAGCCTCATGTACTGTTTGTACGTTTATATGCATGCCTAGTTATGCGTTTGCCCTCTGTTAAAAAGTAACTGATCACATGTCTTCTGCTGCAGCAACTTTGTTTTTGGAACCCCCAAATGCACATTACAATGAAATCCAACTGATCACAGCTTCAAAAAAACAAGCCTTTATTGCTATCAAAATTATTTCATGTACAATGCTCAAATTATCAAATTATCAAATTGCGGCTGGCAAAATTCTAGTGCTAATATGCGGCATTATACAGATGACTTTCCGAAAGAAAAAAGCAGCCGGTAGTTTGCACGCGCGTTGCCTTCAACCTTTACTTAACACTGTCGGCAGAAGACAAGCACATTCATTCTGAGAATCTGACACCTTCGGGTAAAGTTCGCGCTATATAAAATCGAATAAATAAATAAATGTAGGCCTCGCTTTGCTTTGGTGCACTGAGAATGTGTATGTAGCCCGCAGTGTGTTCCACTGACAATGTTCTTCACAGCCCTCAGAGAGCACGACATTCAGTGCACTGATCCTTCGTGCGGCCATCAGACAGTGCACGGCGCAAACGTTTTGAGAGCACGGTGGCCGGGGCCTATTTTCTAATGCATTTTTTAATAGTGCTTTGGATACCCACACACATGCTATGCCTATTCGCCAAGATCTTGAAACAGATACACCAACACTGGGACCCTTCCTTCGTGTGCGTGTCCGACACTCAGATGGGCCAGGGCTGAGCTGAGGCGCCCTGCAGTGCAGGCCTGAGGCCTGCTGCACTAAATGGGCCTGCACTGCAGGGCGACAGGTCGGACAGGAGAGAGGTTTCTTTTATGCATCCCCCCTTTTGTTACATTGCACAGCCCAGCAAAGCCCACGCAGCCTCCCTGAAACCCTGAGCGCGTGACAGCAAGTAGTTTATCTGTGTACATTTTGACCATTTGGTATTAAATTGGTCCGCTCTGTTTTACCCGGGCACTCCTCGCCAGTGCTTAGATAGTAATTACGCAGAAAAAGTAATTGAAAAGTTGGGTATTAGCACACACAAAACGGGCGCGCAAACATGTGTGCCTATGACGCCCCCACCCCCTTATTTCCGGCAGCCTGTACATTGGATTCCAAAGACACCCTCAGTGACGGAGGCTGCCATCTGCGCCAAGGTGCTCTGTGCCCGAATGTACACCTAGAGAATGAATCCATGTAAGGATGTCTGAAGGGTAGAGGCCTGGCTGGGTGGTCCTTGACAGGATGTGCAGGTCACAGCTGATGTCAGCAGCGAACACTTAGCCTGCCGCCGTCGTGCAGGACATATAGAACATTGTTTTTTTCACAAATTAGTCCCAGGACTACAAACGTGGGAGAAAAGTGCGAAAAGGGGGGAGACATTGAGACAAGTGCAACTAGAGTGTAAAATGTGAATTCTGGGGTGGTTGTACAGTGTACATACAAGTAGTACTGTAATAAGATAATAATGTTGCACTTACATTAATTTGCCATACGATACGACGAGTGAGTCAGGACAGGAGTCAGTCACCGTCACGCACTTGGATCAACTGGTCTGTCTCAGTGGTCACCTAGTCTGGAGTTCAACGTCGTCTTCTAGAACCTTCCTTCGACTTTCAGTTGCTCACGCGCGGACACGTCACTGTAGCTTATGGCCAATCACCTCAACTTGGCTTGATATAGCCATATGTGATTGGCCATTACTGAACTAGCAGCAAACACCCAGGCGCGGCACCCCATGATCCTGACCCCTGCTCTACTCAGCCAATCCTGGCGCAGGCTTAACAGCGCCACTGCGCCAGGATTGGACTACGAGCAGGAGAAAAACTGCCCATATTGAAACCGGGGCCCCGGGTCCCTGCCATGTCTCTCAGTGCTACAGGGGGGGGGGGGGCGAGGTTTATTCGGTACTACGCATGCGCAGGCCAGTCTCAATTATGAGCACTCCTGGCTGTTACATGCGTAGCTAGTCACCCTGACCCCGCTGCAGGTGCTTACGCTCTGGCTGCCTGCCTGTGTGCGCTGTCAATCACAATCACTCTCTGCCGCAGCCCCGCCCCCCACGGCCCACTTCCATACGCAATGCCCGATTCTGTCGGGCTCGTCCCGGCCCTGTAGCGCTGTGCGCTCTGATTTATTGTAAACACAAAAGGAACTTTAAATAAAAATACTCATACTGTAAATATGTTGCTGGCACCAGCGGCGGGCGTCCATGGCTAGTGGGGCAACGCCCCAACGCCCCCAATGGACGCACCGCCACTGGAAGAACATTAATCACCGGAGTTATCTTGACATTTTAATTGATGCCTAAAAATTGCTGGAGGCCAGGAAAGGGGCAGCAGGTGCTTTTAAAAGGAAGATATACTTGCAAAAATACCGACCCCACCGAAAGTCAGGGACCGGTGCGGTGGCACCGATCGCACCGCCCTAGAGCTGGCCCTAGTTGTGTGAAAGCTGCAAAGTGCTCATCTGTGCTCCAGCCATTCATATTCAGGTGGGTCATAGACCACCCTCAATCAATTATTATTAGAGGTGAGGCGCAGAGCCACAGGGGCTCACGGGTCGATCCCTGGCGCGCGCAGCTCAGCATCATGTGACTCCGGGCAATAGCTCACTTAATCTCCTCGACGATCCCTAGTGCCTGGATACCCTTAGGGGTGATAAGTCAGACTCTACTAATGTGGAATTTTATTATTACTATGTATCTCCTCCAATAGTCATGAACCATGTCAGGTTCACCCTCTGCCTCCCACTATTGAAGAGTTGGGACCAGGCCTCTTGGAAAGTGTAGAGTGTGCACTCCAGGAGTGAGGACAAGGGATTCTGGTATTGCCAGAGAGGCAGGAATTATGCGGAAACCGCAGAACAAATTAGGCAGCAAGGGAAGTTGCAGTATGTGGCATTTGATTGGATTCTTGACAAATTATTGCAAACACTTTATGGCTGTTATGACATTTTTAGGGGTTCCCATACTACAGGAAATGCATAGATTTTCTTCAAAGGACACTAAAGCCATTCAGCAGATCCAGATCAAATGATCATATACCAATCATGAATGATTTTGTTTCATGGAGGCACACAAACACATTTTTATTGACACTGCCCCATTTTGTAAATCCCAAGAGTACAATAATTTGTTTGAAAAATACAATATTGAGCTCAATAAAAAACAAGATTGAATACGTGAGTGGTGGCAGCGGTGGTGGTGGTGGGTTTTTTGAACCGCATAATACCAGTGGTCGAGAGAACGGGCTCGTTAAGTAGTGGATCACAAACCACATTGATAAAGAAATTAACTTTCTATCCCCAGACGCCCTAATCCCGTGAGAAATCTAAAATTAAGGAGTGCAAAAACTCTAGAATAAACACACAGTGCAAGGCCGTGAAGGACAATGGGGCAGTGGGCCCACACATAAATTGGTTTGTGTTGGGTATTCTTGTTTCCATATGTTCTTCAAGGGCTACCATAGTTTTCTCGTGATGTTTTATTCTAGATGCTGTGACTATGAACATCCTATGGAGTGGCAATTGATGGAGGTTCCCTGGAGGAGATATTGGCTTGTTCTGCTGGGGTGTCAATACAGAGAATGGATCTTCTATTTACAACTGAACAGTAGGAGTGTTCTTCCTCTAGAATCTGATAAAAGGTTACCATACCAGATGCCTAGACTACCGCCCTGAACTAGGACAAACCACACTGACAATCCAAGACAAAAGCATTAAAAGGGCACACAAACGGCAGACCATTTGCACAAGGCTTGCAACGAATTGTCCATTGACTGCCCACGTATTAATAACTGTTTAGAGCTGCTTCCTTGATCTCAAGTGGTGGAGTGTCAGAGGACAAGGTGCGTCTCCATCCTACCTATTAAACACAACACGATGATGGACAGAATGCTGAAACTTTTCTACTATTCACCCCCAGTCACAGATAGGAGTTGAATCCATGGTTTTCCTGCTCTCTTCGCCACCCCCAGTTTGGACCCAGCCATATGCAAATCACTCTTGACCCTGTTCCTTATGGGAACAGTCCAGCCCGAACTGCCAAGCCAGGTCCTCCCTGGGCCGGAAACAAGCAATATAGAACCGGTTTCGGGGGTTCACTACTGATCAGCCAGGCTAGCTTGAATCCAGTAGCACAGTGAGCACAGGACCCACGTCAAGGCATACCTTCTCCATTTAGGGTGAACGCAGCAAACACAACAAGATGATATTCAGTTAAGAGTTCGGGAAAGCAATGGCTCACAGCCATAATGGTTTCCCAATAGAACCACGATTATCTCCTTAACACTTTCTTTCAGAAACCAGGCACCCTAACAAGGAAGGATTAAGGTGTTTTTTTCCCCTCTCTCTGGCTACCCCAGGAAAATATCATGGCGTGTCAGGTTATGGGGCCAGCTCAGCCAGCAGGTCCTTTACTATCACCCACCCACTGTCCGTAGAGAAATACATTAGCAAAGTCAAGTACAGGCCCCCCTACGCTAGCACTGACGCACACTTCTTTTTAGGTGCATGCAGGGGCGTAGCGTAGGCTGGGCCACAGGTGCGGTTACCCCGGGCGCAAAATTCTTAGGGTCCACAGGTTAAAGGGCGCAAATTGCTCTGCGCAATACTTGCCTTGCCCCGGGCACTGGCAACGCACGCTATGCCGCTGGGAGTAGGTGGACTTACTATAATCAGGCAAAATGCTGTTCTTCACACTGCAAGAGAGCCAGTGACTGAAGCGTGCAGACTCAGTCTATGGTGTATGCTGTGGTGGTCGGAAGCAAAAAGGTATGATTGAGAGGTCAATGGATGAAGAGGGGTGTCCGAAAGCCCGTCTCTATATGTTTTTTTATTCATTATTATTTAATTGTTGTTACAGGAGGCAACTAAAGCTTCTCTAGGCCAGACCTAAAAATACTTGCTGCCTGTTGTGTAGAATGTCCCAAAAATCATTGAACCCAGGAAACATGGCATGTTGAACCCATATTTATGGAATGTTATGTAAACTACAACACTAAGGCAATTCCTTCGATAAGAAAGCTGTGGCCTTCGTGGGGGCTTACGGGATGGATTACAAGTCCCAGAATTCAAAGTATAAAATCCTGGACTGGAGCAGCACATCACACATGGGAAACTTGACAGCTATTGAACAATTACACGTTCTACTAGAAAACCCTAACATGGACAGTCTTACTGTCGTTTCTGCTGGAGATCTGAATCACAGGTTTGAGGCCTTCTCCCTTGTTAATGAGGTAACTAAACAGGGGGGGATGAGTCCTCGGCGATTCCATGACAACGCGATCAGTTACATTGCGGTACGTTACATTGCGGTTATTACAATGCATGTTGTCACAACAACTTGCGCTAGAGGCGCTGGACTTAGGAACAGTATGATTTACTATTCCAACTCCAGTGTGTGTATCAGTAGGGAAGGTGTTGGAATAGTAAATCGTACTATTACTTAGTTTATAGTGCCATCCAGCGCAAGTCCTTGTAACAACTTTAATTATAATGACCGCGATTTAAATGTATTGGAGTGTCACAACCGCGTTGTAAAAGTTGTTCGCCTTCCATGGGGAACCCTATGAAAAACCATCTCGTTGTCAATGCAAGTAGCTTCCCTTACAGTGGGACAGTCTTTTTTCGTGCAGTGGGCCCGTTGAACCAGAATTCCCCTGAAACCCACCTTCAATAATGGAAGGTGGGCTCCATATAAAGGTCATGTATTATTACATCAGCTGTTGGCCTTTTATTAAGCAGGTTGAGATTAAACCAATGGTGGAGAATGATCAAGAACCACAGGATCTAACGTTGAGGAGGAATTGTTCCTTTAAATCCTCTGGCTGCCTCATTGGTCACTACAACCGGTCTAATAATAAAGAAGTTAATTCTGTAGCAAATAATAAGAGCGGTATCAGATGGACAAACGTTGTGAACAGCACCATACTTGCAGAGGTATATTGCAAGGTGGTTCCATCAGTGGAGGAGCAGTGTGCTGTGAACCCTACAAATTACTACAAAGTTTAGAGTATCCACTGCCAGCTGTGCAGAAGCCATGAAAGGGTTTATTTCACTGAAAGTAAAATTAGCAAGAAGCTACAGAGCAAATTGACCTCCCTGGCAGGTCAAGTACGGCAAATTCAAAATTACACAAATCATAGTGGAACTGGAGTGGTGGAGAAGAGGCTGGAAATAATGGAGGGCAGGAGAAGATACATGAAACATCTTCAAAGAACAACAGGAAAATTGGCAGAACGACAGTGGGCGTCCCTACTGGCAGCATGGAAAAATCAATGATATGCATACCTTTTGGCATATATTTACCAATGGCTTCTTGACATTTATAGAGATTCCGGACATGCATACGAATATCTAGGTAGGACATTTAAAAAATATGTATTTCTCACCATTAGAGAACCAGTTTCATTATCTCTCTTTACAGACCTCCTCTTAAAAGAGATCCCTGTAATCAATCAATAAATCAATCAGGCGTTTGTTAAGCGCGACTGCTCACCCGTAAGGGTCTCAAGGTGCTGGGTGGGGGGTTGCAGGCTCCAGTCCATCAAGAGGGGGGGGGGGGTCTGTCAAAGAGCCAGGTTTCGAAGTTTCTTGCGATGATGGGGAGCAATGTTGTCTGTCTGAGGTGGAGCTGCAGGGCGTTCAAGTCTTGGGCCGCGAGGAATAAGGAGCGGCCTCCCGATCTGGTCTTTCTGGTGCAGGAGACCACAGCGTAGGAGAGCTGGGCAAATCGTAGGATCCTCTGGGGTGTGTGGAATTGGAGTCGGCTGTTCAGATATGCTGGTCCGGTGTCATGGAGGGCCTTTTGGGCGTGAGTGAGCATCTTGAAGGTGACTCTAGCTTTGACGGGGAGCCAGTGGAGTGTGCACAGGTGCTGGGAGATGTGGCAGTGTCTTGGCAGGTCAAGGACCAGACATGCGGCGGTGTTCTGGATGTTCTGTAGCTTGCGGTGAGGTTTTTGTTTATTCCAGCGTAGAGTGCATTGCCGTAGTAGAGTCTGCTGGTGACCAGGGCATGAGTGACTGTCTTTCTGTGTTCGAGGGGCATCCATTTGAAGGTCTTACGTAGGAGGCAGAGGGTGTGGAAGCAGGAGGACGAGACGGAGTTGATATGGCGGTCCATTTTGAGCTTGGAGTCCAGGATGATTCTCAGGTTGCATGCGTGGTCCATGGGGGTGGCTGGCCTTCCGAGGGCGGAGGGCCACCAGGTGTCGTTCCATGCATCAGGGTTTGGGCCCATGATGAGTAATTCTGTTTTGTTGGTGTGTAGTTGTAGGCAGCTTTTTCTCATTCATTTGGCGATGGCTTCCATGCTTTCTCGAAAATTGTGTCTGGCGGTGTTGGGTTCGTTGGATAGGGAGAGGACGAGTTTGGTTTTGTCTGGGTATGCCACAATGTTGAGTCCATAGGTTCTGACGATTGTACAATTTGCCGATTGAGGAAGTCCTTGATGCTATTCATCTTTTGAAAACAGAGAAGGCACCCCGAATAGATTGATTTCCGAGGGATTTATTTAAGGCAGAGATTAAGATTTGGATTCCATATTTTCAGATTATTTTCAATGCAAATAGCTGCAGGAGGCCCAATACCATTTTATTGTCTGGGAGCCCAAATAGTTCCAATACTCAAATATGGCAAATTATTGCGTCCAAATAATTATAGGCCCTTTACCATTATTGACAATTCACAGATATTTTTTCCAGATGCATTTGGATAGGCTTAAAGATATTCTATCCTGTTGCCAAGTGGGTTTTCAGGATCCCATAGGCATGATTGATCAAATGTTTAGGTTCTTATTGCTTAAATGGTTGCTTGTAATTTTAGGCAAAGCATCCTTATTTGTGGGGTTTTTTAATCAAAATTTGTGATTGATGGGGGGCGTGGCTTGGCGGGCGAAGATGGCGGTCGCAGCTTTGTAGAGCTCCCGCCGGCCCAGACTTAATCCGTTCATTTATCCTGGCCCCCGAGCCCGCTGTTGATACCCAGTGGTTGGCGCTGATCTGGTGCAGTCTCCTGTCTGCTCCGGTGTATCGATTCTGCATTTTTCCCCCTCCTGTGATCGGAGAGAGGCGACGGCACCGTGTGGCCTCGTGACCGGCTGGAGACCGGGGTCCTCGAGTTTCGGGACGCCTGGTGGCGGTGGTGGACTCGCGGGTGGTGGTGGCACCCGCTGCCCTTGGCTCGGCTCTACAGCTACGGCTGCCCACGGATCACAGCGACGCAACTCATTCCTGCGCCTTGGACAGACGCTCGTGGCGACGAGCGTGGAGGAGGCCTGTCCCACCTGGGTGAAGCCGGGACCTCGATTTTCGCGACCTCGGGCCTGTGCCGGCCTGCCCACTTCCTCCTTGGGGGACTCTGATACCGACATTTCATCCAGCGCTTGTGGCAGTGCCCGGGGGTTCCTGAGCCTTGTCGGGAGTGGTGCCCGCCCTGCCCAGTGTGCGCCATGACCAGGGATAGAGGAGGTGGCCCGCCTAAACATGGCCCTATCGATAAGTTCACGGGGCATAGTGGTGGCTCTGGGGCGGCCGGTGGCAGCGGCGGCCCCGGGCCGGATAATGCAGCGATACTGGCAGCCATCACCCAATCCCGGGACATGCTGGATGCCAAAATTGGGGCAGTAGGAGCGGACGTTACGCTGCTGCGCCAAGACCTCCGCAACGCGGTGGAGCGGATCACCGGGGCTGAATCCCGCATCACGGTGACTGAAGCGGACATTGGCGCCATGAAGAAGAGGCTGGCAGAGGGTGTCCAGAAGACACTGGCGGCCCGGGTGGAGGACGCCGAAGGGCGCGCGCGAAGGAACAAACTCCGCTTCATTGGCTTTCCGGAGCGGTGCGAGAAGGACGACATGGAGCGGTTTTTGACCCAGTGGCTGGAGAGCTGGCTCCCCGAAGGGACACTGTCCGCGTGCTTTGTTATTGAGAGAGCTCACAGGGCCCTGACCCAGCGGCCACCGGAGGGTGAGCGCCCTAGGCCAGTCATCGCCCGGCTGCTAAACTATCATGACCGCGATGTTATCCTGCGGGAGGCGAGAAACAAAGGCTCGCTCACCTTCGAGAATCATACCATCATGATCTTTCCTGATTACACGAAGATGGTGCAGCAGCAGAGACAATCCTTCGTGGCCGCTAAGGCCAAGCTGAGGGGCCTGAAGCTCCAATACTCTCTCCTGTATCCAGCCCGCCTGCGAGTGGTGTACCAGTCCCGGACGCATTTCTTCGATTCACCCGAGGAGGTTTTCCGCTGGACTGACGAGGCGGTGCGACTCAGGCCGCATGCCCAGCCGGGGCTGGACCCAGGCAGGTCCCAGGGATCATCGCCGGAGCGGTCGGATCGCCCGAACAGGAAGGGCCGCCATCAGAGGTCTCGCTCTAAGAAGAGGTCGGCCTCCGCCAGCGCATCGCAGACGGGTGGTGCCAGGGACTCGGAGCACTCTGATACCGGCAGCTGAACATTGCTGGGACTGGATTTTATTTGCTGAGTACTGATCTGCCCTGCATTGGCTGGTGAGACTGTTCTGTTATGACTTTCGTATGCCAGTCAGTTCTCTTGTGAGGACTTCTGTTACTTTTCAAGGGGACGCAGTGGGACTCGGGAGGCACCTTTTGTGGGCCTCAGACCCTCACGGTTGTGAGTGTTGTTGGGGGGTGGTGAGTGTGTCTTGGTTGGGATGTTGGGATCCATTGGTATGGCGGGCCCTGGGTCCTCTGTTCTGGACCCGGGTCTCTCCATGCCGCGACAGATACTTCAATGTTCTCTAAGGTATTGGGGTGGGGGGTTCGGGGTGAGGGGTGAGGGGGGGAAGTTCTTTTGTTGCTGATGTTTGGGGGGGTTTGGATCTGGGGGGGGTTGCTGTGTGTTCGGGCTGGGAGGGTGGGACCGCACGTGTATGTGGCTTTTGATTTTGTTGCTCTGTGGGGTGCGCCAGGGTGGGACGGAGGGCCGGATACTGGATTCTGTGTTGATAATGGCTGATACTGTGACTATGTCTCCTCAAAAGACCCTGCGTGTTGTGACGTGGAATGTGAGGGGTATCCTGGATAAAATCAAGCGTGGGGCTGTGCTGCGTTGGGGGAAGAGAGAGATGGTGGATGTGCTACTGCTTCAGGAGACCCACATGCTGGGCTCCAAGGCCCTTAGCCTCCAGAGGTTTGGATTTCAACAAGTGTACCATGCGGGCTTCACGAGGGGCTCGCGGGGGGTGGCTATCTTCGGCCCGTCTACGCAGGGTGGCTTACGTACATGAGAAGCAATGGACTGATCCCCAGGGCCGTTATATTTTCATCAAGGGCCTGTTGGGTACCGAACAGGTGGTTTTTGGTAGTGTGTACGCCCCCCCCCCCTGCAGTGGGCCTTGTCTGAGCGGCTGTTCGCGCTGTGGGATGAGATTCCGGAGGTATTGACCATGGTGGGGGGCGATTGGAACGAGGTTATGGATGTGGGCCTGGATCGCCTGAGGCGGGTGCCTGTTGCGTTGGATCCCCCCCCTGCTGCTGCTCCCACCAGACTGTGTGCGACTGTGAATGGCCTAGGCTGGGTTGATGTGTGGCGACACTTTCATCCTGCTGTGCGTGAATTCACATATGTGTCGGCGGTGCATGGGTCCTTTTCGAGACTAGATTATTTGTTTGTGCCGGGTGCCTGCCTGAGTCGTGTCAGAGATGCCGTGATACTCCCCAGAGGCCTCTCTGATCATTCCCCTGTCCTGGCCACCATGACCCTCCCCTCCAAGCGACAGCCATTTCGTTGGCGGATGTCATCTTGGCAGCTGCAGCGGCCTGAGTACGTGCGTCACCTACGCGAGGCGATTGATCATTTCTGGCGCGAGAACTTGGTGGGGGACGTAGACGCTGTGGTGGTGTGGGAGGCGCTGAAGTCCACGCTCCGGGGCATTGATATAGCTTGGTGTGTGGCTGCCCGGCGAAAGCATCGGGAGGCCATTGTGACCGCCGCGGCCCGCGTGGAGGAGCTGGAGCAGCGTGGTCGGCTCGGGGGCGACGAAGGTGTTGTGAGGCAGCTCCTGCAGGCCCAACAGACGTACGCCTCCGTCCTCTATGAGGAAGCCCGGCAGGCGTGGCTCGCCACGCGCAGCAGGGTGTATCAGTGGGGCGACAAGTCTTGTACTATGCTCCATAGGCTATGCCAGGCGACCTTCCAGCCCCTGGTGTTGCCGGGTCTTGCGGCGGACGACGGCTCGGTCATGACTGATCTGGATTTGCTGGCGGCTAGCTTTGCCCGTTACTACGAGGCGCAATACGCTCCTCGCGATCACTTAGAGACGGACGAGATATCTACGTATCTTGATGACCTGCTACCGCAGGCCGTCCCTGATGAGACCAGGAACGCCCTGGATGCCCCGCTTACGGCTGAGGAACTCGGGGAAGCCCTTGGTCAATTAAACACTGGTAAGGCGCCCGGCCCGAGTGGCTACCCAAGCGAATTCTATAAAAAGTTTCACGTCCAGCTGGGGCCCCACTATCGCCGCGCCCTGGAGGCGGCGCGGGCTCAGGGAGAGCTGCCACCAGACTGGCGTCATGCCGAAATCGTGGTCTTCCTGAAGCCGGGCAGGGCGCCGGACAGGCACGACTCTTACAGGCCGATCTCCCTTCTCAATATCGAGGCCAAGATTCTGGCTAAGGCCTTGGCGAACCGCCTCTTGCCTCACATTGCTGACCTGGTCCACCCCGACCAGGCCGGATTCATGCCTCACAGGGCCACCCGGCATAATATTCGACGGGCGCAGGCTGCAGTGGATGCCATGGGTACTAGAGATGAGCAGGCGGCACTCCTCCTGGCGGACATGGACCGGGCCTTTGATTCGGTGAGTTGGGCATATCTGTTCACCCTGTTAGCCCGCCTTAACCTAGGGCCGGTTTTCTTGTCGTACGTTCGTCTCCTCTACACTAACGTTACGGCCTCGGTCCGTGTGGCCGGTGCTACCTCCGGGCGCTTCCGCGTAGGTCGCGGTACTCGGCAGGGTTGCCCGTTGTCCCCGTACCTGTTTGCCCTTGCCATGGAACCCCTGGCGTCGCGGATACGAATAGATGCCCGGTTGCGTGGCTTCGCCTGGAGTGAAGACCTGGTGGATAGGATTGCATTGTATGCGGATGACGTCCTCCTATTCCTCACCGATCTACGGCAATCGGGTCCACGAGTTCTGGAGATCATGCGGGCGTTTGGCGAGGTCTCGGGTCTTCATCTAAACCTGAACAAATCGACCCTGTGGGTGCTGAGTGGCGGAGTGGTTGACGACCCCTGGGCAGCCGAGTTGCGAGTGGCGACGGATGGCCTAAAATATCTGGGCGTTTTCCTTTCGGAATCGCGGGCCGTGGCCTGGGCGCGTGGAGTCTTGCCGGTGTGGGAACGGGTCCAGGCTGATGTCAAGACTTGGTCCAGAATGCCACTCACTATTTTTGGGAGATCGGCCATCTTCAAAATGGTGGCACTTCCGAGGCTCTTATACCAAATTCAGAATTTCCCGTACCCCATTGGCCTGGAGTGGTTCCGTCAGGTTAATTCTGTGCTGGGCCGCTTCTTGTGGGATGGCGGTACGGCCAGGGTGGCTTTGAAGACGTGCTTTCTGTCCACGTACTGTGGTGGCCTGGCCACCTCGGACCTCCTCTCCTACTACCAGGCTTCCCAACTACTTGTCCTCAATGAATGGTGGTACGGTGACAGGGGTGATCCAGCTTATGCCCTGGAACGATTGCTCATGGGGGATCGCACACTCCACACCATCCTTTATTCGGCCCGTCTACGCCGTGGGTTGCCATCGGTCACTAGAGTGGTTTTTGCGGTGTGGCGGCAGTCCCTACGCCGCATGGGATGGTGGGGCAAATTGACGGCTGAGACCCCGCTCTGGCACAACGGTCTGCTCCCGGAACTGGCGGCCCTGACCGGGTTTGAGGGCTGGGAGGCCATTGGGATTACACAACTGGGCCAGGTCATGTCCGGCACCACCCTCAAATCCTTCGAGGAGCTCCGCACAGAGTTCCAAATGCCTCAGTCCCAGTTCTTCCGCTACCTCCAGCTGCGGCATGCCCTCGCCCCGAGCATCGCCGGCCTCGACTCCCTGCCGGAGTTTAGCCCGGTTGAGGCCAAAGTGTTTATGGGGGACCTGGGGGACAGGAAGGTCTCTAGGATCTATCAGACTCTTGTTATTCATTGCTCCTCCACCCTGCCCTCCCTTCGGGAGGCGTGGGAAGTGGACGTGGGCCCCCTCGATGAGGACGATTGGAGGGAGGCGCTGGAATCCCCACGCGGAACCGCCATAGCAGTCCGGCTCCGGCTGATTCAATTTAAATACTTGCACCGCGCTTAATATACGCGTGAACGTTTGTGGAAGGCTGGCTTAATTGCATCCCCGGAGTGCCTGCGTTGTGGGGTGGTGCCTGGTTCCCTGCTGCACACGGTGTGGTCGTGTGGCCGACTCACTGGGTTCTGGAGCGGTGTGTGGAGTTGCCTGGCTGAGGTCCTGGGCTGGGACCTTCCTCGTACCCACCGGCTGGGCCTGCTGCATATCATGGAAGGGGTTGGGGGCAACATATATAAGCGTCACCTGTTGCTCTTGGGGCTGGTGGTGGCTAAGCGGGACCTGGCCCGGGCATGGAAGTCAGTGAGGGCCCCCCCCCTGTCTGCATGGAAGGCTGGACTGGATTATTTTATGGGTCTGGAGAGGCCGATATTTGAGGTGAGGGGCTGCCCGCGCAAACACTACAAGGTCTGGAAGCGTTGGGCCGACTACCGTGGCCTGTCCTTGGACCCCCCGGCGGAGCAGGAAGAGGACATTTGATCACAGTGACGATTTTGGCCTGAAGCGGCAAAGCCCTGGTGGCATTACACCTACTTATTCTTTTTACATTTCCTTATCTGTTGCTTTCTATACACGTGCGGTAAGTGGGGGTTGGGGGGGGGGTGTTTGGAGCGGGGGGGCGGAGTTGTGGGTTAGGGTAGGTTGCTGGGGAGTTTTTATACTGAGCCTATTTTGAGTCTACTCCATCCTTTGCTGCCTATGTGATTACTGCATTGATATTGTTGTGGTGATCTTGGTGTGTGGAGATGCCACATTCTTGATACTCATTTGCTCAATAAAATTGGTTGTGAAAAAAAAAATTGTGATTGATACAGTACCCAGATCGAAGCTACGGCAAGCCTTGAATAAAAAAGATCTTACGATTGTGATTACCTGTTTATACACTTGTAACTGTACGATACAGGCAGACAAGACTATATCACAATTCGCTGTTAATATATAAGGGACCATGGCAGGTTGACTGTGTATTTATAGACGATTATGCAAATTATAAACCAAGGCAGTGGGATGATTTGTGATGGACATGGCGCAAAAGGTAAAAGAATTAGACACTCACCCTCAAGCTTGCACACAGCATATTGAAAGCTTTTTTTTACCTTACCTCAGCTGCAAGGGAAGGTCATATTCCAACTAATTGTACTCCAGTTTTTATTACAATAGTGAACATTACTCACTATTCGTGTAATAAAAACATGGAGAGACAACAAAGAGTGGAGCCACACAACCAATGTCAATAAGGTCGGTCTACGATTGTGTTCCTGGCACTGATTTTCCCACCGGTCAGGCCCGGGGTCACAAAGGCAGTGCCAGGGGTCGCAAGGGACAAGCCAGGGGTGGGGGTCACAGCTGCATCCCCCGGCAACCCCTAAATGATGTCCTTGATTGAAGGCTAGAATTCTTTATTAAGTTTAGATAAAGAATTTTGCCACTGGCGCACTTCACCGCAAAGTGTACGCGTTTGATGAATGTATTTATTTATTTAATTTAATTTAATGCGTTTTTATAAAGCGCGCACTTTACCCGAAGGTGTCAGAGCACTGTACAATAGAACCAGTTATGTTACATGAGAGAACTGTTGCAGGAATGGAACAAACAAAAAGAGCATGCCATAGAATCGAAGCGACGCAGGCAAAAGGCACACAATCTCAAGCACACCATGAAAAGACTGTAGAAGCAAAAATAAGAATAAATAGGACACATTTTACAATGACTAAAGAACTTCATGGTGAAAAATAGCAGGCCATAGAATCAAAACAACGCAGGCAAAAGGAACACAATATCAAACGCGCAAGCACAGGATGTACAAACAAAAATATAAATATATGTGACAAATTAACAATGACTAAAGAACTTCCTGGCGGGGTCTGAGAAGGGGGGAATTTGTTCTGAAAGTGTATTTGGAATAAAAGATCTGAGGTCCGCTTTGAAGATCTGGATGGAGGTGATGGCACGGAGCAAAGGAGGAAGCGAGTTCCAGATTCTCACCGAATTACCGGAGAACGATTGTGCCAACAATTTTTCCCTTTTGAAGGAGGGGGGGGGGGTTCAAGAAGGAACTTTTCCGCATTCCGAGAAGGTCTTGAGCCTCCAGACAATTTCAGTTTCTTCGCCAGATAGCGAGGGGAGGAAGAGTGCATGATGGCTTCTAATGCCCGGCTTCCAGTATTGACACTGTGGGGGTCTCCAGACTCCTACATTGATCACTTGGGGAGGGGGAGGTGTTCGGTAATGATGAATTGTGGGATCCACGGAGGTCAAAAGGTTAAGATCCACAGTGTTAGTACATGAAGGCTGTAATCTGCAACACACAGGGCCTAGGTGCGGGAGTCCAGCATAGGCCCAGAAGGGGCAGCATCATGTCACACATTCAGGCTATTCGCCAGCTATGTAAGGGAGTCCCATTCGAAACCACTGTATTCTAGAACTCATTGGGATATATTGAACATCTGGCATTGAAGCGGCCCTCCTGGGCCATTGCTGACCACACGTGGCACGTGCGCACCTCGGAAGAGCAGCAGACCTTCTGTCATTCAGCTCAGTATCTGCTGTTTTTGTGGAAACGTGTGGAGCTTGTTAATCTCCACGGTGCACAGCAGCCAAGGATAAACCTCGCAGCCACGTCACATTCGTGCATGTATTTATTACTTAGCCATCATCAAATATTAATTAGAGAACAGGTGCGTAAAGTCAGCCATGGCCTGAAGGGCGCCCATGCGGCTCAACACCTTGCAGCGCGTCATAGTCCGCTTCTCCCCGCCCTCGGTTTCTCTACGGTCCTCTCTTTAAGTACAGCTGCGCCGTTCCCCGCCTCCCCACCCTCCAATGGGAGGGGCGGGGCCTGCTTGGACGCTATTTTCGGCTCCAGTCACAGAGCCGGTTTCGGGTTCTAATAGGGCACACACGCTTCTCAAATCAGCGCCCTGAAGACTGCTGAAACGATGCGCTGAGGCTCACGCGACACAGAGCAGCAGGTCTCCGCCAGTTGCAAACTAGAGGATGATGTACCACCAACGTGAGAATTACAGACGGATGCTGCACCCTTCAACTGTCTCAGCCCACAGCCCAGGCATCTCTCGCCCGCCCTTCCTCGCGGAAGAATGCTCCACTCCCTCGGCGGGGGTGCAATAAACGCCCAGTCAGGCCACGCATGGGCCCTGCTACCATCCAAGGCCTCTTCATGGTCTGCTTAAGACCTGGGCGCCCCGTCTGGTCTCCACCGGCTCTATAGCTGGGTATGTCTGTTCCAAATGTAGTCTTCCCCTGGATAATCTGCCCAGTGCCCGGGGAAATTGGCATGAGCAGTTCCGGATTACCAAATAGGCAAAGTAGGCACCGGCCCCACTCCTTTTAGGGGCCTCGTGACAACTGATCAAAGTGATATTTATTTGATCTTGAAAGAAAATTACTATCAAGCTTTCTTAAATTGTTTTCAAAAGATAGTAAAAAAAATAAATCAACTCAAAGAAACGAAAACTTTACACTAAAGACGCTATAAAGAAAATACTGTATTAATGTAATGTACCCATTGGATAGTTAAAATTGTTGGTTTATTAATGTTTTATTAAAAATCATAGATGCTTAGTTTTGTGTCATAAAATGGATTAAAATTGTTGGTTGGTAAAATTAAAAAATGTATTAGGAGATAATTTGCTATGGGCCTCCACAGGGTTTAATCCGGCACTGGGATGCAAGTAGGATAGTAGGCCCCCCATTCTCGGATTTCTCAGTCTGTCCTAGTCCATCATGCCCTGAGGTAAGGCCGGGTGCCTACCAGACAGCTCCACGTCAGCAGGAACACCAAGTTACAGCATTCATTCAAAATTTCCAAATCACTGGTTTCAAGTAGGTTAGTCCAATTTGTTGAATTGATATGAACCAGTCATGCAACAGGGGGGCAGAGGAGAGTGCCCGATGATGGGAGCCATCTGTTAAATGTACTATGAGGCTGTGAGGCAGACCCAACAGCCGCCCTTGGAGGGGTGTTTATCAGCCGTAATAAGAGACATGGAGTGGCCCAGCTATGGCACTTCATCTACTGGGTATCTGGGGTGCCCGACACCGAGCACACTATCCCAGTTTCTCATCTGACTCACAAGGAAGGCACCCGGTATGTATGGATTTGCTGCAGAGAGTGGATTTTCCAAGATGATAAAGTTTGCAAGTCACCACCAAGAAAGTCCTTATCCTTCATACATCAGCTGACATTGCCGGCAACAAGTGTATTTTAATAACTAACCGGTTCGGCCACAGAAATGTATAATCAATGGACGGATCAGATTGAGAGTGTGAAACTGGCTTTCTCCCTGGTGCAGCGCGTGCAGATCAAGTAACGAGGTTTTATAATATCTAGGGCGGCGGCACAGACTCCTATTTTTAACCTTAATAACAGCTTGTGTCTCCGAAGAGTGCTATAACCTGGGTGTACCGATTTTGGCTCGCCATTGGAGCCGAGCCATATCCAACACAGACCATCTATTGTACAGCTTAATAGAAAATGTATATCATTGTAAGATTGTACAGTGTATACATTTGAATGGCTTTTTCTTATTTGAGACATTTGCCCTCTCTCCCACTTTTTTTTGTCTCCTCTTATCTCTCTCGCTCTCTCTTTATCTCTCTCCTCACCTTTGTTTTCCTTTTGTCTCCAATCCACAACAATACATATCTGTTGGAATTTATAAATTTCGAGAAAATAACAATTGTACTTTACAATAATGTGCATATTATTGTGTTCAAAAACAAAAAAGTCACACATATAGAATGGATAAAAAGAATGTAGGAATGGACCAATTCTGTATATGTTTTTAAAAAGAGCATGTGTGATAAAGATGAGGGTTCCTTTAAAAAGACAGTCTGAACACAAAAGTCTTATGACCTAGTCGAAAGCTACAGCCGAAACGTGTTGGTCAGTTATTGTTCTATCTTTCTTAATGAATAAAAAATATCACGTAACTCACCAAAGCTGTGCCTCTGTGTTTTATGGTCCTTTGTGCTGGAGTATACAGCGAGAAAGGGTCAGAGAGAGAGAGAGAGAGAACACACACGAGAACACACACGCGAATGAACACACACACGCACACACCCACCCTCCGCCAGACCAACCTGTATTGGACCTCATGAATCACAACCAACTCTTCCCACATTAGGTCATAGTACACAATCAAGTACACAATCAACCCTTCCCACATTAGGTCATAGTACAATCACACACTTCTACAACCAAATCATGTGGCTTGTAATCATGCCACACAGTTACAGTGCCGTTATGCCACACTAATGGTGGTTGTGAGCCATTTAAATCCTGTGTAATAGTACATGAGAAGAAGTGGGAGAAGACACAGTGAGCAATAAAGTGGGGCTTGAAGCCATGGCAATCATGGAAGTGAGGCACAAAGCAGGGAGCACTCCGAGGAAATGATGCCTCACCCACTGACCAGTAATCCTACTTACTCATTCCTGGCATTGACATCTGGTTCTATGCACAATAAAACAGAAGGTGCTTGACATGTTGGTGGCTCTACTCTTATGCCAACCTGAAGTTCATTAAAAATATGTACACACTTTTTTTTTTGCCCAACATAGGCTTCTGTAGTGGGGTACCTGTCTTCAAGGTTTGAACACTGGAGAGATGTGACAAAGATCAGACATGCAGAGGAAGTCGCATGTTTTGAGAGCACGAAAACAGGCCAATTTGTTCCAGTCAAAATGTAAGGAGTGGCTGCCTTAAATGGAGCAAAGTTCTTCTATTCTAAGAGGAGAAGGAGACTTCCTTCATACAGTAAGAACATATTTTATTTAATGCAACACTTGCTAGAAAAAGGATGGCTCATGTCGAAGACAGCACGTCATATACCTCGCATCATATATAAGAGCAGCCACGCGGTCTCCAGTTTATCTATACTATGGCTCGTTTAGGACACGTATGAATAGTGTGATGATGGAAAAAGATAAATATTTCCATTCTGGAAATGCTCACCGGGGCGAGAAGCATTCTTACTTTACAAAAGTAAAGCCTAAAGTTGCCCTAGGATGATGGAAGGCAGCCGAGACCATCCTTACTCCTGCTCCATGCCTCACTCCGATGCTCTACGAATCTAGTGACAGTACAGGGGGCTTCTTTAATAAGACCCGCCAACTGCACTGCCCAATAGTCTCTCCTAAAAAAAAAAAAAACACCACACACACAAATGATGGGCGAAATGCAGAACAAATAAAACATTCACCCCAGTCACAGGTCTGGACTCAAACCATTGTGCCTGCAGCGGCTGGAGAGAGCTGGAGAGAGTCTTGTCTTCGTCTGACAGTGATGAGTTTTTGGGATACTGAGCCAGTAGCCTCATTAATCCACATTCCTTTTGAGTTTTTTAGTTGCAGTATCGATTTTTCTTATTGATGTGTGACACTTTGCCAGAGCTGAAGTTGGATCACATGGTCAGCGCTGTGATGTCTGCAGCGACTGCCCCGTGGTGGGAATATGCAGGAGGAGGGGGGGCGGGGGGAAATGTGATGGCAATTCCTGTAATGCCAGCAGCTGAGAGCGGGGCTGCCGTTTCCTGTGGTGCCTGCTCTGCGACGGCCAAAGCTATGAGGGAGGGGGGGGGGGGGGGCACGGGGGAAGGCCGCTGCCCCCAAAGCTCATGCCACTCACGCTCCCCCCTTGCTACACCACTGCACCACGCCACCCCAGTTTGGACCCAGCCATATCCAAATCAGTTATGGGAACAGTTCAGCCCGAACTGCCAGGACAGGTCCACCCTATAGTTAATCCTAACCCCCACGCTGAAAATGGTTGGAAGGCTGGGATCCAGTCTTTTCTTTTTATTTCTCATTATTTCCCAGTTCGAGTACACTGTGGAACAAGACATTAGTCATCCAATGACCATATGTGCTCTATGTTCTACCATGGGAATGAGGGCCCTTTAGGACAGGCTGGTGTGCAAAGGTGACCCTATGCCAACAAAGGTGTTGAATTCCAAACATGCGATGAAGAGTCAGTGGATAAGTATAAGTGCTCCGGAATTGGGCTTAGGAGTGAGTACGTTGACATCAGTGAACTAACAAGGCCACCTGGCCGAGACCATGCCCTCCTTCCATATGTCACTGCCCCGCCCGTTAGCCGAAGGTGTTAGTAACTGGGTGGGGGGCGGAGTTAGAAGTACCTGTGTTGTCAGCTATATTCGTCTCAGAGTAATAAGTGATGGGAACCCAAAGCCATTTCCATCTTTGTCGGGCGTATGCCCCTGATCAATTCGTGGTGCATCTTCCCGGAATGGCAAAGGGCTGTGCTCCCACATCCACAAGGGGAAATAATATTTTCAAGGAACCAGTCTGTAGGTATCCTATTTGGGAAATCCAACACCAGTATCATCACGGTGCGCTATGACCCACACAGTATGAGAGGCCTTAGGCATTATGCCTCACCGCTCCTTTACCGTGACCAGGAGTAGTACATGTTTATGCTCGTTGTGGGCAAGGAGTTCCTGGACAGAAGTTGTAGCTGTCCTAAGGCTTCAGGAGCACAAATGCTGGTCTTTCCGTACACCGGGTAGCATAGTAAAAATCTGCTGATGTGAAGCCAGTGGACACGCAAACATCATCAAACTGTTATTCGGTAATAAGAATATCTTTAATCACCTTTATTGAAAAGCTATTCCAGCAGTTTGAAATAGGCATTATCAAAGTCAAATTTCTGGGTGTCAATCAGATAATACAGGCCAGATCCCAATCTTTTTCCCCCAATGATGAGGTCTTTCCAAACTTTCAAGGCCCAGGCAGTTTCTCCCAGGAAAAAATCTAAATCCATTCTCCAGGAATTCACGACGGCCAAGAAGTCAAAAGGCCATCAGTGGTGCTTGGCCATTCTCCTTACACATGCAGGAGATCCACGGCCTCAGGAGGGAAGGCTTCCAGTGAAATGATCTTGTCCAGGTCCTGGTAGCCATGCAGAACAAATACAACTTTTGCTTAGTTAGCCAAAGGCGGCTCACATTTGTGCACCTGTCCTTCTGCTGCCACTTCATGGTGGTGAACCAACACTACTAGTACAGATGATGCCATCCATCCTTGGAGCAGCACCTGAAGTCTTAGATGTCGTAACTCATCTGCTGCCTTTCTGCGGCTGCAGCACGCCTCCAGTTTCCCCAATTTAGATGATTGCCGGAGCGGTCTTCATGAAGACTGAGGGATGTGTTGCATCTGATCCTCGTTCTTCCTACGCTCACTGGGCGTTACTTCACCGTCTGCTATTGAACACTGCTTTCATCACAAGCGGTGCAGATTAGCTGGGCTAATCTGGAACTCAGACTCTCAAAAAGACTTTCCTGCCAAGGAGAAATTTTCTGAAGGACAGACAGTGGATCCACTTCTGGAACATTTTACAGTGACAGCACTGCGGGCCAAGTCGTAGACACCTTTTAGGCCCACCTGAACTCAAAAGGTGAAGGTTTGGTTCTGGGTCAGACAAGGTTCTCGATCAAAGGACAGTGGATAGATATTCAATACAGCAGGGACGTTTCTTGCAATAAGAGGTAAGTGTAAACTGTTAAAGGGGGTACATTGCAGACTTTGTTTACCTTGCACACATTGTTGAGAAAGAGAGGAGTATTTGTACGTGTAATGGTATGGTCATAAATATACAACCAAATAGGAACCCATTCTAAGGTCTATTGTTATGTTGAGTATGCGCTAGAGGATGCGCTAGCGAGTGCGCTCTCCCTGGCGAGACTTGTGTGGTCAATAATGGGCTTGGATTGCTTTCATTCATAGGCATCACTGTCACGCTTCTGTGCTGCCTTCCAAGTGGGCAGTGCTTGCCGAGAGTCACTTCCTTTTCAGTCTGTGGCGCATGGACCAAGCACAGATAGATGTATTGTACTTGGTATCCCTCTGCCCCCCATCCTTTGTCGCGCTGTGATTCAGGTACTATTTCTTCTGCATCCCTAGCCTGCAGCTCTGTGCTTGAGGCAGAGCACGTCCATGACGTTTCCCTCAGTACGACATTTCTCCTTTGGTTTACATATGCTTGATTTGTGAGCATGATGTAAATAAACAGCACTTGGTACTGCAGGAATGTAAAGGGGCCCTTCACAACCCAACCGCGTTTACAGTGTCCCAGGCCTGGGTGCTGGGCTCCCTGGAGGAAAGGCCTCGAGCTCAGCTGGAAATCGTGGCTCTTGCAGGATGTGCTTATGTTTTATGGTTATTAAATTAGCGTTCTTAGGCAATTCCATTAAGTAATTTATAGTGGGGACTTGGCTTTGGTCACTCTTTGTAGAACATCTGAAACTTTCGGTCCAATGTCATATCCATTAATGCGTAAAATGTTAAGTATTTTAATGCAGCAAGAAACAAGCATTTACAATGCAACGGTTTCGCCTTTGCAAAAGTTAGAGCTCTTGGCATTGTAAATGACAAACGTTTTATTTATGTGTTGTTTTTGAAAACAGATAAATAAATGGCATTGTCATTTACAATGCCAATAGCGTAATCTCTCGCAAATGCATTTTCTATTGCATTTGCACACACACAGAACCACACAGAGCCACACACACACACACACACACAGACCCCCTGCTTTTAAATGATATCGACCCCCACTAACATGCTGTGCCTGGACAATTTATAGGTATGTTATGTCACAAGGTTGTTAGAATCCCGACCAGAGGTCCTGTTTATAGAACTGTAGTTGATAAGGTGGGAAGCCCTTCTCACAAGGAAATGTTAATGTGTGTGGCTAAAAAGAGAGACTTGTGTTTTGGGAATGAGAAAGTAGTAATTTTATGTCACAGCTTGTGAAAATATTCAGAAATTCAGCCCAAGTGTGCTTTCCCCCCCTCAAACATAAACATAAAATAGCAAATACTTGAAGAAATTACTTCAACATTTTTACTTATGTCTAAACAAGTCCTACACGATTACTGAAGCAAGTAGAATGCACTTTTGGACTGACAAAGCCTATTTATCCCATTTTAAGATCAGGACCACATGTTGCATAGTGCCAAAAGAAAACCCTTTTTGTTTATCTTCATGGTTAGTAGTAATTACAAAGCAGGATTCATATTGGGCTTGCCCCATTGATTACCAAGGACACACATGCTGGTCAACTTACTCTCAGATGGGGCAGGCATCACCCTCTTTTTAATGATATCACCCACTTAAAAATGAACGCGCCTTCAATGAATTTGATAATCTCACCATGTTTGGAAACCTGCCTCACACTTTCCAAATATATTTTTATCCGTTCTGATGGTATCAACCTTTTACTCTAGCGTCACCCTCGTGTGAGCTCCAGCAGGTTGACAGTGAGAAATACCACTGTTTCCATTGAAAGATACCGCCAACTGTACCATTTTAAGATTTTGCAAAGGCCTGCAAAGTATTAAGCAGAAATTGGCATTAAATTGTTTGTTGTCATTCTTAACTTGGCATTTCTGTCTTTGTTTATTTTAAATACCAGTCGGGGTCATTATGATAGCTGTAGAACCTATTTTGAAGCGTTTTCTCTTACATTTGACGTTTTAAGTATGTACCGATAGAGGGAAAAATATCGGCTTTAGATGGTTCTCTTAATTGTTGCACTCCACCCTATGTTATCCTACTCTACAACTCCAATCAATGCCACAACAATCTATTCCGCTCTACGCCACTGTACTCTTCAACACTCTACTGCACTGCACTACCACTCTCTACGCCACTCCATTCTGCTTAACGCCACTCCATTCTACTCCACACCCTTTCACTCCACGACATTGCTCCCTCCACAACACTCCACCACTTGTACTCTATGCCACTTTGCAACACTCCACGCTCCTTTATGCCACTAATGTTTAGCCTTGCTTTTGCGTAGGCGAGACTTATTGCCTTTGTCAGTGCTTGTTGGTTAAAGCGGTTGTCGCCTACTGGGGACTCCAGATTTTCGGGGATTGTTTTATTATTCCTCGCTTCTACCCCGGCTGCCTGTGGTGGACAAACACAGATTTGTTATTCTTGGTTGATGCTCACTGATGTCTCCTGCATTCCCGTTTTACTAAAGTTAAACCGTGAGACCCCCAACCACCACAAAAATATTAATGAAAAATTTAGAGCCCTGTGTTTTTTTCTAATGTAGAAAGAACGTTCCTTTTATGGAATTAAGAAGGTGGATTACAAGTAGATGTTTTTGTCACAGAACGAGGAACAAAATGAATGGAGGCCATTATATAAAATGTGAATGGCCTTACATTTTTATTATTGAATATTGGCTTTTATACTTTTTTTCAGTACATTACACATTCGACACATACATCCTGCCATCTGCTGCGCCTCTCTTCCCTCTCCCTGGGTATTACTGACCTCCAGTTGAATTCGGGATGACCAACAAAAATCGGTGAAACACTGGGCCCTGCACGTCCCTAACTGCAGACGGTTGCCATGGGAACCACAAAGAAAGTACAGGGCTCAGAACGGCCCCTCGTGGCGGGATGCCTGACTTTCACCTTGTGGATACCCGCTGGGGCTATCACACAGGGGAATATCAGGACGGGTTCCCTAAGCAAGCGCCGGGACACCCACTGTGGGTAGCTGTGCGCTATATAAGCTCAACTACATTTACAGAAGATCGCTGGGGTTTTGCTCGATAAGGGTATCCGACCAGACTCAATGGATGGAAAGAAAAAAAAGTTGGCCGCCCTTCAGCATCTGGAGCCAGCATTTTGTTCGCTTTGAGGGCAGAATTGTGGCTGCGTGCGCTGTGCCGCATTCTTACACCACACAGCCCTCCGCCGCTCTGAAAGGACGGCGTGGCATGAAAGAGGGCCCTTGGCATGAATAGAATCTCAGACCTTGCGAAATGCCATCTGCCCATCCCAGGCAGGAAGAAAGAGCCCCACAGCCACAATTAGAAGCAGTGTAGTGTCTGGGCCGAGGCCGCCGCAGGGTTACACCGAGTGAGCCTGGGTTGTCTTTTGTAGGCCGCACCGGGCTCGTTTTGTTGACTTGGCGCTCGCGCTGCCTGGATACGTGCGTGAGAGCCCGTGCACGAGGGAAACATCAGCCGGGCTCGCGTCAAGACGCACCACTCAGCTTGCGCCTAATTAATGGCGCAACTGGGCTCGGGCAGTCTGGGCGTCCAAGACACCTTTGAAGCAGAGCCTGTTGATAGGTTTCATTTTCGATGCCCCGCCCATTGACATTTACATATGCAAGTTAGCATCATGTGTCTAACTAATGAAGTATATACTTATGCTTTTACGTTATTCTTATTGCTCATGTGATTATTCATTTATACGTATGGTGATATTCAGTTTCCTTAGCTTAGCTTGTGTGCCTCCATTTTGAGTATTCCTCTGTGTCTGCGAGTCGCACTCGCTCAGCCACCCCTCCCGTAGGAATAAGAAAATCCCTAATGCAGCAGTTTTTCGTTTCTCAGCTAGCTGTGGCCGAAACTAACAAGTTCCTTATCAGTAGTGTTCTCATGCACCAGAGACGCTGAGGCCCGGCTCCGCGGCCTTGGGCAGAGATAGTCAAATGTTGCCTTTGCAGGTGCAGATGCCTCTTGTATGATGTCATTGTTCCTCTCTCTGGGGTTCAGTATTTTTCCAGAAGGGGCGTGTTTTACTTCACTGTACCATGTTATAATGTATTGCTGTGATATGAGTTAGTCCTCTCGGCGCACTCTTAGGGGTGAGGTCGGACAGGGCCCTCTCATATGGGAGTTTGTGGCCTAATAAAATTACCTTGTTTATTCTTCTCCACTGTCCGGCTGACTTCTTACTGAGTAACTATAGGTGAGTGTGGTAAGTCACTCGGGTGGATTTGAGCCACGCTTATCACTGTACCTGTCTCATATTTTATACTTGAGCAGGCCGAAGCACCAGCCGTCATGCATTACGTCTTCTCTCTAATCGTTCCCTATTGATTGTCCTAGAAAGGGATTCAAAGCTTGTCACTTAGCAAGTTCGAATAGCGTCGTAAGACCTTTTTTTCCATATTCGGATCATTTGACATTGAATTCCAGAGGCTTTTCATTTTATTCTTTGTCGAGCTTTCAATTTTACTGCCCGGCCTGGATTCAAATGTATGGATTAAGTACCCTCTGTGTGCAATAGACCTCTTTCTTAGCTCAACATTCTTTGTTAATATCCCTTTTGCTTTATCAAATGACTTTGGCCAATGGGTGCTGCAACACTGCCAAACAATGTTCGCAATAAACTCTGTCTGAAATACTGTCTAATCATGAGTAATGAAGAGTACATCACCATCATCCTTTGCCATTAAGGGTCCTCATTACACAAAAAACAAGTCAGGTCCCGGGCTGGCAGCCAATCACACCGCGGCCGGGGAATGATGTCACGGGGGTGTCCCGGGCCGGCAGTAGGCAGCCAATCACAGCGCGGCCCGGGACATACAGCAACAAGGGGGGGTGGGACTTAAAAAAAGACCGGAAACGCCCCCGAATCGCGTTCCTGCGGGGAAATAGTGACTGACAGCCAATCTCTTCCAATGGCTAGCCTCCATTTATGGAGCTAGCCAATGGAAGACAGAGGCGGGACGAAGCCCCATACTGTAGGACATAAGTTTTCGCCCTGGGCGGTGCACTACTTTCGCAGTGCTACGGCCAGGGCGAAACCTAAAAAGGCTTTAATTGACTTGTAAAAGAAAAAACTGCACTTCGTTTGTTTAGGTTTTCGTCCATCCCTTGCTGATGCAGTCACACATCCGTTTTAACATGCCATCCTCCCATCCTCAGTTGGCCTAAAATAACATTATTTTTATTTTTATTATTAATTCTTCTTTTCCTCCTCTTAAAAAAATTATGGGCTAGTTCGACAAAGCAGCGAAATTGTGTTATGGAAATATTTCTATGGTTCTATAGTCTCTAAAGCTACTTGTAAGCGTTTCCATTTTTACATGTTTTGTAAATATTTTCTGTGGTTCCTTGTTAATTGCAGCACCCCACCATTTTCTTCCATCCCTCGTTTGCTCTCAAACTTCTACAGCTGTTATGTCCTCCTTCCACAACTCCCTGCTCTTTTCCTTTCCTCTCCTGCGGTCTATCAGCCAGTATCTATGCTGTGTGTTACTCACAGTGGGTGGAATCTGAGGGGCTCGACGTAACCATACTTTTTTAATTTAAGAAAACCAGTTCCCCTACTTTTTTAGGTTTCGCTGGGGGGCGGAGCCGTTAGGCTCCTCCTCCAGAGAAATCTGTAGTTTCTAGTATGGGTGACTTGAACACGCCTCTCTGCTTCATTGGCTAGCTCCATAAATGGAGGCTAGCCATTGGAACAGAGAGGCGTCCGTCAATGCCGGACCAGACACGGGGGCGTTCCCGAGATTATTTGGCTTTTGCCGACGTCACGCGACGCCGGGAACGCCCCCGTGTCTGGTCCGGCATTGCCGGCACCCGCCTTCCGTCGTCAGCGTCTCTCCTCCCCCTTTCCCGCCCCCTCCCGCTTGTTTCTTGGTGCCCGCCTTCCCGGCCGTCGAATCTGTTCCTTCGTGCTCCGTCTCTCCTCCCCCTTTCCCGCCCCCTCCCGCTTGTTTCCTCATGGCCGCCTCAGCGTCTCTCCTCCCCCTTTCCCGCCCCCTCCCGCTTGTTTCCTCATGGCCGCCTTCCTCCTTCCCCGCCCCCGGAGCCCGGACACAGACTCAGCGCGGCGGCTGCACTCCACCCGGACCCGGCTCCTGGCCCCCTCACCCTACCGAAACGGTTCCAGCAGGTTTCTGGGGCCCAACACCCCCGTCCAGCAGGTAAGAACGGCACCCCGGGAGGGAGGCGGGGAAGAGACTCGACCCCACTTGCTTTAACATTTCCGTATGCATTCTATCGTTTACCTTTTCAGCAACATGGAAAAAATGTGTTTTATTTCATGGGAGTAAAGTATACCGAATTCACGCTGGTTTCTCTTTATGTTTGCGAGAGCTCCCGTTTCAACCTGCATCTTTAAAAAAATGGAAAATATCGAGAGTGCGGCAGAAGTTAAGAATATGCGGCAGCCCAGTAGATGTATTGTATTACTTTAGAAAATGTTGTTTCTGCTATCTTTTAATGTGTTTACTTTGTCGTCCCGTGTCGCAGATACAATTTTGCGCGGTTGTGCCTCAAGACACAAACCAGGCAGGGCCAGGCCCTCTCCATTTCACTCAAGTCGCCACGGGCTATAATTTGCTTGGCCCTGAAATTAACCATTTTGCATTACCAGCAGCCTAAATATTTTTCTTAACTACTGCTTTTCACCTGAAATTTAAGACCAACCCCGTTTTTAAATTTAAATGGCCACCCTCGCAGCTGTTCAGTTGTGCAGCCACAGACGCAAACACCGTGCCACGCGCCCAAATAATAGCCCGCCTCACTTGTAGCACCGCGAGCCTTTTGCCCTCATTGATGGAAGAGGCGCTGTACCTGGGCACATCCTGCCGAGCTTGGCACTTTGGAGCTCTCACTGGCACCTTGCACGCGCTCGCATGACTTAACACGGCTACTTCCAATCAGCAATGTTTGCCGATTAATAAATAATTGCACTCAGTCATTGGTATGGAAGGAATTATTGTGTTCAAGGTTACTACACGCAGGTTTAGGTTACTTTACAGGTGACCCAAAGGTGTCGCGTCCCAGACCCGGTTGCATCGACTACTTCATTATGTCTGGGTGCTGTGGTAAGGAAGGGGGAAAACGAGAGCTCGTTTCTTGGCTTTTGAACGCCGTTTCTGGTTCCGTGGAAGTGCCTATGGGCGGACCTGCGAGGATGGCACAGAGAAACCTCTGTTTGGCCCTGAAGTTCCACTGAGCTTGGAAGTGGAGGAGGGGCGATCCTACGCGTGAAGGGATGGCCGGAGGCCCCCATTTTACACTGGAGGGGATGTCCTGGCCAGGAGGACTCTCTGAGAGGCCGAGGTTTCCCGGATTTCCCACGCCGGCCTGTTGAGGATTATTGCGCCCCCCTCGAAGCATTGGATGGCACGAGGATGAGAATCGGCCCGCTGATGGGTAGCGAGATGGATGCAGCGCAGGCTGTAGACGGCTTTTGGGGTTCCCTTTACACCGTCCTATGGTGAGTGAGGTGGAACGGACAGGGCCCGGTGGGTTGGTAGGATCCCTGGGCTCCAGAGAGAAGGGTGATGTTACCAGAAGGCAGAAGGATTTGGAGGGGTCCCACCGGGACCTCGGACGGGTCTCGAGGAGGTGCGACTGGGGCTAGCCGGACTTGCTGGGTTCTTCAAGCCTCCAATGGGAAACGAAGAGGGCCAGCCCCGGAGACACCTCGTTGGATTTCGGGGATACTCAGACCATCCAGCAGGAAACAAGGTGAACTGTTGGGGGGGTCTGCTGTACTTCTGGTTGAGATAAGCCAGAAACTCTGTACTTTTGCAGTTGTGGACCCCCGGGGTCCTGCCCACGTGAAGAAGAGGACCCCCAAAATTTCTAGGAGAGAGCAGGTCCTGGGCAGGGGGTTCTGGGTGCTGTGGGCGTTGGTGCTTCTGCTGCCTCGACAAGCAGGTGTCCAAGCTGGCAACGAGACTTTCTACTTTGACCGGTGCAAGAAGACGGCCTCCTGCGAAGCCTTGAAGTACAACGCCTGCCTGGGGTCCCACCTGCCATACGGCCTCACCTCCACCGCCCTGGCCCAGAACTCGAGCTCCCAGGAGGATGCGCACGACAAGCTACTTCTCTGGTCAGGTGAGCCTCCCACATCAGTGCATGCATGGCATGAGTTGTCAATAAGGCCACAGCTGCTGAGTGACCTCATACCACGTGTGTCCTTTTAGCCAAACCCAAGAAAAGCTTGCATGCTGGGACTTGTAGGCCCTTACTGTGTGCATCTTGAAGGCTGCAGGCCCGAATCGCTCTGCTGGCCCACCTAGTCTCCTATGTTTCAGAAATCGAGAATGATTGCCAATGAGAGTTATACCAGCAGCTTTTTGTTGGATGCACTTTGAGGAGCGAGCAGTGTCACTACATGTACTCATTATTAGAAGTATGTCGCCTAAAAGGCAACAGAACCAATGTTGTGCGCGTCTCTCCTCCCCCTTTCCCGCCCCCTCCCGCTTGTTTCCTCATGGCCGCCTTCCTCCTTCCCCGCCCCCGGAGCCCGGACACAGACTCAGCGCGGCGGCTGCACTCCACCCGGACCCGGCTCCTGGCCCCCTCACCCTACCGAAACGGTTCCAGCAGGTTTCTGGGGCCCAACACCCCCGTCCAGCAGGTAAGAACGGCACCCCGGGAGGGAGGCGGGGAAGAGACTCGACCCCACTTGCTTTAACATTTCCGTATGCATTCTATCGTTTACCTTTTCAGCAACATGGAAAAAATGTGTTTTATTTCATGGGAGTAAAGTATACCGAATTCACGCTGGTTTCTCTTTATGTTTGCGAGAGCTCCCGTTTCAACCTGCATCTTTAAAAAAATGGAAAATATCGAGAGTGCGGCAGAAGTTAAGAATATGCGGCAGCCCAGTAGATGTATTGTATTACTTTAGAAAATGTTGTTTCTGCTATCTTTTAATGTGTTTACTTTGTCGTCCCGTGTCGCAGATACAATTTTGCGCGGTTGTGCCTCAAGACACAAACCAGGCAGGGCCAGGCCCTCTCCATTTCACTCAAGTCGCCACGGGCTATAATTTGCTTGGCCCTGAAATTAACCATTTTGCATTACCAGCAGCCTAAATATTTTTCTTAACTACTGCTTTTCACCTGAAATTTAAGACCAACCCCGTTTTTAAATTTAAATGGCCACCCTCGCAGCTGTTCAGTTGTGCAGCCACAGACGCAAACACCGTGCCACGCGCCCAAATAATAGCCCGCCTCACTTGTAGCACCGCGAGCCTTTTGCCCTCATTGATGGAAGAGGCGCTGTACCTGGGCACATCCTGCCGAGCTTGGCACTTTGGAGCTCTCACTGGCACCTTGCACGCGCTCGCATGACTTAACACGGCTACTTCCAATCAGCAATGTTTGCCGATTAATAAATAATTGCACTCAGTCATTGGTATGGAAGGAATTATTGTGTTCAAGGTTACTACACGCAGGTTTAGGTTACTTTACAGGTGACCCAAAGGTGTCGCGTCCCAGACCCGGTTGCATCGACTACTTCATTATGTCTGGGTGCTGTGGTAAGGAAGGGGGAAAACGAGAGCTCGTTTCTTGGCTTTTGAACGCCGTTTCTGGTTCCGTGGAAGTGCCTATGGGCGGACCTGCGAGGATGGCACAGAGAAACCTCTGTTTGGCCCTGAAGTTCCACTGAGCTTGGAAGTGGAGGAGGGGCGATCCTACGCGTGAAGGGATGGCCGGAGGCCCCCATCCTACACTGGAGGGGATGTCCTGGCCAGGAGGACTCTCTGAGAGGCCGAGGTTTCCCGGATTTCCCACGCCGGCCTGTTGAGGATTATTGCGCCCCCCTCGAAGCATTGGATGGCACGAGGATGAGAATCGGCCCGCTGATGGGTAGCGAGATGGATGCAGCGCAGGCTGTAGACGGCTTTTGGGGTTCCCTTTACTCCGTCCTATGGTGAGTGAGGTGGAACGGACAGGGCCCGGTGGGTTGGTAGGATCCCTGGGCTCCAGAGAGAAGGGTGATGTTACCAGAAGGCAGAAGGATTTGGAGGGGTCCCCCCGGGACCTCGGACGGGTCTCGAGGAGGTGCGACTGGGGCTAGCCGGACTTGCTGGGTTCTTCAAGCCTCCAATGGGAAACGAAGAGGGCCAGCCCCGGAGACACCTCGTTGGATTTCGGGGATACTCAGACCATCCAGCAGGAAACAAGGTGAACTGTTGGGGGGTCTGCTGTACTTCTGGTTGAGATAAGCCAGAAACTCTGTACTTTTGCAGTTGTGGACCCCCGGGGTCCTGCCCACGTGAAGAAGAGGACCCCCAAAATTTCTAGGAGAGAGCAGGTCCTGGGCAGGGGGTTCTGGGTGCTGTGGGCGTTGGTGCTTCTGCTGCCTCGACAAGCAGGTGTCCAAGCTGGCAACGAGACTTTCTACTTTGACCGGTGCAAGAAGACGGCCTCCTGCGAAGCCTTGAAGTACAACGCCTGCCTGGGGTCCCACCTGCCATACGGCCTCACCTCCACCGCCCTGGCCCAGAACTCGAGCTCCCAGGAGGATGCGCACGACAAGCTACTTCTCTGGTCAGGTGAGCCTCCCACATCAGTGCATGCATGGCATGAGTTGTCAATAAGGCCACAGCTGCTGAGTGACCTCATACCACGTGTGTCCTTTTAGCCAAACCCAAGAAAAGCTTGCATGCTGGGACTTGTAGGCCCTTACTGTGTGCATCTTGAAGGCTGCAGGCCCGAATCGCTCTGCTGGCCCACCTAGTCTCCTATGTTTCAGAAATCGAGAATGATTGCCAATGAGAGTTATACCAGCAGCTTTTTGTTGGATGCACTTTGAGGAGCGAGCAGTGTCACTACATGTACTCATTATTAGAAGTATGTCGCCTAAAAGGCAACAGAACCAATGTTGTGCGAAACAATATTTGTATCTGTGGGTGCATTGTGCTACAAAACAGTAGTGATTAGTGCCCCTTCACGTGGCTCTCAGATATACCCAAATTTAGCCCAATTCGTCCACTGCATAGCCAGATCCACAGGCCCTCATTTTAACCTCACTCACAGGGCTTCCTTCGTGTTGCTTGTTATATTTGAAGTGGATTTTGAGCCGATGTACATCTAGCTCTTTTGTTTCACCTTCACACAGTCACTGGCCGCTTTGTAGAAGGCCGAGATAACATTTTTTGTTCTGCTGGCATAATCTGACATACTTTTGATAAACTCATGTTGCACCTGTTATGAAATTTCCGAAGTTATGCAATTACACCACATTGCTCAATATGCCCCTTGATTTTACCTAAAATTTGTAGTAAGGGCCCTAGATGAATATTTATCCCTTGGTATAATGTATACTTTGAGTTTCTTACCCCAAACATAGGCCTTTATAGTAGAAGACATGATTTATGTGCCTTATTTATAGGTTTTGGTGCACTGATGTTATTGCGTTTATGTATAATGTTTAGAGTTCAGAAATCGAACTAGTGTTTTAATAATGCCAATATAGATTTTTTTTTTAGTAAGTGTGCAGCATGATTCGGTTTTAGTTTTCCTATTCTTATTTGCATGCAACAAATTATTTAGGAGTTTGTTGAGCATAATTGTGTTTTGGCCCTGCACGACGTTCACTCTTGCCTTTTTTTAAGCTTTCTGAAGCTATTGGCATTGTAAATGATAATGCCATTTATTTATTTATTTTCAAAACAAACACATAAATAAAAATGTTGTCATTTACAATGCCAATAGCTCAAACTTTTCAAAAGGCGAAACCATTGCATTGTAAATGCTTGTTTTAATAAGACAGAAGTCCCCGGATGGTTGATTCCGAGAGCTGAAATGCTTCAGTTGGCGTGTAAGGCAACCCTGTGTGTTGAAATCCACGGCGGGCAGACAGCTATACAAGCCTACTAGCCAAGGGAGCCTGCAAGAAATGTAAATGCACACAACTGCAAATCTAGAGATTGCTTAGAAGCCGGTAATTGGCATTAATTGATGGAATCACTTGAAGCTTCCTGATGACACAGATTTATGTTTTTTTAGAGTGGTATTACAAGGAAGATACCACCTGAGTTGTGAATGTGTGCTTTTAAGGGACTGTTATAAAAAAAAGTTGCACTATGTACAGTCTGGGTATTACTAAAATCTATATTTTGGAAGCACTTTATCTTAAACCTTTGTGCGCATTTTGTAGTAGCCTCTCTTATACTTAGGGCTCCTGGTTTTATGGTATTTATATTTTTTTAATTTACGTCTGTATTTATCCATATTTATTTGGTGCTAATTTTACCTGTATTAATCCAGATGTATTTTAGGTTTTGTGAAACAATTCAGCTGAAATGTGTATAGGTCTGCATTTATTTAACCAGTTAATGAGTTCTCGTGCCTCAATGCCCGACAGGTTTCAAGGATATATATACACAGTCAGATGGTAAAATATGCACTTGTAAGAAAATATGCACATTTTACTATCAAGATTGGGCAATTCTACAGCTGTTGAAGGCACTTTACTGAACTTTTTTTTTATCCCCTTGCTGGTCAATCCGCACAGCAATTGGCCTGACAATCAAGATTGACAGCATTTAGAATCACTCAAAAAATATCCCAGATTTCCGTTTTTATCCACACTTAAAATAAACACAGTCAGGTAAATACATTGTTTTCTATCTGTGTTTATCTGTAAAAATCAGTAAAAATTCAAAACAGAGAGCCTTACTTATACTATGTGTAATGCAAGACTAAAATAATGACACATATTCACAGTGCTTTCTGTCACAGTCTGGGTCCTCATAGCACTAAAACAAACACAAGTAACGATTCCCCACTACACGAACCATGATTCCCTTTTGTGGCTCTCTGGTTACAGGCACAGACCTCTACACTGCATGAACAAAGAGGTTTCATAACGTACGATTTCCCACTGATTTACTTGAGTTGCATTTTTTTTTTATTTAAGCTGAGCCTTAGAGTTCCTTGAAGGTGAAAGACTCAAAAAAGTTACTGAATATTTTTTTTTTTTTAGACACGTCTTTGACCCCGCCCCTACACTCACTCCACCCCCTTTGCGCACAGTATCACAATTCTGCTTCTTTATTAATGCACCTCCACCACTGGTTACTCCCCTGTCCCTCACCAGTCTTGATTGCCTTGATAATGTGTTGCTTTCTTGGTCAAAAGTATACCAAATCCATGTGTTTCGTTTATTTCACGTGTAAAGGTGCAGACTGGAATGTGCCTCCATTAACACCTGAAATGTTTATGGATGTGGGCTTCTAACGCGCTGCATTACGAACGACCACGTGCTACTGTTTTATGTACTTGACTGTTCACATCCATAAACCAACTGATACCTATGCACGGCCAGCGGCCTCCTCCTTAAAAGGTACCTGGGCCCTCTGCGACCGGAGGGCTGAGCGATTTTAACAGACCCAGAGCCAGCAACAAAGGAAGCTCCCCAGCGGCGGCAGATGCTAGCAGGGGGGGTCTTCGGTTTCTGCGCGGCTGTGGATAGGGCGGCCTGCTCAGACAAAGGGCAGAGTGCCCCTGCACCCCTAAAAGAAGTTATTCTTGTCCCAAGAGGTGGCGTTTCAGCTGCATCCCGTGGCTGGGAGTGTTTCCTGTGGTAGAGCTTGCCAGCCGAGGAAAGGCCATTGATTGATTTTCGGGAACATGTGCGGCACTGCGGATAAACCTGGACCCAGCTGCTCAGCTGAATGAAAACTGGCGGCAGCTCCATCAAGGGTGATCCTCCGCTACCCTTAACTCTTTCTGTGCTCATGACGAGCTCAGCTCCTCATGAGGCACAGTGGTGCTGTGCTTCTCATAATGATTTACAAAAAGGGGGTGGTGATGAACAGAGTGTCTGAGTTAAACAGACCACTCTTACCCAGTACAAAGATCAGGGCTTGATCAATCACCGTTATTTATCTCACTGCCCCATCCCAGCTCAGAACCTGGCTATATGCAAATCAGTCTGTCCCTGGCCCAGTGCATCATGGGAACAGGGCAGACTAAACTACCAAGCCAATTCTTCACCAGAAAGGAGACAAGCTACCGGGGACCGGTTTCTGGCATTTCAGCCTTCTTCGGCCCGGCTTGCTTGAATCCTGATGGAGCAGTGAGAAAGGGACTCATGTCTGAGTATACCCTGCCACACCTATAGTGGCCAAAAACGATTTACAAAAAGGGGGTGGTGATGAACAGAGTGTCTGAGTTAAACAGACCACTCTTACCCAGTCCAAAGATCAGGGCTTGATCCATCACCGTTATTTATCTCACTGCCCCATCCCAGCTCAGAACCTGGCTATATGCAAATCAGTCTGTCCCTGGCCCAGTGCATCATGGGAACAGGGCAGACTAAACTACCAAGCCAATTCTTCACCAGAAAGGAGACAAGCTACCGGGGACCGGTTTCTGGCATTTCAGCCTTCTTCGGCCCGGCTTGCTTGAATCCTGATGGAGCAGTGAGAAAGGGACTCATGTCTGAGTATACCCTGCCACACCTATAGTGGCCAAAAACGATTTACAAAAAGGGGGTGGTGATGAACCGAGTGTCTGAGTTAAACAGACCACTCTTACCCAGTCCAAAGATCAGGGCTTGATCCATCACCGTTATTTATCTCACTGCCCCATCCCAGCTCAGAACCTGGCTATATGCAAATCAGTCTGTCCCTGGCCCAGTGCATCATGGGAACAGGGCAGACTAAACTACCAAGCCAATTCTTCACCAGAAAGGAGACAAGCTACCGGGGACCGGTTTCTGGCATTTCAGCCTTCTTCGGCCCGGCTTGCTTGAATCCTGATGGAGCAGTGAGAAAGGGACTCATGTCTGAGTATACCCTGCCACACCTATAGTGGCCAAAAACGATTTACAAAAAGGGGGTGGTGATGAACCGAGTGTCTGAGTTAAACAGACCACTCTTACCCAGTCCAAAGATCAGGGCTTGATCCATCACCGTTATTTATCTCACTGCCCCATCCCAGCTCAGAACCTGGCTATATGCAAATCAGTCTGTCCCTGGCCCAGTGCATCATGGGAACAGGGCAGACTAAACTACCAAGCCAATTCTTCACCAGAAAGGAGACAAGCTACCGGGGACCGGTTTCTGGCATTTCAGCCTTCTTCGGCCCGGCTTGCTTGAATCCTGATGGAGCAGTGAGAAAGGGACTCATGTCTGAGTATACCCTGCCACACCTATAGTGGCCAAAAACGATTTACAAAAAGGGGGTGGTGATGAACAGAGTGTCTGAGTTAAACAGACCACTCTTACCCAGTCCAAAGATCAGGGCTTGATCCATCACCGTTATTTATCTCACTGCCCCATCCCAGCTCAGAACCTGGCTATATGCAAATCAGTCTGTCCCTGGCCCAGTGCATCATGGGAACAGGGCAGACTAAACTACCAAGCCAATTCTTCACCAGAAAGGAGACAAGCTACCGGGGACCGGTTTCTGGCATTTCAGCCTTCTTCGGCCCGGCTTGCTTGAATCCTGATGGAGCAGTGAGAAAGGGACTCATGTCTGAGTATACCCTGCCACACCTATAGTGGCCAAAAACGATTTACAAAAAGGGGGTGGTGATGAACAGAGTGTCTGAGTTAAACAGACCACTCTTACCCAGTCCAAAGATCAGGGCTTGATCCATCACCGTTATTTATCTCACTGCCCCATCCCAGCTCAGAACCTGGCTATATGCAAATCAGTCTGTCCCTGGCCCAGTGCATCATGGGAACAGGGCAGACTAAACTACCAAGCCAATTCTTCACCAGAAAGGAGACAAGCTACCGGGGACCGGTTTCTGGCATTTCAGCCTTCTTCGGCCCGGCTTGCTTGAATCCTGATGGAGCAGTGAGAAAGGGACTCATGTCTGAGTATACCCTGCCACACCTATAGTGGCCAAAAACGATTTACAAAAAGGGGGTGGTGATGAACAGAGTGTCTGAGTTAAACAGACCACTCTTACCCAGTCCAAAGATCAGGGCTTGATCCATCACCGTTATTTATCTCACTGCCCCATCCCAGCTCAGAACCTGGCTATATGCAAATCAGTCTGTCCCTGGCCCAGTGCATCATGGGAACAGGGCAGACTAAACTACCAAGCCAATTCTTCACCAGAAAGGAGACAAGCTACCGGGGACCGGTTTCTGGCATTTCAGCCTTCTTCGGCCCGGCTTGCTTGAATCCTGATGGAGCAGTGAGAAAGGGACTCATGTCTGAGTATACCCTGCCACACCTATAGTGGCCAAAAACGATTTACAAAAAGGGGGTGGTGATGAACAGAGTGTCTGAGTTAAACAGACCACTCTTACCCAGTCCAAAGATCAGGGCTTGATCCATCACCGTTATTTATCTCACTGCCCCATCCCAGCTCAGAACCTGGCTATATGCAAATCAGTCTGTCCCTGGCCCAGTGCATCATGGGAACAGGGCAGACTAAACTACCAAGCCAATTCTTCACCAGAAAGGAGACAAGCTACCGGGGACCGGTTTCTGGCATTTCAGCCTTCTTCGGCCCGGCTTGCTTGAATCCTGATGGAGCAGTGAGAAAGGGACTCATGTCTGAGTATACCCTGCCACACCTATAGTGGCCAAAAACGATTTACAAAAAGGGGGTGGTGATGAACAGAGTGTCTGAGTTAAACAGACCACTCTTACCCAGTCCAAAGATCAGGGCTTGATCCATCACCGTTATTTATCTCACTGCCCCATCCCAGCTCAGAACCTGGCTATATGCAAATCAGTCTGTCCCTGGCCCAGTGCATCATGGGACCAGGGCAGACTAAACTACCAAGCCAATTCTTCACCAGAAAGGAGACAAGCTACCGGGGACCGGTTTCTGGCATTTCAGCCTTCTTCGGCCCGGCTTGCTTGAATCCTGATGGAGCAGTGAGAAAGGGACTCATGTCTGAGTATACCCTGCCACACCTATAGTGGCCAAAAACGATTTACAAAAAGGGGGTGGTGATGAACAGAGTGTCTGAGTTAAACAGACCACTCTTACCCAGTCCAAAGATCAGGGCTTGATCCATCACCGTTATTTATCTCACTGCCCCATCCCAGCTCAGAACCTGGCTATATGCAAATCAGTCTGTCCCTGGCCCAGTGCATCATGGGAACAGGGCAGACTAAACTACCAAGCCAATTCTTCACCAGAAAGGAGACAAGCTACCGGGGACCGGTTTCTGGCATTTCAGCCTTCTTCGGCCCGGCTTGCTTGAATCCTGATGGAGCAGTGAGAAAGGGACTCATGTCTGAGTATACCCTGCCACACCTATAGTGGCCAAAAACGATTTACAAAAAGGGGGTGGTGATGAACAGAGTGTCTGAGTTAAACAGACCACTCTTACCCAGTCCAAAGATCAGGGCTTGATCCATCACCGTTATTTATCTCACTGCCCCATCCCAGCTCAGAACCTGGCTATATGCAAATCAGTCTGTCCCTGGCCCAGTGCATCATGGGAACAGGGCAGACTAAACTACCAAGCCAATTCTTCACCAGAAAGGAGACAAGCTACCGGGGACCGGTTTCTGGCATTTCAGCCTTCTTCGGCCCGGCTTGCTTGAATCCTGATGGAGCAGTGAGAAAGGGACTCATGTCTGAGTATACCCTGCCACACCTATAGTGGCCAAAAACGATTTACAAAAAGGGGGTGGTGATGAACAGAGTGTCTGAGTTAAACAGACCACTCTTACCCAGTCCAAAGATCAGGGCTTGATCCATCACCGTTATTTATCTCACTGCCCCATCCCAGCTCAGAACCTGGCTATATGCAAATCAGTCTGTCCCTGGCCCAGTGCATCATGGGAACAGGGCAGACTAAACTACCAAGCCAATTCTTCACCAGAAAGGAGACAAGCTACCGGGGACCGGTTTCTGGCATTTCAGCCTTCTTCGGCCCGGCTTGCTTGAATCCTGATGGAGCAGTGAGAAAGAGACTCATGTCTGAGTATACCCTGCCACACCTATAGTGGCCAAAAACGATTTACAAAAAGGGGGTGGTGATGAACAGAGTGTCTGAGTTAAACAGACCACTCTTACCCAGTCCAAAGATCAGGGCTTGATCCATCACCGTTATTTATCTCACTGCCCCATCCCAGCTCAGAACCTGGCTATATGCAAATCAGTCTGTCCCTGGCCCAGTGCATCATGGGAACAGGGCAGACTAAACTACCAAGCCAATTCTTCACCAGAAAGGAGACAAGCTACCGGGGACCGGTTTCTGGCATTTCAGCCTTCTTCGGCCCGGCTTGCTTGAATCCTGATGGAGCAGTGAGAAAGGGACTCATGTCTGAGTATACCCTGCCACACCTATAGTGGCCAAAAACGATTTACAAAAAGGGGGTGGTGATGAACAGAGTGTCTGAGTTAAACAGACCACTCTTACCCAGTCCAAAGATCAGGGCTTGATCCATCACCGTTATTTATCTCACTGCCCCATCCCAGCTCAGAACCTGGCTATATGCAAATCAGTCTGTCCCTGGCCCAGTGCATCATGGGAACAGGGCAGACTAAACTACCAAGCCAATTCTTCACCAGAAAGGAGACAAGCTACCGGGGACCGGTTTCTGGCATTTCAGCCTTCTTCGGCCCGGCTTGCTTGAATCCTGATGGAGCAGTGAGAAAGGGACTCATGTCTGAGTATACCCTGCCACACCTATAGTGGCCAAAAACGATTTACAAAAAGGGGGTGGTGATGAACAGAGTGTCTGAGTTAAACAGACCACTCTTACCCAGTCCAAAGATCAGGGCTTGATCCATCACCGTTATTTATCTCACTGCCCCATCCCAGCTCAGAACCTGGCTATATGCAAATCAGTCTGTCCCTGGCCCAGTGCATCATGGGAATGAGCCCCCGGGCTATAGGTCTCCATTTGTCGCCGATCTACTTGAAGTAATTGAACCATTCATTAACAGGCCTTCTTTGACTATCCTAGGAGATTTTAATTTTCCTTTAGAAAATCTCAACTCTGCTGACACTATGTCACTTCTGGATGCGCTTGCCTCTCTTGGCCTTTCCCAAAAAGTACTATCCCCGACCCATTCTGCTGGCCATATCTTAGATGGGGTTTTTACTAATGACCCCAGGCTTGAGATTGGCTTCCCTCTGCCCCTCTCCTGGTCGGATCACACAGCAGTCCCAATGGAATTTGTCTCAGGTTCCCTCTCTACCCCCACACGGACATGAATTGTTGGGTTCTAAAGAGGAACTATAGGGGCCTGTCTAATGAATCACTTGGCCCTTTCATTGCCAGCTTCAAGCCCCCCCCCCCTTCCAGGATATCGATACCACTGTCCGTGAGCTTGCAAGCACCATCTCTCGGGCTATCGACACCCTAGCCCCTCTTAAATCTCACTACTGTGCTAGGAAAAGCCTGTCAGCGTCCTGGTACTCAGAAGCTCTTCGACTCCAGAGACAGGAGTGTAGGAGGCACGAAAGGCTGTGGAGAGCTCAGCTTGATGCCGATCTTCGGATCAAGCATAAAAATCTCCTTAAGAGCTATAAAGCGGCGGTGTTAGCCGAAAAGCAAATCTACTTTTCCAAGCTAACCTCATCTCTCACCTGCCCGGGTGATCTCTTTAAGGTGGTAGATACCTTATCTCTTGTCCAACATCCCGACCCCATAATTCCTTCTCAAGAACTCTGTGATCAGATCGCCACTATCTTCCACACCAAAATCCTGGATATCTACACAGCTCTTCAGAGTCATAACCTCACTCATGTTCTCTCTCCCTGCTTAGATCATTCCCCAGCTTCCAAAGATATCTTCGCCAACTTTCCTCTTCTTACGACTGAAACACTGGACAAACTACTAGACTCGACCAAGTCAGGCTCCCCCCTTGATCCCTGACCCCTTAAAATTTTTAAAAACTGCAGGGACACTTTACTTCCCCCTTTGCTGGAAGTTATGAATAGAGCCATCTCCAGTGGTGAGTTCCCAGCTTCTTGGAAGACTGCCATCGTTAAGCCTCTCCTAAAAAAGGCCTCCTTGGATCCTGGGTTTCTAAAGAACTTTCGCCCCATTTCCCTTCTTCCCGCTCCAGCTAAGATGTTGGAGGCTCATTTGAATTTCCATCTTAGCGCATTTCTAGATAAGACCTGCCTGCTTGATCCATCTCAGCATGGCTTCCGAAAGGCGCATAGCACTGAGCATTCGGGAGCAAAGGGTCAAACTGGGTGACTTCCTCTCCAATGCCATGCCTTTGCAATGTGGGGTCCCGCAGGGCTCCGCTTTGAGTCCCACTTTGTTCAACATTTATGTGGCCCCACTTGCTAGGCTTGTTAGAACTTTTGGACTGGAAGTGCTCTTGTACGTCGATGAAACCCAGATTATGGTCTCCTTGTCCCATTCTGTCGAGACCACGGCCCTAAACTTCCGAAATTGTATGGAAGCTGTGGCGGGTTGGATGGCTTTGAACTTCCTTAAACTGAACGGGGAGAAAACGGAGATCCTGGTCTTCGGGGGTAATAGGGAGATCTGGTCAGATGATTGGTGGCACCAGACACTTGGATCTTGTCCCCAGCCCTCCCTCACCGCCCGTAATCTGGGAGTTATATTTGACACCTCACTTGCTTTTGATAGGCAAGTAAGTAGAACAGTCTCAACCTGCTGCGGGGTCTTAAGGATACTAAGAAAACTTACCCACTACCTCGCTCCTGATGCCCGGAAACAGGTTGCAGTTGCCCTTCTATCCTCGCGACTGGACTACTGCAATGCTCTATACCTTGGCATGAGCAACAAATTACTCCATCGCTTGCAGGTCGTCCAGAACGCGGTAGCGAGATTTGTTGTCAATGCCCCCAGACGCTCTTCAGGTACCAGGATCAGGAGAAGTCTCCACTGGCTCCCGGTACATGCCAGAATAAAATTTAAAATCCTGACCATCACCCACAAGGCTCTTCACGGTGCTGGCGCAGAGGGCCTTAGGACCTTAGTGTCGACCTATGTCCCAGGCAGAGCATTACGTTCCTCCGGTCAGAATCTGTTGTCTATCCCCCGAGTCGCTAAAGCAAGATGGGGTGGTAAGGCCTTCTCTTTTCTAGCCCCCAGACTTTGAAATGAGCTCCCTTTGGAACTCAGGGGCCAAGATTCTCTTCTGCTCTTCCGAAAGGGCCTTAAAACTCTGCTCTTTACTGAAGCCTACTCTTAGGCCTCCATACCTTGTTACTCTATATCAGTACCTGGCTTTATTCCATCTTTTGCGCCTTGACGCCTCTGGGCAAAGTAGCGCTTACACAAATTGCCATTCAATCAATCAAGCTGAGCTCGTCATGAGCGCCGCGGCGTGCCCACGTGGGTATAATTCCCCTGCTGTGCTGGGCGTTCTATTAAACGGGCATGGTCATGACAAGCTCAGCTCGTCATGAGCACAGCGCCACTGTGCAGCGGGACGAGCCAAGCTCGTCACTGCGCGCGTCACCCCGCATAGCGGGGGAATAAGCCCAGCGGCGAAGGGGTTAAAGACACAGGGCCCCGCTACCAACCAATTTCCGCAACAGAGGGCAGAGCAGTGTTGTCGGCCTCCAAGCCTGCATCAGTGGAAGCTCCACGGCGGTGGAGTCAGGGAACGAGCCTGGGGGATAGCAGGAGGTCACACTGCCACTCAAGAGGGCAGAAAAGGGCACAAACAGCACTTGGAGCTTTCAATCAGAACGAGAGGATAGCTCAGTGGTGGAACTTTTTTCGGCAGATCAGGAGAGCCCAAGTTTCAAGTATCAGTGTACCCTCAGTTTAAAAACATTAAAGATAAAATCGGATGTTGGAAATAAGGAGCTGAGCTCCCACCTAAAAACCCACAAGGCATTCAAAACACACCACACCTCGTGCAGCTTTGGCAGACATTGAAAGGCAAGCCGGAAAGGCACCATCAGTGGCTGGCAAGAGAACAGTGAAGGGCACCCAAAAGACACCAGTGCTTAAGGTGTATTATCGGTGATGGCAAGCAAGTGTGCGCAAGCCTGGAGGAAGACATGGCTCCCAGCATGTTACAGGGAGGACAGAGTCGAGCAAGAGGCCAACAAGAGGAGTCTAAAGAGGCGCAGATAGGACCCAGGGCCCAAGCAGGACAACGCCTTGCAGGCAATGGTGGAGACAGCCAAGGCACTGGTGGACCTGAAGGGAGCAGCATAGATGCACCAGCAGATCCAGGATGGGGCACATGAGAAGAAGCCACGACAAGCAGCGCCAACAGGACCACCAACAAGGAGAGCCATGATGGGGGGCATGCAGCCAAATTTGCGGCCCCCGCTGCCAGCAAAACCGACACAAAAAACACCCGGGAGAAGGGTAGTCAGCACAGTGGGAGGAAGCAACCACAGGCCGCTAGTAGGAAGGCCGCAACTCTAGAGCTGGTGTCAGGCTCAGAAACTGAGGAAAGCAGCGATGACGAGGGGTCTGTGGCCAGCACTGCGGCCCCACAGGAGACAAGGAAACAGAGATCTAACAAGAAGAGGGGTACGCAGAGCGTGCAAAGTGGCAAAACAGGGTACGCAAGGGCGCAGCACGAGGGTCCAATAGAGGGGTGACTAGGGCTCCGCTTTAACGTAGGCACGCAAATGGAGCGAGCAATGCAGCGATGCAGGGGCCATAATCCATGCCACCCCATGGTAGGCAGAGTTAAACCGGGGGCCACAGGATTTCCAAGGGAATGCGTGAGGACCAGGGGCCGCTCACCTGGCGTCATGGCTGCCTTGGTGGCCATGGCCAGGAGCAGGAGCCCCCTTCCAAGGAACCCACCAGTGGGGCACGGAGGGGCAAGGGGGTAGTGAAAAACCAGACCAGAGGGCCGACCAAGGGGGCAGCAGAAAAAGGACCACAGGCAAAGAAAAGGGGGATGCCTGCCAAACTCTACATAATAAGGAGGGAGGACAGGGGGCACACGAAGAAGGGGACAGCTCCCCTGGGTTAGGGATGCAAGCAGGGCTGGGAGGGCCTGGACTAGAGCGGGAAGCCAGCCAGCGAGTATCTGCGCCCCTCCCAGAGTGACCCCCCCCACAACCACAAGACTGTTAGGTATGTCCAATCTCATCCCACTAAAAGTGAAGGAGAGAACATGAAGGAAGGAGTTCATAGACATTTTCTCACTGCTGAAGTGCGCCAGGCCGGTTTAGACTTAGCGGCGCAAGATAAAAAAAGACTATGACAGGAGAGACCGCTGCAAGCCCAGAATAGAAAGATCAATAGAGAATTGGCTGAATGCCTTCCGAACATTGGCATGCGTTTTTATTGAGAAATTTCCCGAAAGCTCAGCAGCTCCAATTTTATACTTGAAAAAAGTGCACGAGGAGCAGCAGCAGTATCCGGGGGATACATGGCTGAGATACGACGAGGGTTTCAGAGAGAAGATGCAGGTGTGGCCGATAATTAGTTGTGATTGCCAGGACATGGAAGGGTTCTCAATGCACATGGTGGCAGCCAGAGAAGGCGTCAGTGGCAAAGAGAGCAATTTTCGTCCCTATGGGAGTAGGGGGCGAAGATTCGGGCAGGGGCGGCCTTAGGCATGTGCAAGCTGTGCACCTGCACAGGGCCACCAAATCCCAGGGGCCATCACGCCAATATATATCCTTAATATAATAATCCTCTGAGGATGGATACATATTTGTGTGGTGGCCCCTGGCAGGGATTTGGTGGCCTCAGGCTCTGTTCCACTTCCAAACACCCTGACCCCCCCCTCTTCACTGGCCTTTCTGCTCCGGCCCGCCCGGACCCCCTCTTCTGGGGCCCTCTACCTACGCTCCCTGTCCAGGGCCACCATGAGCCTAGAGCCGCCCCTGATTAGGGGCAGTGACAAGGGTTCAAAGGGAAGCACCAAGGTAATAATACATATGGAAAAAAATGGTGGAAATTTGAAAAAGATGATTTAAGTGGGAGGGTCTCATGCAGGTTTCAGCACACATGCGGAGCATGCAGCGGGAATCACCCCGCCATCCGTTTTAAGTCGGCCCCAGGGGCAGGGGCCCACAAAGACAAAAACAGGAGCTAGGGAGTGAGGTACAGGTACCCCCCCATGGGGGCAGCAGGGCCAGGGAGCTGGAACCAGAGTGGAAGGGGGGAGCTACCTCCGATCGGTAAACCGTGGGTAGTGTGGCAGAAGGAGCACAAGAAAGGTAGAAAAAAGAGAATTACTAAAAAGGTAGAGGGAAGGTTCACACAGTGTCCTTGGGATGCTTTACGGTAGGGGCACTGAGGGAGCCATGGGCGGCCTCCTGCCATGGAATGAGTAGCTGTAATGCTCCTGCAGGACCCGTGGGATGTCTCACGGCTGGGGTACCGAGGGAACAAAATGGAAGGACTCAGCCTCATGATAGAGTAGATGCTCAAGCAAGGTCCTTCGGATGCCACATTGGCAGGGAGGGCCCATGGTAAGGGCAAGTGGGACGGCGCTTGCAGCCCGGGCAGGTCCTAAATCGTTAGCAAGTTGAAGCCTTGACCCGGGAAACAGAGGCCCAGACAGATGGCTCCTCCAGTCCCCGGCACTTGAGGAGGTTGGGTCCAAGCAGCAATGAAAATAATTGCAAAGACGAGGAAATAGATTCACATGAATATTAAGAGAGCATGAGGAGAAACATGATTTCGGCAAATTTATGAAGATGTTATGTTGAAGAAACTGCGACCTTTTTTGGCACCAAAGCAATTTGTCAGTGTTTTGATTTGATGGGCACGAGGGACGCAGTTGTTTGAAGCAAAGGGGGGGGGGTGTGGGGGGGGGGGGGCGACAACTCACCTCCTGGAAGGGTTTCAGACAACTCACTCCTCATTCTCACCCTTCACTTTCACCTTGACCCTACACTCACAGCGATCACAATGCACTCACACTGATCACCATGCACTCACACCATTCACCTGCTCACCCTGAATTCAAAATGCACTTGCACTGTGCACCTGTACCTAACCCTACAGTCAAAGGAGCACACTACTCACCCTGCACTCATGTGACAATTCACTCATCTGTCCGCCTCACTGCTAAATCTGCAATCTCACTCAAAGATGTCCATCCCTAACCAGGCATTCATTTGTCCCACTCTGCACTTACATCTGAACCCAAATTCATATGGTCACCTCACTCACCCTGCAGTCACTCCTCTCACTCTACTCTCACACTGTTGCATTGCCTCACATAGTCACTCCTGCCATCCACACAGTGCAGAGGGTTAATGTCCAGGCTACAAATAATGTGTACCATGTAGATCACAGAACTGATTGTGAGTAAACTATGAGTAGCGCTATAAAAAATGAAATGTTTGTTAGAAAGGGGCTATAGAGAGATGAGGTGCATTGTTGGTGAGTAGTAGGGAAGGAATTCATGGAGGAGGAGGAAATGGGAGAGGGGTGCAAAAAAAAAAAAAAAAAAAAAAAAAAAAAAAAAAAAGACGCTGCACCCTGTGCAACCAGTGCTAGGGCACCCCTGGCCGGGAGTGTTAGGACCCTCCTCCCCTCCCCTGAAGTTCAGGTCTGGCTGCTGCCCGGGTCTGAAGTAATCGCATTAACCAACCAAGTTTTCATACCCGAAAAATACACTTCTCCACGGGCAAATAAAAATTGCATTAATTTTCATTTGAAATGTGGGCATTCTATTTTATATGCAGTTGCCTGTAGGTGAAAGTCCGACAAAACAGTTCATATTTTGTTTTCTTTAGCTATGAATCTGAACCCGTCCTACTGTACACCGAATTGCAGTTTCCATACTTTTCTTTATGGACTTCCACACCTCAGTGTATTCGGATGCACCAACAAGAAAACACAGACTGAGGAAACCAAATACAGCCCAGGTGGCACAGAATGAACACTTCAGGCCGCGCCCATAATTATACAGGCCACGCCTTTTCTAAAATATACATAAATGTGCTCCTTTAACCACACCCTTTTAGAAACCCTCAACTTTTATTTCAGTTAAAGCACGGTCTGTAACAAAGCATTGCTTTACATATGCTCGCTCGCCTTTGGCAAGCAAGGGACTAAGAAGACAAGGAAATTAAGGGATCCTCCCAGGATCACACAGTGCAGTTGAAATGTGAACTGGGATTAGAATTTAGATCTAGATTTCACAGACATCACCTAGTTTTATGGAAGTGACTTTAAAAGCACAATAATAAAATAAAAGTAATGCCTAGAGGAACCCACTAGGGTGACCAACCATCCGTAAATTTAACGGACAGTCCATAAATTGGACCTCACGTCCGTTGTCCAGGAGGATCCTTTTTGCAACGACTTTTGTCCAAAGTTTTAGGCATTGCAGGGGAACAGAGCTCTTCCCCTGTGAAAGGCCTCAGCTCCCTGATGGGGCCCTCACACTCCTCTGAGCAAACAAGAGCAGCCCCACCCAACCCATTGTCATTCTGTATGTGGCAATTAGCCCTAGGCAGAATGACAATGGGTCAGTCTGGGCTGGCACAGCAGGTGGTGGCCTCCCCGAGCCTCAGTCTAGGGCAGGGCTTTCTGTCACCTGGGAGTGCAAAATCGCCCTTGCTGCTGCTAAGTGAGAATCCAGTTAACCAATGGAAGGCGGGGAAAGAAGTTCGAAGGAAGGGATTATAGTTATAGTAATATAGCAGCCATGGTTGCTGCTTTTTTATTTTATGCAACTAACAACCATTGACAAAGCCAATTGTTCTGGCTTGTTGTAGGTGTAATGTTACTTGTTCTAAGTGTAACGTTAGTTGTTGTATTGTATATCTGGATGCAATGACAGAAGCAACAAAAATACCAGCCTGGCGGCACATTATATTAAGCACAGATTTTTAGCTTATGTGTTTTAAGCCACGCATTTTATTACATTAAACACCATTTTGGGAGAGACCCCACTTAGAACAACACCATGCCAGAGTCGCCCCACGTACAGGCACTGTGCATCATGCATGACTCATGCCATCCACTTTTTCAGATTGCCTATGTGCAGGGGCAAAGTGAACCCTGCCCCACCCCATCCCTTGCTTTAGGAACTACAGCGAGGGTGGATTTCTTGATGGGTCTCATAATTAATGTGAAAAGGTGAGTGAGTAAGTAAGTGAAGGGATGGCTGGATAGATGGCTGGACAGATGAGTGAAATGATGGATGGATGGATGGATGAAATGATGGATGGATTGATTAATTGATAAGTGAAAGGGTGGATTGATGAATTGATAAGTGAAAAGGTGAATGGATGGACGGATGAGTGAAAGGGTGTACGTAAGGCTGAATGAGTGAGTGAAAGGGCGGGTAGATGGACAAAAGGATGTATAGATGAGTGAAGGAGTGAAAGGGTGGATGGATGAGAGAAATGATGGATGAGTGAAAGGATGGATGAATGAACGATAGATTCAATGGATGGCTTAATGAGTGGATGAGTAGATGGATGGGTGGGAGGATGGATGGCTAAGTGAAAGGGGAATTGAAAGAGAAAGGGGGATGGGTAAATGGATGACTGAGCTGGTGAATGGGTGGAAGGATGAGTGACTGGATGGATGGTGGAAGAGTGGATGGATGGGTGTACGGATGGATAGAATGAAAGGTGGATGGATGGATGATGAATGAGTAAAAAGGTGGATTGAGGGATGGATGAGTGAAATGATGGATGGAAGGATCCGCGATGGATACGTTTGTAAATGGTTGAATGTGGACATGGATGGGCACACAGATGGAAGGACAGATTGAATGGTGAAAGACTAAATGATGGATGAAAGTATGATTGCACATTGTAAGCCCCATTATCTTAAGCAACATTTCCTATACATTGACTTTCACATTTATATGAATGATTGTCTCTATAGAATATGTGTGTGTTGCAACACACTCCAACACTCTGCCCTACATACTTGGGATGTGTAGCACTATAGAAGAAATAACATACACATGAGAGAAGGTCTATGTGAAGATGAGGGGCGCCATTTGAGATTGGTAGCAAGGCCGGACTGGCCAGACCGGGCATCGGGCGTTTTCTCTGGGAGCTGGAAAGGTGGGGGCGGTTTTGTTACCACTAAAAAGACCTGTACATTTGCTTAAAGCTGCACGCATACTGACAAACCATGAAGTGCACAATTGTCTCAACCCAATATAAACTTATTTTCACTTGTACTTTAGTATTGTCTATTTACTTACTTATATACTATTGCGCAACCTTCTCTGAAGTGTCTGTAAAAACATACCTTTTGTCCTGAATTTTGACCTCCTGTCCTGAATTTTTGTCCTGAATTTTGACCCTTTGTCCTGAATTTTTACACTCATTGTCCTGAATTTGCACCCATGCCAGTTGGTCACCCTAGAAGCCACAGGTAAAGTTACGCAAAGACGGGGCGCATAGCGGGTTTATCACTAAATTCCTTAAATAACTTTCCATACCTACAGTATATTTTTAGTATATAGCTTTTATGCAAATTCAATACATAACTACCAGGAGAGCTCCTCCCATAGATGTATACAAATGCCTTTTGCATAAGATCACCGGTCTCGCTCTCGCAGTGCTCACGTTCAGTCCCCAGCAGGGGCCGTCTGCCAGCAGACCTCGCCCCTCGATAATCCTTCAATGACTCACTCTTTCAAACACTTCAACACCCCTGCTTGGTGCTGCAGCCTGCTGAGAGGCGTGCGAGGGTGTTGCTGCACGAGGGGACACGTGTTGTTGTAACAGCGTCCGGCGAGTTTCAACAGCATCCTGTGACAGTTCTAACAAATAACGCAGTGCAAAAAACGTGAGTGTTATCATAGAGCGCCACGAGGCCACACGACAGGCAGAGAAGCGCTTCGCAAAAACACAATCCCCGGCATAGCGGTTCGATTCATTTTTCTTGCATAAGAATTGTAGCATAGGGAACTAGAACGGCTGCAAACTGACGGTCAGCATCAGAGGAAGCCACGGAGCAAACTTATTTCACATTGTTTTTATTGTGCTTATTGAAAGCAAGGCTCTGCTTTCATCAGGTCAGTAGCGCGATTGTGTAGGAGATAAATAAAACGTAACTTTTTTATTCACAAAAGCAAAAAAAAAAAAAAAACAGGGCAACATCTGTTGAAAAATCCACACTTTTGGCCTAACGGATGAGTGCAAAACCTGAATCAACTAAAAATAAGCCTTGGCATAGCCCATAGGCCTCGCCTTTGAGACAGTAGCTTGATCGATGTTCTTTAGCCATGCTTTGTGGACCCCGGCTAAATAAGGGGAAAAGAAGCCCATCACGCAGCCAACTATGTCATTTTGTAGGCGTGCGCAACACGACCATCTATGCACATGCCTGCAAAATGACAGCCGCAGTTTTTTGTATTTTTATTTGACAAGGTGGGTTGGGTGGGCAAACAAAAAGACAAATATGCGCAAAAAACTTTTTTGAAGAGTGTGTAGGAAGGAGCGACATGGAGGTTGAGGGGGAAGCAACACGGGGTGTGGTGGAAGAGAATGGGTGCCAGAAAAGGAGGGAGTGTGTGGGGGAAGCAACACAAAAGGCAAGGTGGCAGAAGTAACAAGAGGATGGGGAAGAGAAACAACAGGCAACAGAAGGAGGGTGCAGGTGGGGAAACCAACATGGGTTAGGGGGCAGAAACAACAGGAACAGTGGCCGCTCCACCGTCACCCCCTGCTCACAAGGAAAAATAAAAGGATAATAAGTTATCTTTTTATTTTTTCCAATGCAGTCAGTGGCAGGGGGAGGGGTGCTAGGTGCTAGTCAATGCAGGGGAGGAGTAGTTTACAATTCCTAAGTGCGCAGGAACGGTTTCGCCGGCCCACTTGGGCCAGCCAAATAGTTCATGCACACTTTGCATGTTTCCCACCAGGCTGCATTACACAGCCTGGTGAGGAACATGCACAGGCTCCCTGTTCCAGTCTGCATTGCAGCGTTGTGATTGGCTCATGGGAGCCTGCCAGTCAAGCTGCTTCCCGTTGCCAGCCGGGACTGCAGAAAGAAAGAAGATGAAGAGGACGGAGGAGAGGCGGCGGCCAGCCATTAAAGCCAAGTCCTTTTTAGGTCTCGCCTGTCAATGCACATGCGCATTGAGCTTGCGAGACTATGGGGGCTTAAACAGACTTTAACCAACTTGCAAGGAATCGTGGCGATTCCTTGCAGTGCCCGTGAAATTCAAGCTCAATGCGCATGCGCATTGACATTAAAAGCGCATGCACATGCCCCCAGCCGCCTGCCTTGCATGTCTTTTCCCTCAGGCGCACTCCTCCCACACCCCCGCTCCGCCCCCTCCCCTGCCTGCCGTGTCGCATTTCTTCAGGGCACCTCCTCATATCATTTCCCCAGCAGCATCTGTTCCCCAGCCTGCCGAGAGCAGCTCTTCCTGCTCCGTCGTCTCCCCACTCTCTCTCCCCTCACGACGCCCCTCCCGCTCCGCCCCCTCCCCACTCTCTCTCCCAGCACTCTAGCACTGCTTGTTATTTGTAGGTGTCTATTTCTTTTTTTTTGTTATACGAGCGAGCGCCGATTCCAGCATACTTCAGAAGCCCCGGTCTGCACTTCTGTGTTTCATTTTGAGGGTGGTACTTACAGGAATATTTTACCCAGCAAGTTTAACGGGTGCATTGTAAATCCTGAGAAGCGCTGTTGGAATACAGCGGCTGGTGTGTAACATCATTGTGGTGGTGGTGGTGAGCAGCCCCTCGTCGGCACAGAAGGTAGCATGGGCCCGCTCCCATTGTTTAATCAGCAAATGAGACTCTTTTCATGTTCTTTTTTAGGTCTCGCCTGTCGATGCGCATGCGCATCGAGCAAGCGAGACTATGGGGGCTTATCCACTCTTTATCCAACTTGCAAGGAATCGTGGCGATTCCTTGCAGTGCCCGTGACTTTTAAGCTCAATGCGCATGCGCATTGAGCTTAAAAGCGCGTGCACATGCCCCCAGCAGCCTGCCTTGCCTACTCTCCCGCCCCCTCACTTCTTGATTGCACGGCCGCTAGGCCGTGCCTCCCCTACTTTCCTCCTCCTACTCTCCTCCCCTCGCCGTCTGTTCCCGCACTCCTCCCACACCCCCGCTCCGCCCCCTCCCCTGCCTGCCATGTCATTGCGCCGACGTGAGGCCCAGGATAATTTTTTAAGGCACTTCTCTAGCATGGTCCCGGTTAGTTCCTAAATATTGTGTCATATGTATCGGCCTAACTATATACCGTGCTGTTTTTTCAAATTTGAAGGCTGCTCGGATTAGGTGACATAGAAGATTCGTTGCCTTGTTCCGAGTACAAGATCATGATTTTATTTCTATATCGTTTTGTAGCAGCGCTCCGGATCTTGAACACGCCATTGAACAGCATGCTTACTGAATAACTTCTGCCCCGTAAAAGCCCTTTTTGTCTGTGTGATGCATGTGATTAAATAATGAATTATTCCCTAAAGTGTATAAATAATTTTCAAACTCCGTGTTGCTAAAAGTGGCTCTGAATGTCATTCAACAAGATCCGTGATGTAGCCAGATGTGTTCTAGATAATCAGGCTGACGTGTGGTTCCCGCCTGTTCCCGCACTCCTCCCACACCCCCGCTCCGCCCCCTCCCCTGCCTGCCATGTCGCGTCGCATTTCTCCTACCCCCTCCCCCCAGCCGCCTGTCTTGCCTACTCTCCCGCCCCCTCACTTCTTGATTGCACGGCCGCTAGGCCGTGCCTCCCCTACTCTCCTCCTCCTACTCTCCTCCCCTCGCCGTCTGTTCCCGCACTCCTCCCACACCCCCGCTCCGCCCCCTCCCCTGCCTGCCATGTCGCGTCGCATTTCTCCTCCCCCCTCCCCACAGCAATGCCCTCCTAACAACACACAGTGCTCCCTGATGCAACGTAATTATCCGTCATCCGTCACTGCTGAAACCGCATCCTGATATCCTTTTTTGTAGTTTCGTACTAAAATTAGTAATCTGACCACTGGGAAGGTCTTTCCTTCACTTCATTTCTTTTCATATATTCAAATTTGAAGGCTGCTCGGATTAGGTGACATAGAAGATTCGTTGCCTTGTTCCGAGTACAAGATCATGATTTTATTTCTATATCGTTTTGTAGCAGCGCTCCGGATCTTGAACACGCCATTGAACAGCATGCTTACTGAATAACTTCTGCCCCGTAAAAGCCCTTTTTGTCTGTGTGATGCATGTGATTAAATAATGAATTATTCCCTAAAGTGTATAAATAATTTTCAAACTCCGTGTTGCTAAAAGTGGCTCTGAATGTCATTCAACAAGATCCGTGATGTAGCCAGATGTGTTACAAATGCAATCATGGTTATTATTCGTCTGTTGTAGTTTCATTCATTACTACCGCTCACCACCGTCAATTTTGGAAGAGCCCTCCCTCACTTACCGGGCGCATGCCCAGATGGTAGGTATTCCCGAGGCAGATCCAGCATCCAAGCGCCCGCAACTGATGCGCCGTGACTCCTTTCATGGTGCCCTGTGTCCCCACAGGCATAAAGACTGGCGTAGGTACCTCCCCGTGAGGCAATCGCAGCTCGCATGCCCGGGCTTTGGATACCCGGCATTCTGCTAGCACTCGTAGAGAAAGCGGCGCTGCTGTGCTAGTGGAGGCTGCCATGCTGCTACGGATGCGACGTCACCGGAATGCGATGGAAACCACAGAAAACAAGCACTGGCAAACCCATAAGATCGCACCGTTTGGGACCTTTTAGTTTTGCCAATGGTTTTTAGCCATGGTTGTCGTGAGGTCTCGTGACCTATCAATGCGCACCGCTCTTCCGCAGTACTGCAACCTACATCCTCCCTCACCCTCACCCTCAACACCTCACCCTCACTCACCCTCAACCCCTCACTCACCCTCACTCACCCTCACTCACCCTCACCCTCACCCACCCTCACCCTCACTCACCCTCACTCACTCAACCTCACCCTCACTCACCCTCAACCCCTCACCCTCACTCAACCCCTCACCCTCACTCACCCTCAACCCCTCACCCTCAACCCCTCACCCTCAACCCCTCACTCACTCTCAACCCCTCACCCTCAACCCCTCACTCACCCTCACTCTCACTCTCACCCACCCTCAACCCCTCACCCTCACTCACCCTCAACCCCTCACCCTCACTCACCCTCAACCCCTCACCCTCACTCACCCTCAACCCCTCACCCTCAACCCCTCACCCTCAACCCCTCACCCTCACTCACCCTCACCCTCACTCACCCTCACCCTCACTCACCCTCACTCACCCTCACCCAGTCCAGTTTTACGTCACTATATCCCTTTTATCATTCACAATTCTGACCGTAATCTCTCTATTTTGTGTGGTCAGTTTAGAGTGCCTCAGGAGTTCTGCAGAACACCTGGGTACTCACCCTCACCCACCCTCACCCTCACTCACCCTCACTCACCCTCAACCCCTCACCCTCACTCACCCTCACTCACCCACCCTCACTCACCCTCAACCCCTCACCCACCCTCACTCACCCTCAACCCCTCACCCTCACTCACCCTCAACCCCTCACTCACCCTCACCCTCACTCACCCTCACTCAGCGCAACCACAGCATCTTCACTAAATATATTCAATAAACTTTAAGCTATTGGCAATATAAAATAAAATCCATTTTATTTACGTATTAATTATTAATTGTTTTTTAAAGCCATTGATTTTTTTATATCAATACATCTAAGTCACATATAAGTCCCGTTAATACAAAACATGTTGCTTTACAAATGCTAGAGGTGTCACATTTACAAAAATTATAACTATTGGCTTTGTAAAGGAGAAAGCTATTAATTTAGCTATTTAGAAAAAACAACACATAAATAAAAAACAAAAAAATAAATAACACCTATACCTCAAACTTTACTACTGCGAGACCTATTGCATTTCCAATGCTTGTTCCTATTTGGTGAAAGGGCATCCCTACTAACAAGCCAGCTTCCACGCACAAGCATACTATTATTATTCAGATGCATTGCGCCTATGTTTGTACTTGCACCATTAGAGTGCTGACTGGTGTCAATCCAATCCTCTCCCATAGTGTGTGTTTTGAATCAGATCGTGTCGCATTTCTTCAGGGCACCTCCCCTCATCAGTTCCCCAGCAGCATCTGTTCCCAGCCTGCCGAGAGCAGCTCTTCCTGCTCCGCCCTCTCCCCACTCTCTCTCCCCTCACGACGCCCCTCCCGCTCCGCCCCCTCCCCACTCTCTCTCCCAGCACTCTAGCACTGCTTGTTATTTGTAGGTGTCTATTTTTTGTTATACGAGCGAGCGCCGATTCCAGCATACTTCAGAAGCCCCGGTCTGCACTTCTGTGTTTCATTTTGAGGGTGGTACTTACAGGAATATTTTACCCAGCAAGTTTAACGGGTGCATTGTAAATCCCGAGAAGCGCTGTTGGAATACATCGGCTGGTGTGTAACATCATTGCGGTGGTGGTGAGCAGCCCCTCGTCGGCACAGAAGGTAGCATGGGCCCGCTCCCATTGTTTCATTGGCAAATGAGACTCTTTTCATGCTCTTTTTTCCTATTTGGTGAAAGGGCATCCCTACTAACAAGCCAGCTTCCACGCACAAGCGTACTATTATTATTCAGATGCATTGCGCCTATGTTTGTACTTGCACCATTAGAGTGCTGACTGGTGTCAATCCAATCCTCTCCCATAGTGTGTGTTTTGAATCAGATCGTGTCGCATTTCTTCAGGGCACCTCCCCTCATCAGTTCCCCAGCAGCATCTGTTCCCAGCCTGCCGAGAGCAGCTCTTCCTGCTCCGCCCTCTCCCCACTCTCTCTCCCCTCACGACGCCCCTCCTGCTCCGCCCCCTCCCCACTCTCTCTCCCAGCACTCTAGCGCTGCTTGTTATTTGTAGGTGTCTATTTTTTTTATACGAGCGAGCGCCGATTCCAGCATACTTCAGAAGCCCCGGTCTGCACTTCTGTGTTTCATTTTGAGGGTGGTACTTACAGGAATATTTTACCCAGCAAGTTTAACGGGTGCATTGTAAATCCCAAGAAGCGCTGTTGGAATACAGCGGCTGGTGTGTAACATCATTGTGGTCGTGGTGAGCAGCCCCTCGTCGGGACAGAAGGTAGCATGGGCCCGCTCCCATTGTTTAATCGGCAAATGAGACTCTTTTCATGCTCTTTTTTCCTATTTGGTGATAGGGCATCCCTACTAACAAGCCAGCTTCCACGCACAAGCGTACTATTATTATTCAGATGCATTGCGCCTATGTTTGTACTTGCACCATTAGAGTGCTGACTGGTGTCAATCCAATCCTCTCCCATAGTGTGTGTTTTGAATCAGATCGTTCACTGGAAAGAGCGTAACAAAGACATTCAGAACGTGAGTTGTAGATCACAGTAGTGTGAGGATAATTTGAAGCAAAATGCAGACACTTTTCCGACAAAAGCAAAGTATTTATTTTTTGAAGTTCACCATATTATCCTTTCCTTTGACCTCTCGGCCCCTCTGGAGACACAGGCCCCACAGCAGGCGCTGCATTTAAGAGTAGACAGCTGCATGTTCCAGTGTCCGTTCAAAATTTAAAAGTGCTCCACATGCAGCAGAAATAGTTGACTGCATTATACTCGTCACAGCATCTGCTGCCCTTGCTCCAAAAGTTGCTTCTGATCACGGGAGCTGTGTTTGAAATTTCACTAATGCCTGCTTGTGAACTTCAATCATATTCAAAAAAAGACTCAAGTCTAACCCTATGCCAGAGTCACTATGAACTGCTCTTTGACAGCAACATGAAACACACAAAAAATTAACAAAAATCCCCCTCCCACTGTCTAATTTTTTTAAGGCGATGTCCTAATAAACCCCTGATTTTTTATGTATTTTAAAACCAACACACTTTGGAGTGCATGTTTCTTCTTACTCTCTCCCCTGTCTGCTACTCACACTTCATATCTACCCCCCCTACCCTCTACATGTGGCACTGCGACTTCCCTAAGTTTATTGCTTCCTGTGCCCCTCCTATGTGTTATTTTTCTCCCTCTCCCCATCTCCCACTCAGCACCACCACAGCACCACTCAGCACCACCACAGCACCACTCTGCACCACCACAGCACCACCACTCAGCCCCACCCCAGCAGCACTCAGCCCCACCCCAGCACCACTCAGCCCCACCCCAGCAGCACTCAGCCCCACCCCAGCAGCACTCAGCCCCACCCCAGCAGCACTCAGCCCCACCCCAGCAGCACTCAGCCCCACCCCAGCAGCACTCAGCCCCACCCCAGCAGCACTCAGCCCCACCCCAGCAGCACTCAGCCCCACCCCAGCAGCACTCAGCCCCACCCCAGCAGCACTCAGCCCCACCCCAGCAGCACTCAGCCCCACCCCAGCAGCACTCAGCCCCACCCCAGCAGCACTCAGCCCCACCCCAGCAGCACTCAGCCCCACCCCAGCAGCACTCAGCCCCACCCCAGCAGCACTCAGCCCCACCCCAGCAGCACTCAGCCCCACCCCAGCAGCACTCAGCCCCACCCCAGCAGCACTCAGCCCCACCCCAGCAGCACTCCGCCCCACCCCAGCAGCACTCCGCTCCACCCCAGCAGCACTCCGCTCCACCCCAGCAGCACTCCGCTCCACCCCAGCAGCACTCCGCTCCACCCCAGCAGCACTCCGCTCCACCCCCAGCAGCACTCCGCTCCACCCCCAGCAGCACTCCGCTCCACCCCCAGCAGCACTTCGCTCCACCCCAGCAGCACTCAGCGCAACCACAGCATCACTCAGCACCACCACAGTATCACTGGTTCAAATATGTTCTTTCAATGTTTCAAGCTGTTTTCAAGCTTTCAAGCTTTATTACAAATCACAAAAATATGTTGATATTTCACTTCTGTTCTTGGATTTTCATCACAATAAAAAACACTGAACATAATCTTCACAAAAGTTATATACAAAAGTTTAAGATATTGACATTACAAATTAAATATATTATTTCAGTATTAATTATTTAAAAAAATTAAAAGCCATTGTTATTTGTAATATCAATACATCTAAGTCACGTAAATACAAAAAATGTTGCATTACAAATGCTATAGGTGTCACATTTGCGAAAGTTATAACTATTGGCATTGTAAATGACAAAGCTATTAATTTAGCTATTTTTAAAAAAAAAACACATACATTAAAAAAATGTCATTTCTAAGACCAATAGCTCAAACTTTCCTAATGCGAGACCTATTGCATTTCCAATGCTTGTTATCTTTTCTCTGGCATTTAGATCCTGCCTCTCTAAAAAAAAAAAAAGTTATCTAACGAGCTCCCTGGCACCCAGATATAATTATAATATCTGTAACGAGAACTCTATGATGAAGCATATCACTGGAGTGAGAACACAGTGGGTGAGAGTCCTAAAAATAAACCAATTGGGTTGCACTACATTGAAAGGCCCCACCAGAACGTGAGAGCCTCTATCTCATTTAAGTGGGCGATTGTCGAAACAGGGTGAATACACAAGTAAAGCTTATATCACCCTCCATTGATTAAACTGTTCTTGATAAGCCCACAATAGGTATTTTACAAGTTCCTGGAGAATTATGGGGAAACTAAGGAACAAGGAGACAAGGGACTCCGAGACACCAAATGAAGTGGATATCAATGCAGTCCTGGGGGCGGGGCTAGCAGCCAAGCATGGCTGCCGTCCTTTAACGGAACTCCAGACCAGGGCTGAAAAAATCCTGGAATTCATGGCCGGATTTCTGTAGGAAAGGCACTACAAGCACCGGGAAACGCAGCTCTGAAGATAAGAAATCTCGAGACTGCTCAGAATAAATGGAGAACAAGCCCTGCCGCAGTTATGCCGCCGGAGGCATGATGACGCAGCAGACTGCTGGGCACAGGGAGCCAGGAAGACATTGAGGCCAGTAATATTGCGCACGCAAGTCGGAGATACCGCGGCTGTGGAGGAGCGGACGCGGCCCGGGGACAAAGAGTGCTTCGCCGCTGAGTGTAGCTGAGGGAAGTCACGGCGGCGCACGCCTCATAAGGGTGCCTACGCGAGCGAGTGTGCAGAAATACCGAGACAGTGGGTCCGGAGGTTACGTGAGGCCGTTGATTAAGTGAGGCCTGCTCCCCCGCCTCGCGAAGAAGACGCTCTGTGGTGGCCCTGCGGGCGTTGCTCGGCGGGCGGTGCCAGAGTGAGGGACTGGTGTTGCGGACGCTGACCGCGGGCGGAGCAGGAGCCGGTAATTGAACTTCGGCCCCAAAATGAGTGCGAGATCGCAGCAGGACTCTGCTGAGGGCACACTGACCGCTGCAGGGCACAGGCGGTAGGGCGAGCCTGCATGCCCGTATAATTGGCGTTGGGATGCCTGCGGGAGTTTAACAAGCAACATACCCGTCGCAATAGCGGGGAAAGGCACGCCTGCACGGAGATTGATGAAGGACTGTACATTGGCAATTTCAATGTGACCAGTGACTGTGGCTTGAGCCATGGGAGCGCTGTTGTGGGGGTGAAAGATAAAGAAGCCCACAGCACCCCCCTGGTAAATAAAAGAATACAGGGTTCCTGGCCGGTTTAGGCTCGACACGTTTTCCGCAGACTGACATGGCGAGCGCGGAGTGCGCGTGGTGCTGTACTGAGGGATAGTGTGACCGCGATCCAGGAAGTGACATCTCTGTATGGGCGGCGGGGGTGCCTACGATCCCCCGCCCTGCTGCATACCAGTACGGCTGCAGAGCAAGACCTACCCCACAGTAAGTGATAGGGGGCAAGGAGAAGACAGACTGTGAGATACTGAGGGGTGACCTACCCATGTGAGGGCTGCAGCGTTATTGTGTGGAAGCGGGGAAGCGTGCTGCAGGAGCGCACTGGTGACCTGCGTCAGCAATGCTGTGAACTGTGTCTGCTGTACGCGTACCGCTGGTTGTTGGATTGTTTTGCATGATGGGGCGCAAGGGAGTGAAACAACACGGACAGGGGGAGCAGGACTTCATCCCGGACACAGCGGCTCCTGCACCTCACAAACCTGGGTCTGAGTGTACTCCACAGGCAGAAGCACCTACACCTGTGGATAAGCTGGATCTCATACTGCAGGAAGTGCACGAATCACGAAAGGCGATCGAACTACAAATTGGGACTTTGACTACTGGCCTTAACTTGCTCAGGGCAGATCACGCTAAACTTGTGGACAAAGTGAAAGATAATTTCACGACATTGGAGGAGATGGTCCCGTGACAATCGCAGGCTGAATCCAAGATCACACAGCTGTAAGATCAAGTGGCTATCCTTTTAGATAGGGTGGAAGAAGCAGAAGGGAGGGCCCGACATAATAACATCCGTGTTATCGGACTGGATGAGAAAAGTGAAGGAAATGACGGGACGAGATATATGGAGCAGTGGTTCCGGGACCACATCACCAATGAAGGACTCTCCATGCAATACTGTATAGAACGGGCACACAGGATACTTACCGGTTGTCTGAAACCGGGACCCCCTCCTCGCCCTCTCATCGTAAAACTATTGAACTTTCGCGATAGAGACGTCCTTCTGCAAAAAGCCTGTGAGTCATCCCCAAAAAATGTTGAGAATACCAAAATCTCACTATACCCAGATTACACCATGTTAGTCCAAAGACAACGCTCTTCCTTTATAGCAGTCAAGAAGAAACAACGAGACTTAAACCTGAAATACACACTGCTATTTCCGGCGCGTTTAAAAATATTGCACAATCAAAAATCCTATTTCTTCTAAAGCCCTGGAGATGGGGAAGACTGGCTAGAGGTGATGGAACTAAAGAATGCTGCGAAGACTAGTTCTTATCTCACTACTACAAGCAGAACAAACTCAGCAAGGACGACTGGGAGAGGTAGCCGAAGAACGCGTCTGACTCCTGCACTGCAATATCTCACCACACAGCAGATGCAAAAGAATAAATCGAAGGCACTTATAACTGCGGCTATGTTCATGCATACGTCGGGAGCGGAAGCTAAGACCTCCTCGGAAGACGAAGTAACGCATGAATCGGACTCTGAGGGCAGTGTGGCTCTGTTCCAGTCTGCGACCCCGCAAGTCATTAAAGAACTATATGGCTGACTGTGCCCGCAAGTATATGTTATGTGCCTACACAATGATCTTTTGTAAACTGTACACAGTAACAATGGTTTCATGTACAATGCTCATTATTGATATAGCCCAGGTTCTGTAGAAGCTCTGAAATATGGTTCTGGGCAGAGTGTACCACATTCGAGGCGCTGGCGATGTCCTCCACGCGGCGAAGGCGCTATGCATGTCCGTTATGGTTTTATTGTTTCAGTTCAGTTTTATGGTCCGGTATAGTTGGGTGACCAGACAGAGTATTGGGATGTTCAGGGAGAGGGAAAGTCTCACGGTATGGAACTGGAAAACTTGGCTCCTTTACTTATGCATCATATACAGTCCCTTAAAGATACAGACTAGTTATAATGAATGTACAGGGTAAATACACTATCATAACATGGAATATACGGGGCATGGGAACAGTGCAGAAATGGCATAGGTTGCACGCGTAATTGCAGCGTCGTAAAGCACAAAAAGTATACTTACAAGAATCCCATATGATAGACAGCGAGGTAGCGAAACTACGAAAGAAATGGAAGGGACAAATCTTCTCCACCTCTTACTCTAGCTATGCGAGGGGAACCACTATTTGGGTGCAGCACGGAGTACCGTTTATCGCTATCGAACAGAGGGTGGACAAACTAGGTAGATACATATTTGTCAAGGGTACGCTAGACAGGCAACCTGTAATTCTGGGCACGGTATATGCTCCAAATGTTGAGCAAGATAAGTACTGGGATGTGGTGAGCGGGGTACTAGTCACAGCCATGGATTCTGGGAGGTGACTGCAATGCGGTAATAGGCGTGACCCTATATAGGTCACATCCACCACTACACAGAGCAGGGGTATTCAAGCAAGCTGAGGCATTGGTTAGATGGGCACTAGGTTGGGAATTTTGTGACATATGGAGGATGAGGAACCCCACAAACAGGGAATATTCCTATTACTCTGCAGTGTATGAAATTCATACCAGGATAGACTGGATATACTGCTCCACCAGGATAGCAATGCAAATGATCAATGCCACGTACTAGCCAAAAACCTTTAAAAAAAAATAATAAAATAATGCAGTCCTGTAATCAATAACCTGAACAACAAGGAGCCCTCTGACTCAGACAACAGACCAATACCCATTCACCACAAAGAGAACCGACTATCACCTCGCAGACTCACTGTAAGATTAGCTGAAACACATCCATCCGAAGCAAGCCCTCAAAGGATGCACTCCACCCAAAGCAAGCCATCAAAGGATGCACTCCACCCAAGGACCAAACGGACTCCTAAGCAAATGCAGCTATGCATACAATATGATGTAAAACAAGACTCCAAAACTACAGCTCAGCACTCAGCTGACAAGTTAGACAAAGGGTCAAAGCCTCACACCACCACTGCGATGCAACCCACAGAGACAACCCTTTGACATATTCTCAGATTTGGACATCAAAATACATGGCCATCTCTCCCATCCCCCAACCCACATACACTGGAACAATACCAATTGGAAAATGCAGCATTTAACTAAACAAACCAAACATCATTTGTGGTACGTGGGCTGTCTTTAGAGCCCTTCCCTTTCATTGAAGAACATCCTTCATAGCCTCAATCACAAAGATATGTCTGTCTTGAAAAACACAAAGCGGCCATGTCATCTGCAAACATCTGGTACAGGAGCAAGCATTGGCAAAGGCACTAGCTCTGGCGTGAATGCACATTCACACACGTAAACTTGTGCACAAATGCTGTTCCCACCTGATCCATGCACAAACGCAGTTTACCATATTAAAGCCTGCTCTACTGGCTGTGCCACTGAAGGGAAACAAGTAGAAAAATGTTTACTTTTTGTGTAGAACAGCGCAATGGTTGAGTGTACTTTAACCGTCCACAACCCCGCATCCTCTCCTATTACTTGTTGACTTAATGCTGGTCTTTGACTTTGTAGGGTGCTCTGCTGCATTTTGGCTATGTTTATGCTGCAGAAACAGCATACGCATAAATACTTTTTGAATGTAAAATACCCTTATATTCAATCTAATGGAAGCACTTCTTAGAGGGTGGAATGATTCACAAAGCAGCCAATCGGATGAGAGAGTGATACTTGAAGCCAAATCCTACTCTATGTGTATTTCAAAGAATTGGGAACAAAACGTACAACAGAGAATTGTGCTATCAGGCCAGATCTAAACATGCACACTGTACCATATCACAGAAACAGTGAATCTATGCAACACTGATTTGTCCTGCATGTATGTGCTCCAGCGCAAAATGTATTGTATTATGGCCTCAGGTTTTAAACACAGTCTCGTGTTTGCTTTCCACAAGCTTTTGTACAATTTCTCCTTTATGGAAACATGAGAGCGTGTAACGCGAAGAACTGCTGAACTTAAGGAAAAACATTCAGGTAGCACTTGATATGGTTCGTTCACCACTGACTGCGTTTGTATGAGAACTGCTTGTACTTCTCATCGCTCACTTCATTTCTCCCCACCCTCTTCCTATTCGCACCTTCCTTTTCTTTCCTAAGGGTTTTCTTCAAACTGGATTACACTTTCTGCCTACACAGGTTAACATGCTCCATTGTTAGCTAATCCCATGCCCCCCACTCACCAGCTGTCCCACTTATCCACGTACCCTGCATACAGCCTCACTTAACTGTCTATTTTGGGTGTGTGCCCCCTATTTTACTATATAACCATTACACTACTCCAGCCAATCCCTGCATGTATGCGTGCAGATAGTGCAAATCTAGCAAAAAGGCATCAGAGAGCTGTATAGGGTCAGAGGCAAGCATAACCAAAATGAGTGCTAGGCGAGATCGTAGGTTATCGGGTTGTTCATATATTGTGATGTAGTGTTCTTTGAAGAGGTGAGTCTTCAACTCTTTCTTAAACTGGATCAGCATTGGGGCGGTCCTGATGGATACAGGGAAGTTGTTCCAGATGGTGGGAGCAAAGAAAAGTTCTACCGTCCTGGCCTGGGTGAAACTCCTCAACTACCCACACGGGGTGCAACCATATCCACCTACTACAGGTGCCTCGTCATTAGTTATCTTTAGGTAGCTCCAGATTACCTGCACATGGGTTTCAGCTCATCTTCTCTCAGAGGTGCCCATCCATGTCAGACCTGAGAGCATGCTCACCTTCTTACCCAAATTCTCAGGGTTCAAAATAATTATTTCATACAGAGAGCTCTTAAAATATACATAAATCAGAACACTAACAGAACTAGTAACTGTATAGATACAATTCCGTATTGCATAGGCAACATCAATATATTTATTTCACCCACAAGGTCCATAGCTGTTGATCGGGTTAAAGAATTATAAATTAACCCCTTACATGCTTGGCAAATTTTCGCGCTGTGCGGGTCATTTACATAGTGGGCGGGATTCGGACGGCCCCCAGCCGTCGTGAGCACATGCCCACTGTGACTCATCATGTAAGGGGCTAAGGGCACAGAACATAAACAAAAATATACCACCTATATTTAAAACAGATACAAACCAATTAAATACGAGTCTATGTAAAGAGAAATACTTCCAAAATAAGTACTTTTCTCATTGCAGCTGACATCAAGTTCGCCAATGGCAACCCTGAATTCACCCACACTCTTAGTCTGAAAAGGTTTGTTAGTTTTTTTTGTTTTTTAGAGCCATTAGTGAAGAGCCTCATAATATGTTATTTGATGAACCAAGATAATCGCAGGTCAGAGTTTCTTTAAAAAAATTGGGATCCAGATTCAGACCATACATTTAACATTTAACTGTAGCTTGCCCTGAGTAACCCTCTCGCTGGCTTCTTTTGGATCATCCCTAATATCACCAAGTCAACTAGTCAGCCTGTCACGGGCGCCTTATCATCAGCCCGTCGCAGTCACCCCACCCCCAGCCCGGCACAGGTGCCCTCTCCGCGGCCCGCCACGGGTGCCCCCTTCGCGGTCTGCCACGGGCACCCTCTCCGCGGCCCGCCACGGGAGCCCCCTCCGCGGCCCGCCACGGGTGCCCCCTCCGCGGCCCGCCACGGGTGCCCCATCCACGGCATGCCACGGGCACCCCATCCTAGACGCCACGGCTACCCGTTAGTGAAGAGCCTCATAATATGTTATTTGATGAACCAAGTTAATCGCAGGTCAGATTTTCTTTCCAAAAATGTTGATCCAGATCATATATTCACCATTTGACTGTAGCTTGCCTTAGTAACCCTCTCGCTGGCTTCTTTTGGATCATCCCTAATATCACCAAGTCAACTAGTCAGCCCGTCACGGTCGCCCCACCCTCTGCCCATCACGGTCGCCCCACCCTCTGCCCGTCACGGTCGCCCCACCCTCTGCCCGTCACGGTCGCCCCACCCTCGGCTCGTCACGGTCGCCCCACCCTCGGCCCGTCACGGTCGCCCCACCCTCGGCCCGTCACGGTCGCCCCACCCTCGGCCCGTCACAGGCACCCCTTAATGGGCACCTTATCAGCCTGCCGCGGGTGCCCCCTCTGCGGCCCGCCACGGGCACCCCCTCCATGGCACACCGCAGGCACCCCCTCTATGGCACGCCACGGGCACCCCCTCCATGGCACGCCACGGGCACCCCCTCCATGGCACGCCACGGGCGCCCAAGCCCCGGCCCGCCACGGGCGCCCCAGCCTCGGCCCGCCACGGGCGCCCTAGACTCGGCCTGCCACGGGCACCCCATCATGATGGGTGCCCCATCATCAGCCCGTCATGGGCGCCCCATCATCAGCCATGTCTGTGTATCCTCAAGTTTGCTGTCCATGAGTTCTGCTGTCTCCTTCCCACATTAGATACCCCTTTAGCTGCCAGCACTCCGTGACTAACGCCAAATGTGCCTTTACACCTTTCTACATTTGGTGCCGGCTCATTCGTCCAGTCCTCAGTGAGTGGTCGTCCAGTACAGGATTTTATTGTCACAGTGGTGCCTTTCACACCAAACTCTGACCCACAAAGACCAGAGATCAGGAAATGACACCGGACTGTGTGAGCTATGCATGCCTGGCATAGCACACGCTTGGGACCCCTCATAGCCCATCCCAGGAACCCCCTCATCGTTGCCCCGACAAGCTATCCCCTTGGTGCTACTTTTCCCAGCAACCTCTTTGCCCCCAAGAAGCCCCCTCACAATCTCTCCAACGAGCCCCTCATAATGACTCTTTCCTAGAAGTCCTGTCTGCCCACGTGCCACCCTCATTTCCCCCAACTCCCTCGGGCCATATCTCCAAGGAGCCCTCATTGTCTCTTGCGGGGTTCCTCCTCGTTGTACCGGTTCGGGCGCCCCTCATTGTTACTCTTTCCAGGAAGCCCTGGTATCTATCCCCCAACCCCTCCCAAGCTCTGCAAGGAGCCCCCTCATTCGCCCGTCCCTGGGAGCCCCTCCTCCGCAGCCTCAGCCCCACCTCTCCGCTCCCTTCACTCACCGGCGTCTGCGGGGCTCCCTCTGCCAGCTCCACCGCTTGCATTTCCTGCTGCGGGGGCTCGGGCTTCCTCAGCCCGTCAGCCCATTGTTCCGGCGGCAGCTTCATGGAGAGTCCCCTCTGCTACCTGGGGCTCGGGGAGCCGGGGACAGAGCCGGGCGGAGCAGACACCAGAGCCGAGCCAGGCGCCAGCCCAGTGTCCCCGGTGTGTGGTGGGAGCAGCCCGCCTCCCGCAGCCAGACAGCTCACCTGGCAGGTGCGGCTCCGCCCTTTCCTGGTGTCAGCAGGGTGTCTCCACAGTAACCAGGACTGTCCGCCTCGCAACAAAAGGGGAAGCCGCGGCCGCCGGGCCTGGCGCAGCGCCATTTAAAGAGGCAGGCTGCGTGCAAACCTCGAAGGCAGGGGCCGGCAGGCGTGCAACACAAGACGAGCCGCATTCAGGGATAACCATGCTCCTTCAAGGGCAGAGGCTTTGGAGCTGCCACGTAGGACAGTTTGAAGTGCATTAACTTCAGCAAGTCCTGGCGTTTTATCCAAAACCACATTGGGTTCTGGGACATATAGTTTACCTTGTTTTATTCAGAAACGTCGACGTCCCAGAATGCAAAGTGCTGTTAGACTGCCCAGGGTGCCAGACATGACACTGGCCGACTTCCACTAGATCACTCCCCTGTCATTCATTTAAAATGTTGCGATCCACTTGTAATCCGAGAGATACATGCATCTTCTGCCCGCTCAGCCCCACCTGCCTTCTGGCTGCAAGTTTTTATATGCCCTCCTGGCACCAGACAATGAGACCACTAATTTACTATTCTACCTCCAGCACTGGAATATTCTGGAGAAAGTTAAGAATTCCTGTTATAAGACGTAGTTGATATGTTGGGATTTAGAATTGCAGCGTAGTCCTGGCGGCTACTGCCCTGAGCCCAAAGCGTCTTCTGTCCTGAACTTTGGGGCAGGGCAGTTTTGTCTTCAGACTTGGAGCTGCACACTGCACGGTAATCCCACATACACTCTAATTAAGGGCGTGGCTTGCAAACACAATAAATCTGTGCTTAGCATAGTCTGCCGCCAAACTTGTATTTTGCTGTTTCTGTCATTGCATCCAGATATATGTTTCAACAAGTGACATACCTACAACAAGTCAGGACTATTGGCTTTGCTAATAGTTGTTAGTTGCATAAGATAAATAAGCAGCAACTATGGCTTGTATATAATATTGAAAAATCTTCTACTTAAAGCCCTGGTGACACCACGACAATATAATATTGAAAAAGCTTCCACTTAAAGCCCTGTTGACAACGGGACAATGTTGCTGCTCCTGAGTTTCAAAAAGAGAAGGGAAATCCAGAGAGAAAATGACTCTCTTTAAAGGATTTCCCTTCCCCTACCGCACTCACCAGGCATGACATGCCATAAATTCTCCACTACTGAGGGGGCGTGGCGGCTTGAACGCCTATGTAGGCAGTAGCGGGCTCCGGAGCTCCTCCGCGGCTGCCCTCCGAAATTAAAGATCCTGGCCAGCAAACACGGAACCCGGCACCACATTTTGTGGCTGAATGGCTAGTGCCCCTCCTGAGTGCAGTTATTGACGGGGGCGCTAAGAAGCAGGAGAGTGTTTATTCCCTCCCTTGACGCAGGCCACCGCCTCGGGCGACAAGATGGTGGCTCCGCCGTGAGAGACTGGCACCTGGCTGAGGTGGTGGCGATCGGGACCGGCGGACGCCTCGAGGGAGCTGTGGCCCTAATAACGGGACCGGAGGAGGGATTGCTGCTCTTGTGGAAGCCAGCGGTGAGGAGACGTCGCATACCGGCGGGCGAGGGCCGAAATACCCCGACTGGTCCAATGTGATTGCCTGACCTCAAGATGGCGGCGCCCGGGACAGGATTGGCGCCATTTGGGAGCCTGCGAGGGCTATACAATTGCTAACAGCCCTACAAACCACTCGTTGGGGGTCATAGAGGCCCTAGAACTGAACCAGAGAGTGCCACTCGCTGAACCACAACCCGAAGTGCCCTGAGGCAAGTGACAGAGCGGCCCAGCACTGCGAAGGGGAGTTGGAGCGCGTGACCCAGGACTGCAGCCTTGCCTGTGCTGCTTTTGTGCCTCTGCAGCCTGGGCTTGGGCCTTCACCGTGGGCTCCCCTGGAGTGGCGAGTTGGGGTGTGCCCTGGGCCCTTGGCTGAGATAGGTGACGGAGAGGGCCGCAGGGGACGAGGGTGCGCTTCCACGGGCTGCCTGGCGGATAGTCTATGGCACTGGGGGTGAGGATGACCCATCTGGCTGGAAGAAACATTGGCCGGCGGTCCTAGGCAGCAAATCTATGAGACGCCTGTGACCTGAGAGGAAACAGGACTGCCGCGGCGCTGGTGGTGTGTCACGGTGACGCAGCGCTAGTGACAGACTGGTGGTGTACACAGACGGGTGGTGAGTTGGGCTCCATCTTGGCAGGCGGGATACCGGCGATGCCGCCTGTACACTTTCTACTTCAGGCCAGACAGCTCGGCATTGTGAGGCTCCTCTGGGGGGTGTCTCCACACGACACTGGTCCTGCACAAGCCCAGAGAGGCGATTAGGGCTGAGATTTCCGGAGCGGGCGCTCAGAGACGGTGGTGCCTTGCTGCTGCGGAGTACGGCTGTGGGCTACCCCGGAGCTGCTAACATTGGCAGCATCTGATCACTACAATGGGCCGCGTGTCAAGAGAGAAGGGCTTTGAGGTGCTACGCATAGACGAGCCGGAACAACACACAAGACGAAGATGGAGATGCTGAGAGACGGAGACCGGGACGGCCTGGGGACCCTACCCTGGGTGAAATAATGCAGGCCATTGTGGCCTCGTGGGAAGCGCTTGAGAAAAGGATGGACGCCATTGGATCGAACCTCACCCTACTAAAAGACGATCATCGGAAGCTCAAGGAGAGAGTGGCGACCCATGAATCCAACATGAAGGACATCCCCGATGCGGTAACAGCCCTGCGTCGCTCTTTAAACGAGGTAACACACAGAGTCAAAGTCCTTGAGGTTCGGGCGGAGGACAGTGAAGGGCGCTCGCGGCGCAACAATCTCCGTATAGTGAGGATTCCGGAGTGCGAGGAGGGCGCTGATGCGATCCGGTTTCTGGAGAACTGGTTGCGAACAGAGTTAGCGCCGGAAGGCCTCTCCCCATTTCATGCGTTGGAGGCAGCGCATAGGGTCCCGGCTCGCCCACCTAAACCTGGAGCTTCGCCGCGGCCAATGGTGACGAGACTGTTACATTACCGTGACCGGGACTATATCTTGCAGAGGACTCGGGAACAACAGAACTTGCAAATAGGAAACAGTAGGGTGCTGATATTTCCGGATTACCAGAGAGGTCCAACTTCAACAGTCCTCCTTTCTAGCTGTCAAGAGAAAGCTGCGTCAGCTCAGTCTCCCTTACGCCATGCTCTTCCCGGCACGTCTGCGGGTAACGGCAGACGGGGAGACCCACTTCTTTCTTGCCCCGCAGGCGGCGTGGGACTGGTTGGAGAGTCGCAGTGGTACAGCAGCGAGCACCTCACGGGCGGCCTCGCCTCGAGAGCGACCGGCGACTACTCCGCCGAGGAGGAGGCCCACTTCCCCGGTGGCTCAGCGACATGAGCGAGACAGTGCGGTGCGAGCTGTGGCGGCCATCAGCCGAGGAGCGGTCAGCCCGACGAGTATTGATACCGACACGGAGAAGAGCAGAACAGAGAGCCCGAGATCTGGTAGCGCTCAAGGACTCAAGGAGATGCCGAATGTCACCCCACAGACAGCTGATGGGATGTTTGGGTGATGGGGCTGCAAAGGATATGCAGGGTGTAAGCTACAGGGGTTGTTGCACTGACTGATCCCGGGGGTCGCTCTGATGTGGGGCAGCACGACCGGTGATGACTTCTCAGGAATGCCAGGGTCTCAGCTGGCTAAAGAGTGGGCGGCCGGGGGGGGGGGGGGGGCGTTCTGGGGGGCATTGAGCGTGAGCCATGAGTTAACTCCTGAGTGTCAGCCCCGATTTCGGGGCTGACACCGTCATTACACCCACCTCAGAAACCATCTTGCTGGGAGGAAAGGGTCGCGCTCCAGTTGTTGGATGCCTCCCGCCCTCCCAGCTTACTTAAGGGTTGTGACATTGCATCGCAGTGATTTTCCCTAAATCTACCCCTTAGGCGGAAGCCGGGGGCTCTCATTCTAACCTTGTCATTGTTAAAACCTAAGCATTTGACCACGAAGTACTTGACTATTTTACGAGTGTAAATATTTTAATTGTGCTTTTTTAACTTGTACTTCCACGCACTTCGGCGCGAGACTAGCGTCGCACCGAAGCTCAGATTGACACTCTTTCTGGCACGGCGCAGCCGATTTCGGGGCTGACACCATCATTACACCCACCTCAGACGCCATCTTGCTGGGAGGAAAGGGTCGCGCTCCAGTTGTTGGACGCCTCCCACCCTCCTCTAAATCCCCAGGAGACATGTATAAATACAACATGTCTTCCCGTCCGCGCAGCGGGCGCGCCGGCGGCGCGCCAAAGGCAAGCCCGTCTGCGCCCGTCCGCGCCGAGTCCGGGCCTAGGGCCACGACCCCTGGCCAGGCTCCATTGGATTACAGGTTGGTTTACTCCCGTTCATCCTTGACAGAGGTTCGAGCACTTCCCACTTCTCGCTGTATATTGCATGATCCAACAAGCTTAATACAAAATGCTAATATCACATGCTCTGATTGCAACACTATGATTTTTATTAATAATCATAGCATCCAACCTAAGCCACAAACCCCTCTTAGAGAAACTGACATTCTTATGGCTCTTATCAATGCGCGATCAGCATGTAAACAGAGGCAGGAAATAGCGGACCTTATAATTGATAACAACTTAGATGTCCTGTTTATTACCGAGACATGGATGGATGACGCGTCAGACCCGGACTTAGTAATTGCCGTACCTCAGGGTTACAAGGCTTACCGACAGGACAGGGCACGGAAAAAAGGAGGCGGACTGGCAATCATAGCTTGAGAACGGTTTTCCGTTAGAATATCATCCATTCCAGCTACCGCATGCGAAGCCTTGCAGTTTGGCATCAAGTTTACTGCCCTTTCTAACTATAACACCTTAGCTGCTTTGGAACATCCAGCTCCAGTGCTGAACGTTCCATTGCGCAGGTGCAGTTGGAACGTCCAACGGCCGACGGCAGCACTTCCGAGGTAGTGGTGCCGTCGGCCGCTGGACGGGCGCAGCGCTTAAAGGGTTAAGGGAATACTCTTATACCGACCGCCGGGCACAAGGACCGCGTTTCTAGCTAATCTAAGTACAATAATGGAATTGTTAGTTACGGAAGTGTCTTTTACTGTCATGGGTGACATGAATTTCTATTTGGAGCAAGAAGATGATAGGGACACATGGGCTCCTGTCACGGACCTGGACACATTGGGGCTTAGACAAATGGTTACCTCCCCTACCCACCAAACCGGACACATTTTAGATGGTATTTTCTCAAATGTGGAGGGCCTACATATATCAAACATTTTACCTATGCCCTGGACTGACCACCATGTTATATTTAGTAGATTGACTATTAACGAAATCTCGAAGAAAAAGGTCAATACCCCGATCCCAGGATCTGTTAAAGTTTGGAAAAATATAAACCAGACTGAATTAATAAAGCTTTTGGACAGCACCTGTCCGCTGTCCACTGATCCTAATGTTGCTACTCAACAATATCATGATAGGCTAGGCCATGCAACTAATATTTTAGTACCAATTAAAACTCTATCTAGGAACAGAATTACACCTTCTGCCCCATGGTACACAGAGGAACTAAGGAGGCAAAAACAACTGAATAGAAACGGGGAAAGGCAGTGGCGAAAAAACTATGATACGGAGGATAAGGCCAAATATAAAGAGTCACTGACTGTTTATAAAGCTATGATCACAGAAGCAAAAAAAACGTTCTTTTCGTATCAAATAGAAAAAGCCAAAAACTCAAGTAGGCAATTATATGACATTACTAGAACATTGTCAGGTAATGCCCCCAAACTTACCCCACCCCCCTCCCAATTACTTTGTGGTGCATTGGCCAATTTCTTTTTTTCTAAAGTTAATGATATTTACCAGGCTTTTACCCCGCATTCTACAATATCAGCTCCCTCTGATCTGCCTTTGGACAAAGCTTTGACCAGTTTCAAGGCGCTTACTGTAGATCAAATAAAGGTTATTGTCTCCTCTATTAAAACCGGATCGACATTAGATCCTTGTCCATTCTCAGTTCTTCCGCCGGTGATGGACACACTCATCCCGGTTATTACCTCAGTTTGTAATTCTGTACTGGCCTCCAGGACTTTCCCGGACTCCTTAAAGAATACACTGGTGAAGCCCTTGTTGAAGAAAGCAAGTCTTGATAAGGCTGAATTAAAGAATTACAGGCCTATTGCAAGCCTTCCATTCTTAGCCAAAGTGATTGAAAAGGCCATGAATCAACAGCTGGCCGATAACTTAGAGAAACATCTTCTTCTGGATGAATCACAATTTGGTTTTCGAAGATACCATGGCACGGAAACCGCCTTAATCAAGGCCGCCGATGATATCAGGGCAATTCGAGACCAAGGAGCGACAGCAGTACTTCTACTGTTGGACCTATCGGCGGCCTTCGACACGGTCGACCATAAGATCCTGGTCGACCGTGTCGAAAAGAAAGGCATTCACCTTACAGCGAGAGATCTGATTGCATCCTTCCTAGCTGATAGATCACAGGCTGTCACCCTGGGCCCATACCAATCTGTCAAGCTGTCACTACAGTGTGGGGTTCCTCAAGGCTCATCCCTAAGTCCGACACTATTTAATATCTATGTGTCGGACCTTGCTAATGTCATCAAAGCATACGGGATGAGCATAACCTCTTACGCTGATTACACACAACTGGTTTTGGCCATCAAAGACGACGGACTCGAGGTGGCAGAGTGTTTCCAACGTGGAATGCTAGCAATCGGAGAGTGGATGGCAGCTAACTGCCTTAAGCTTAATTCCGAAAAGACGGAGGTGCTTATCTTTGGACCCCTTTTTCCAGATTGGTCAGCAACCTGTTGGCCTTCAGCTTTTGGAGCCCCCCCAGGCCAGCCCTCAAGGTTAGGAACCTGGGAGTAATTTTTGATGGGGACCTCAACTTTGTGGAACATGCGAACAAGCAACAGCCCATCACAAATTAAGGTTGGTCAGAAAAATCATCCCGTTTTTGCCTGATAGAGCCGCCAAAACACTGGTTAGTTCTTTAGTGTTATCGTCCCTTGACTATTGTAATGGACTATTTTTAAACGCCCAGGTCAGGGTAACTAATAAGCTTCAGACAATACAGAACGCAGCAGCACGCTTGCTCTCGAGAACACCCAAGTTTTCGCCTATATCAGATAGCATCAAGAAATACCATTGGCTGACTATCCGTAATCGGATCAAATTTAAATCACTCTGTATAGTATATAAGACACTCCATGATCAGGGACCACATTATTTTAAGGATCAGCTGATACCTTATAAACCGGCTAGACAGCTTCGATCTGCCACTCTTAACCAACTAGTGGTCCCACGATCTAAAACAGTTTCGTGGGGTGATCGTCGCTTTTCAGTCGCCTCACCTAATTAATGGAATACCTTGCCGCAGCACATCAGGATATGCCCTTCACTTTTGCAATTTCGCAAAGGACTGAAAACGTGGCTTTTCGATCAATAATCAATGACTACCAATCTTTATGAGCCTCTTGGGGAAAATTAGGTGACATATCTAGCGCCGAGACGCCTACGGGTATTCGTTCGCGCTTAACAAATTGCAAAAATAAATAAATAAATAAACTCCTAGTTACGGTTCTAGCTATGAGCAGTTTTGTTTGGATGGGAACCTGTTCTTGCGTGCCTGTCCTGGGGAGTGGGAGTTGGGGGACGTTTGAGTATTGGGTGGGATGGGGGGGTCAGACATGTCGCCAGGGCGGGTTTAGGCAAGTGTGTGCATGCGTTGGATCTATGGGCACCTCCATAGGCCTTAAAGTTATGACTTGGAATGTGCGGGGTATACACACTATGTGTCGGCGACACAAAATACACGCCTACTTAGTAAGAAGGGGAGTGCAAATCGCATTGCTTCAGGAAACTCTCTTGACGAAGGCGGAGTGGGTGGCACTGCAACGCCGCTGGAGAGGGCAGGTCTTTCACACCACTTACTTGGCTTATGCCAGGGGACATTAGTTTGGGTGCGGGCAGGCGTACCATTTCAATGTGTGAGACAGGTGATTGACCCTGAGGGCAGGTTTACTGTGGTCACGGGGCGACTAGATCGGCGAGACATTACCCTAGGAAGCATATATGCCCCCAATGTCGAACAGTCCACCTTTTTTACACAGCTCTCGCAGAAATTGTCGGGGGTACTAACGGGCCCTGTGCTACTAAGGGGGGATTTTAATTGTGTGACGGACGCAGACCTGGACCGTTCCCACCCAACACTCCCTGACGCCCCTACTCGTAGAATAGCAGAAGTCAGGCGGGACTGGCAGTGGAGCTGGGGGCTTACATATACTTTGAGGACCCATCACCCCAGAGAGCGTGACTACTCATTTTTTCGCAGTCCATGAGTTGCATGTCAGGCTGGACGCGGTGTTGTGCTCCCCTGATGTCCATATAATGATTACGATGAGTGAATATCTGACTAGGACGGTTCAGGACCACAACCCCCTATTGGTGGTCCTGAACTGGGTTCAGTTTAGAACGGCGATTCCTAATTGGCGTCTCCGGCCGGAGGTCTTGGAGGATCAGGTCTTCCGAACCGCCATAGGTACTGCCATGGAGGACTACTTCCAGCACAACATGGGCGCCTCTTCCAGTCTGCACAATGAGTGGGATGCATTCAAAGTGGTGATACACGGGCGGTGCATTGGGGAAGCCATGGGAGTTCACAGAACTCTATTGAGTGAGGTACAGCAGGCAGAGAAACGGCTCCGGGAGAAGGTAAGGGAGAGATCAGGACGGGAGGACATTCAAGAGGGGCTCCTGAGGGCGAAGGAAGAGCTGGCAACGCAACTGGAGAGGCTGAGGTGCTTTGATTACAGGGCCTACATGGTGCGGGCTCACGCAGAGCGCGATAAGTCAGGTGCGCTCCTAGCCTGGTTGGCGAATCCTGTGCGCAGGGGCACGCAAATCCTCGAAATATGGGCCAAGGAGGAGACGACCCACTTTGAGCAGCAGGCCATTAACATGCAGTTCCTGGATTACTATTCCAGCCTTTATTGTAGCACGCTGGACCCCAGAGAACGGGAGGAAGTGGATTTCCCTGATATAGAATTACCTCAGATTGAAGCAGAATAGGCGGAGAGTCTGGGCCGATCGGTAGAATTGGGTGAGGTCCAGAAGCTCTTAAGCACATGGCCAAGAACAAAAACCCAGGCACCAACGGGTTGCCGTCGGAGTTTTACGTCACTTATATCGATGTGCTGGCTCCGCAGCTGGTGTCTCTTTATAACCGATCGAAACAGATGGGATATCTGCCCACCTCGACGAGGGAGGCAGTGATAGTACCGCTCCTCAAGCCGGGTAAGCCGGAGTGGGAACGAACAGCGTATCGCCCCCTGGCGATGTTAAACATTGGTTATAAGATCCTGAGCCTGATAGTGCACATGACGACTCTGGTGCACGGGGACCAGTCTTGGTTCATCCCTACCCAAAACACGGCAATGAATATTCTGAGGCTTTGTCAGTTGCTACATGAGTCGGCTGCAGGAGACAACGAGGGGTGTGTACTATCCATAGACATCAGAAAGGCCTTTGATAGCCTAGAGTGGCTAACCCTGTTTCGGGTTTTGAGGGCCTTTGGCTTAGGTGAGGGGTTTGTGGCTTGGACGAATATTTTCTACTCCCTCTCGACGGCAAGGGTTCGGACGGGGGGGGCAATTTCGGCTGCGTGTGCCATGGGCAGGGGGACGAGACAGGGCTGCCCACTGTCTCCTCTCCTGTTCGCCCTGACAATGGAGCCGCTGGCGGCACGAGCGTGGACAGGGGGACACTACAGGGGCCTAGAGGTGATGGGTCGGATACAGTATATTGCCCTATACGCAGACGATTTGTTGATGTTCCATGCCAATACTACTGATGCGCTCTGTGGAGCCCGGGCGTTGCTGGAGAGACTGGGGCGGGTCGCAGGGCTCAAGGTTAACTGGGCCAAGACATGTTTGTTCCCGATGCGTGAAGCACGAGGCGATCCTCCTGAGGGGATTGATGAGAGATGGGAAGGCAGTTGTTTACCATACTTGGGGGTTAGAATTTACCATGAGCCAGCTGATTTATTTGAGGGTAACATAGGACGAGCCCTGCGAAATACCAAGGGTAACCTTGACTTCTGGGGGTCTTTACCTTTGTCGGCTGCGGGACGAGTGGCATTACTAAAAATGATAACCCTCCCCCGGTTACTTTATTATTTTGTTACTCGGCCGCTTTAGATACCTGGGAAGTACTTTGCCCAACTCAACTCCATGGTTTCGAGCTTCTTATGGGGATCAGGAAGGCGTAGAGTGGCACTACCTACTATGATGCGCTCAAGACAGGAAGGGGCTTTGCAGCCCCTGATTTCGAGGGTTACTATCATGCGGCCCAGTTCCAATGGTTCACTCAACGGAAACAGGGAATGGAGATAGATCAGAGAGGCAGGGACTTAAAGCTTCGCCACTTGATTCGGGTTCTGCTACGGCTTCCGGTGCAAGAAAGGTAGATGTCTAGAGAGTTCTGGGTCTTGAGGCAATGTTGGTATAGGGCCCTACGACGCAATAAAGGGAGTCCGGCATATACGCCCGAGATTCCGGTGTGTTTCTGCGTGGAGCTCCCTCACTGAGGGGATTGGCAGCGGCTACATGAATGGGAGGAGCTGGGGATCTCCACCATTGGAGATCTGTACGATGATGGTACACTTCTACCATTTCAAGATCTCATGGAAAGGCACGAACTGCCTGCTCAGGACTTTCTTATACACGCGGCCGTGACGGCTGCTGTGCGCAAACATTGGAAGAAAGGGTTGGAGGAACCACGGGTCTTCCTTCCTTGCCAATATGTGGTCACCTCCGCGGGTAAGATTAAGGCGGTTACGTGTTTGTATCGGAGACTGACGCTGGGCTTGAGGACTCCGCTAGAGGAATTGCGCACTAAGTGGGAGGCTGACCTGGGAACGCCTATAGAGCCTAAACCTTGGGAAATGCTGATGGAACGTGCATGGAAGTGCTCCCGAAACGCGAGATTCCAATTCATCCAATTCTACGTGTTTCATCGGGCGTATCTCACTGCTTCCAAAAGTAATGGATACTTTGGCTCCCACACTGCCTGCCTGCGATGCAGACTGGAAGATGCAGCGTTCATGCACATGTTCTGGGATTGTCCACTGCTTCAGGGGTACTGGGGAGAGGTAATGGCCAAATTGACAGAGGTAACGGAAAGGGACCTGCAACATACTCCAGGGGTGTGCCTGTTGCACTGGTTTCCCCACACTGCCCGCAACAAATCCACCAGTAGGTACCTGGATTTGGGGTTGGTCCTAGCCAAGCGCGAAATCACTAGCCATTGGAAGGCGGTCACAGCCCCCAGTACTGCACGCTGGCTCAGAGACTTTATCAAGTGGGCGGACTGCGAGGGGACCCTCTGGCTCCAACTAGCACAGAGAACTGACAATGACAAATTGTGGGACACAGCAAGAGCCTGGGTGGCGATGACAGATTTGCCTAAAAACCCGACTGACGATGATGACTGATCTCTCCGGCTTTGCGCCCTCCCTTGGCTGCATGGGACCTCAGCCGCAGTTAGTGGGGTGAGAAAGTGGGTAGAGAGATCACTAAATTGAGCGCATCCTCCCGGGTGGGACATGGGCTACTGCCATAGGAATCGAATGGAGTGTGCGGAATACATAATGAGTAATAAGCGCGATGTTAGGGAAGCAACATGTCTGAGGGAAGGAGGGTGGTGGGGCCGAGGAGTGGGGACCAGGGAGGGGGGGATCATGTTGAGGGGGGGTTGTTTTCCTTGTTATCTGATCTGATGAATGGATGCCGATAGTGCTTGTATAAGCGAGGAGCAACTCGATTGAGCCCCGCAGAACTATGCCACATGACAGCTTAGATATGACTCTTGACCCAGGAAAGGCAGCACTCCTCACGCTGAAAGTGCAGGTGGGTTAGACTAGCTAATGTGAGGCGAGGCAATGTTATGCTGTGATCACAACTGTCGGATGGGTCTTGCAGGTTTACTGTATACTGAAGGATTACATGCATGAGGCATTTGAACTCGGTAAGAAAAATCAATAAAATCTGTTTTAATAAAAACTTCTCCACTACTGAGAAGTGAGCAATGTGAGCACGCGCACATCGATGTGCCTGCTGTCACTGCAGTCCCGAAAAAAGGGACCGCGTGCGCCACAGCATAAAACAGAGCACGATAGAGATTCGTTTCGAGGCCCCCTGTAAAAAACTGCCGGTGCTCAACACCGGTGAGACCCGGCCCACTTAAAGCCCTGGGTTTAGGGATGTCACAAGTCTGGACTGTTTTCTTGGGTGTCTCTTGTTCCACTTACTCCAGGTTTAGAGGGGCTACAAGTGTCACTGCATTTTCAAATAAAAGAAATCATGCTTGATTTAAATGCATTTGGATAGCATAACCAGGCTTCAGTTGACATGACTAGGCCGAAGTCAGCCTTCATTGGCATTCATTTTACAGTGACAGAAAGAAAATGTGCTATTAAATTCCGCCAACTAGTTTCCTATGTGCATGTTTTTCTTTTATTTCTTTCCTTTTCATAAAATAATTAGAACAGAATTCATTTCACTGTGGTGTTTATTTGTTGAGCTGAAATGTATTAATTTGTGACCCTTTATAAGGAAGCCATGTGCATAATGTTCTTTTTTTATTATGGTACTTATTTGCAGTACAACCTGTAAACAGATGACAGAGACTGCATTCAAGACTGGACACAGTGTAGGGTCGTGTGCTGGTCCATCCCGCCTCCCATTGTGTCTCCAGCCGACCTTCGCCACAACCACCACGTGGCGATAGCCATTGCCACAGTGGGCTTGTTTATATCATCAACTTCCCAGCTCGGCGATCCTGCAGTGGTACAGGAGCGTTTTAAGTGGACCTTAAATATTCCTTTGGCGGGACTTTGTAGGGGTCGCAGTTTGTCATAGATGTCGACTTGTTCATTATATTATATTAAAGCATCTTTTTAAATGTTTTTTTATTTATATATTTTAAAAGTTTTATATAGCGCTGGCTAGACCCAGGGGTATCAGATCGCTTTACAAGAGCATCAGATCATATTTACAGGTTACATCGTTACAAAGGTTACACAGTTCTTAGAGCATGGCAACATAGTTACTTGTAAGGTCAAGATAAACAATAAGCACAAATACGTAACAGGAAAAGCAGGCAAGGTGAGAGATTCAGGGGAGGGAGGGTTGGAGCAGGGGAAGACAATCTTTGTATTTGGAAGACCTCCTTTGCCCCAGCAGCATGCTATCCCAGGGACATCTTTAGGATTTTGGAGGCCCAGGGCCACACGTGTTTGGGGGCCCTGTTTGGATTAGTTTTGAATTTATGAACCAATTTCAGCTCTCGTGCTCTCTCTGGCCTGGTTTCAGACAGTGCACAGTCGCACTCGTCCAAATTTTAAATGTATTTACATTTAACATTCAGGAATAGTGATGTGTGTTTTCAATTGTGTAACACAGCAGCAGCTCACTAATATTACTGCACATAATATCTTTGAAATAAAATCTGCAACTTCCTCCCATTTCTCATATGTGAGATCCTGTTTTGATCTCAAAGAAACTTCCTTTATGGATGTTGGATGAAAAATAAATACAGCATTTCTCTGCAAACTGTCTGCAACAGCCACTCACAAATCACCCATATTACAAATAAATTAAATAAAAACGGTATTTAAAACGATCTAAGAATTATTAAAGGTCATCAGGGTAAGACTCTCTGCAGAACCGAGTTAGCTCTATCAGGGGGCCCCCTAAAAGCCTCGGACCCTGGTCCAAGGCCCACTTTTACTCATGCCTTAAAACAGCTCTGCGCTATCAACCTCTTCACCTGTAGTAATGCCAGGGCAGTGTATCTCCTGTGTACAGCAGGTATCTCCCATCCCCATCCCAGAATAGTTAACATTGGAACCCAAAGAACCTTGAATTCAATCATCACAGTTAGCGGGGTGAGGACTTCCTACCAATAAGAGTATACAGTGGAGCAAGCCCAAGTGAGGTGGATGGATGAAACCAGTAGTGTGCATATGGTGCTTGAGCACAGAGATAAAACAGTTCTGGAGCCTTGAAGCCCATGCTGTGAAAGTGCTGCACTAGCGTCTCTTATTTGATCCAAGGTCGTTTGCTTGCCCATGTGAGTCTGATAAAATGAGTTAATAGCTACCAAAAGAAAGTCTTAGAGAGCAGCAGCGGAATATTCATAAAAATGTATAGTAGTTTAGAGAGCAGCAACATCTTTGAGTCCTATTCTACCAGCCAGTAATATTAGTAAGGTCACCCAACATGATATCTTTTCGGTCATTTTATGCAAGTTCAAGTTCAAGTTCAAAAATTTGTATAGCGCACTACTCACCCAGAGGGTCTCAAGGCGCTTGAGGGAGGGGGGGTGCTTTACTTATCGAATATCCAAGTTTTTAGTTGCTTTCTGAAGGAGAGGTGGTTCTGTGTAAGGCGGAGGTCGGAGGGGAGAGAATTCCAGGTCTTGGCCGCTAAGTAGGAGAAGGATCTTCCCCCCATGGTGGATCTTTGGATGCGTGGAATAGCGGCGAGGGCTTGATTGGACGATCGTAGTTAGCGGGTGGGGGTGTAAAAGGACAGGCGCGTGTTAAGGGCATTCGGGTCCTAGGTTGTAAAGGGCTTTGTGTGCGTGGGTGAGGAGACGGAACGTAATTCTCTTGTTGACGGGGAGCCAGTGGAGGTCTTTTAGGTGACCGGAAATGTGAGCCTGGCGGGGGATGTCTAGGATGAGTCTGGCTGAGGCGTTCTGGATGCGTTGGAGTTTTTTCTGTAGTTTGGCTGTCGTTCCGGCGTAAAGGGTGTTTCCGTAGTCCAGTTGGCTTGTGACCAGTGCATGGGTGATCGTCTTTCCTGTTTCGGTGGGGATCCAGCTGAAGATTTTTTTGAGCATACGTAGAATGTTGAAGCATGATGATGAGATGGCGTTGACTTGTCTGGTCATCGAGAGGGAGGAGTCCAGGATGAAGCCCAGGTTACGTGCGTGGTCCGTTGGTATGGGTGCGTTTCCCAGGGCCGGTGGCCACCATGAGTCGTCCCAGGCGGAGGGGGATGATCCTAAGATGAGGACTTCCGTTTTGTCCGAGTTCAGTTTTAAGCGGCAGTTCTTCATCCAATCGGCTACTTCTTTCATCCCTTCGTGTAGGTTGGTTTTGGCGGTGTTTGGGTCTTTGGTGAGGGAGAGGATCAGCTGGGTGTCGTCTGCGTAGGAGATGATGTTGAGGTTGTGTTGGCGTGCTATGAATGCGAGGGGACTCATGTATACGTTGAAGAGGGTAGGACTGAGTGATGATCCTTGTGGCACGCCGCAGATGACTTCGGTGGCCTCTGATCTGAAAGGTTTGAGGCGGACTCTCTGGGTTCTTCCGGCGAGGAACGAGATGATCCAGTCCAGTGCTTTTCCTTGTAATCCAACGTTGTTGAGGAGTTGTATAAGGGTGCTATGACAGACTGTGTCGAAGGCTGCGGAGAGGTCAAGTAGGATGAGGGCAGCTGTTTCTCCGTTGTCCAGTAGAGTTCGAATGTTGTCTGTTGCTGCGATGAGGGCGGTCTCGGGGCTGTGTTTGGCTTGGAAGCCGGACTGTGAAGGGTCGAGGGATTTCTTGGATTCGAGGAAGGTGGCAAGCTGACTGTTGACGGCTATCTCAATGACTTTGGCAGGGAATGGGAGGAGCGAAATGGGGCGGTAGTTCTTAAGTTCAGTGGGGTCTGCTGTGGGTTTCTTCAGGAGGGCGCTGAGTTCGGCATGTTTCCAGCTTTCCGGGAAGGTAGCGGAGTTGAGGGAGCAGTTGATGACGTCTCGGAGATGGGGTGCGATAATGGAGTCTGCTTTGTTGAAAATGTGGTGAGGACAAGGGTCGGTTGGGGATCCTGAGTGGATGGAGTTCATCAGGTGGATGGTGTCTTCAGTGGTGATTGGGTTCCAGGCGCAAAGGTTGTTGGAGGGGGGTTTTGGTTCGGAGGAGGGTGGGGTGGACTGGTCTCCAAAGCTGTTATGTATGTCAGCGATTTTGTTGTGGAAGAACGAGGCTAGAGAGTCGCAGAGGTTTTGGGAGGGAGTGATGTCGTTGGTGCCGGCGGTGGGGTTGGTAAACTCTTTGACGATGTTGAATAGTTCCTTGCTGTTGTGGGCGTTGTTGTCGAGTCGATCCTTGAGAGCTGATTTCTTGGTGTATCGGATCAGTTGGTGGTGTTTGCGGGTGGCGTTCTTGAAGGTGGTCAGGTTGTCAGTGGTTGGGTTTTTTCGCCAGGCTTTCTCGAGGGTGCGGCAGATCTTCTTGGATTTCTTAAGGTCATCATTGAACCAGGGGGCTTTTTTGCTACCTTGCTTGATTTGATGGTTTTTCAAGGGTGCTAATTCGTCAGCGCTGTGGGTGATCCATTGTGTGAGGTTGGTGGCTGCTTGGTTTGGGTCCGATGATTTGGCAGGAGGGTTTTGGTGAAGTGATGTGAGGAGCTGGTCGGTGGTAATTTTGTTTCTGTGGGGAATTGGTTGAGGGTGGTTGTGGGTCGTGGTCTTATTGTAGTTGAAGTGAACGCAGCTGTGGTCCGTCCAGTGGAGAGCTGTGGTGTGATTGAAGGAGATGTGCTTGCTGGAGGTGAAGATTGGGTCGAGCGTGTGCCCGCCTGTGATCGTGGGCGAACGGCGGACTGGAAAATCAGGCGAGGAGGCCTGATATAGTGAGCGATAGTGATTTATTAAGTCTTTGTACAGTGGATTTCGGGGACAGGGGAAGAGGTCAGGTCCAAAAGCCCCGGGCCGGGTAGGCGTCTTCTTCTCTGTTTGGCCGATTCTTCCAAAGGCCAGATGGGCGTCCGGGTCTTGCGTGTAGCTGCTTCGGTATGGTCGGAGAACACCTCGGAGGGCAATAAGAGAAGAAAGGGAGCCGTTAGTTACTTGGACTCGAGATCCGATCCCGTCACCGTTACCCGGTCGTGTCAGGAAGCGAAAGGGAAGTGAGGAAGGTACGGGTGGAGGAAGGGACGGGCGAGAGTTGGAAGGGGAAGTAAAAGAAGTGCACAGGGTGGTGGGGAAAGGGGTGCGCTTTATACAGTGCTAAGTGCGTATATACAATTTGCCTAGTGCCTACTGGTGACGTGCCTAGGATAGCGGGGAACAATTTACACAGGGAGGGGATTCCTAATATATACAGTGTGCACCTAATGTGCTTGAGAGGGAAGCTGGTACTCACGCGCTCCGCCGTAACTCTCCTCCGAGTTACGGCCGCTCTTCAGCCACCTCCGTGGGACTCCACCACTCTTCGGACCACTCCTCGCTGTCTCCGTTCCCGTCTTCTCCGTCCGTCACCGCTCTAGCCGAAAGCTCCTGCCACGATCCTTCGACACCGTCAATCTCTCTTCTTCCGTCTTTTCTGTATCCGGGCGTCTGTAGAGAGGCGGGACTTCCGGGGTCATAGGATAGTCCTTCCGGTCATTCGTTCCACCTGATTGGACCCTGCAAAGGAGAGAGGGGCGGGATTTCGGTTGTCAAGGACGCTGTTGTTGGGGATCCCTCGCGTCTACGCGGGCATGATGACAACAGAGGTCAGGGGGCGGCTCGGGGTTGGGTGTCCCGTGTGGCGGGATCACATTCCCTTCCCCTAGCTGTCTTTCTTGTACCCGGTGAGGAAATAGGGTATCGAGACAGATAGTCAGCGTTGCCTTGGTCTAAGCCTTTCCTATGCACGGTTGTGAAGTGGTATGGTTGAAGGGACAAGAACCATCGGAGGACTCGATCGTTGTGCCCTTTATTCCGAGCCATCCACTCTAGGGGAGCATGGTCGGTGTAGATGGTGAATTGTCTTCCTTCTAGATAATACCGGAGGGTTTCCACCGCCCACTTGATGACGAGGGCTTCCTTCTCTACCACGGCATAGTTTCTTTCTCGTGGGAACAGTTTCCTACTGAGGAAGAGAATGGGTTTCTCGTCTCCCTGGGGGTTCTTTTGTGATAGGACGGCCCCGAGTCCTTGTTCAGAGGCATCTGTCTGTAGTATAAAGGGTAGTGTATAGTCAGGGCTTACTAGCACTGGATGGGAGGTCAGGGCGTTTTTCAGATCGGAAAACGCCTGTACCAAGACTGTCGTGGGTGTTTTAAGAAGGGCGTCCGTTTTCATGGATTTCTTTAAGAGGTCCGTGAGGGGGGCCGCTCTCTGGGAAAAGTTGGGTACGAAGCGTCTGTAGTACCCCAGGAGCCCTAGGAAAGCACGAAGGTCTCTTTTGGTTTGGGGAAAAGGGAGGGATTGGATGGCTTCAATTTTACTTTCCTGCGGTCTTATCAATCCTTCACCCAGGAGGTAGCCCAGATATTTAACGGTCTGCGCTGCTAGAGTGGTTTTCGCAGGATTTATGGTGAAGCCATAGTTCCCCAGGGAGGTGATGACTTGGTGAAGGTGCTCCAGATGCTGTGTCCAGTGGTCACTGTAAATAACGATATCGTCCAGATACGCGCCTGCATATAGGGAGTGAGGCCGTAAGATAGTATTCATGGCCCGTTGGAACGTGGCTGGGGCGCCATGAAGACCGAAAGGGAGGACTAGAAATTGGTACAACCCATCAGGGGTGGAGAAGGCCGTCTTTTTTCGGTCTTCTTCTCTGAGGGGGATTTGCCAATACCCCTTACAGAGGTCTAGCGTGGAGATATACTGGGCCTTCCCTATACGTTCGACCATTTCGTCGACGTGGGGTAAGGGATAGGTGTCGAAGGAGGATATTTTGTTGACTTCTCTGAAGTCTATGCAGAATCGGACAGACCCGTCCGGTTTGGGCACAAGGACTATCGGGGAGTTCCACTCGCTCACCGATGGTTCGATGATTCCCATCTTTAACATCTGTTCTGTCTCATTTCGTATTACCTCCCTGCGGGCCTCGGGGACTCTATAGGGCCTTTGTCGTATTACCTTTCCGGGCACTGTTTGTATGGTGTGTTCAGTGATGGTGGTGTATCCCGGAGAAGAGGAAAAGACTCGTCGCAATGGGAAAAGGACAGTCGCGAGTTCCTGCCTCTGTTGGGACGTGATATCGCGGTCAATACAGGGGGTGAAGGAAAGGGGACCCGGGTGAGGTGTTCCAGATAAAACCGGACGAGGGCCCTCCCACTTTTTGAGATGATTGACATGATATATTTGTGTTACCCCTCGGGCGTGATCAATGTCTAGTTCGTAAGTGACCGGGGTCACCTGACGCAGGATGGGATAAGGGCCCTGCCACTGTCCCAGGAGTTTTTGATCAGAGGAGGGTAACATCAATAGCACAAGATCGCCTACTACGAAGGTTCTGGGTTTAGTGCCTTTATCATACTGTCCCTTTTGCTTGTTCTGGGCACTCTCGAGATTCTGGCGTACTATGTCTCTTATGACTGCTAGGTGAGTTTTTAGATTTTCCATGTATTCTGGAAGGGGCCGAGTACGGTCTGGTTCTGCTTCCCATGCTTCTTGGGCCATGTCAAGTAGGGTACGAGGGGGTCGCCCATATAACAATTCGTAGGGCGAATATCCGGTGCTACTCTGGGTGGCGCAACGGATGGCAAACAGGGCCAGGGGTAACATATCCTCCCACCGTTTGGCTTCCAACCCCAGTAGTTTCTTAAGGGTCTGTTTCAGGGTGGCATTGTACCTCTCGACTAGTCCGTCGGTCTGAGGATGGTATGCAGAAGTTCGGATTTGTTTGATTCCTAGGTGGGAGCAGACCTGTTTCATCAGGGCAGAGACAAAAGGAGTACCTTGATCGGTTAAAATTTCTCTGGGAAAACCCACCCGTGTAAATACTGAAATGAGGGCCTTTGCAATGTTCTGGGTGGTGGGCTGTCGCAAGGGAAGGGCTTCAGGGAAGCGGGTTGCATAGTCCACAATAACCAGGGCGTAGCGACATCCGCTGCGGGAAGGTAACAGGGGTCCGATTATGTCCATTCCTACTCTGCTGAAGGGGACATCAATCACGGGTAGGGGTTGTAGCGGTGCCCTAGGGGGTCTGTACCTACTATGTTTCTGACATACGAGGCATTCTTTGCAAAACCTTTTGATGTGTTGGAAAATCCCGGGCCAATAGAATTTGTCCAAAATTGTTTGGCTAGTCTTTTCTTCTCCGAAGTGCCCTCCCAGAAGGTGACTATGGGCTAGGAAGAGCACCTTCTCCTGAAAGGGACCGGGGACCAGGAGTTGGGGTTTCTGTTGGTTCCCACCCTGGCGATACAATAGCCCGTTTTTCTTGAAGAAGTAGGGACCTACGGTAAGGGGATCCTCTTGCTCCACGGCCCTTCCCCAGGCTTCCTGTAGAAGAGGGTCTTCCTGTTGTGCAGCCCTAAATTCTCGGTCTGTTTGCCAAGGATGGTCATCCGGGATCACTGGATAGGCACCAGTATATTCTCTTCTTTCTTTTTTCTTCTGGGCTTTGGTTTTGGTTGGTTTGCGTGTTTGCACGGGGGAGGACAATCCTTTTGGAAAGGGTGCTTCTTCCCACCAGTGGGACAGGGATTCAGTGGTGTCTCGTAACAGTCCTGGTAATCCTGGATAATCGCTCCCCAGAATCGCCTGTTCTGGTAGGGTGGGGATCAGTCCTACAGTGAGAGCGGTTCCGGGATCCTTGTTGTGTTGGACTTTTACCAGTGTGGTGGGGTACGTCTTTGTATCCCCATGAACACACTGTATGGCTACCGTGTTGGACGAAGGTTTAATAGGGTGCGATAATGCCTGAGGTCTGAGGACGCTCTGTCGACACCCTGTGTCGGTTAGGGCCATTAAGGTTTGTCCATCAAAACACACTGGATGTTGAAATGGAGGGGGGGTGGCCCCGGGTATAGAACACACATAGTTACGCGCCAGACCCACTTCCATCGGCTCTTCTTTGTGCGGACACATTCTGGCGATGTGACCGAATCCGCCACAGCTATAGCATTGGGGTCCAGGATTGATAGGACGTTGTATCATCGGAGCGGGGAACACAAGAGGCGGGTCAGGCCTTCTGGGACCAGGGGGCCGAGGGGGCCGTGAACCGGTAGGAGGGTGAGGTCTGTGGGGGTGATCCTCTCTGCCCCTCTGGACCTCCTGGGCCCGGCTATAAGCGCTTGCGATTTCAATTGCCGTGTCCAGGGTCAGGTGGGCATGCTGGCGCACCCATCTTTGTGTGCTTGGGAGCAGGGATGACAGGAATTGTTCTAGGTATATCTTTTCTAGAATGTTCTCTTTAGTAGAGGTATCGGGTTTTAGCCAGCGGTTGGCCAGGTCTTTTATCCGGAAGGAGAGGGCTCTGGGGGTCTCTTGGGGTCCTTCCTTTACCTGACGTAATCGTACTCGGTATGTTTCCTCGTCGATGCCCAACCGTTCAAGGATGCATTTCTTTACGTCTGCATATGGTGTGTTGCCCTGAATGTTTGCTTGCTGGTAGGCGGCCTGTAGGTCACCTGTTAGCAGAGGTCCAAAATAATGAGCCCACCGATCTGCAGGCCAGGTGGCCGCCTGTGCTAGCCGTTCAAAGTTAGTGAAAAAGAAGTCAGGGTCCTCCCCCGGCACATATTTCTGAAGAACCACCGACGGGAGGGAGGACATCAGCCTCGGTTGACCTAAGACATCGGTCAATTTCCCCATGGCTTGTTCATGGGTGGTCCCTTGTCCTTTTAGCACATCATGGAGTTGTCCACGGTCATCCTCAGCTGTCTTTAGGAACTGCTCCATTAGCTTTCCCAGCTGTTCCTGGGATTCCGCCATCCTCATCATCACGGCCTCCATACCTCCAGTTAATCCCACTTCTGACACCAGATGTGATCGTGGGCGAACGGCGGACTGGAAAATAAGGCGAGGAGGCCGGATATAGTGAGCGATAGTGATTTATTAAGTCTTTGTACAGTGGATTTCGGGGACAGGGGAAGAGGTCAGGTCCAAAAGCCCCGGGCCGGGTAGGCGTCTTCTTCTCTGTTTGGCCGATTCTTCCGAGGGCCAGATGGGCGTCCGGGTCTTGCGTGTAGCTGCTTCGGTATGGTCGGAGAACACCTCGGAGGGCAATAAGAGAAGAAAGGGAGCCGTTAGTTACTTGGACTCGAGATCCGATCCCGTCACCGTTACCCGGTCGTGTCAGGAAGCGAAAGGGAAGTGAGGAAGGTACGGGTGGAGGAAGGGACGGGCGAGAGTTGGAAGGGGAAGTAAAAGAAGTGCACAGGGTGGTGGGGAAAGGGGTGCGCTTTATACAGTGCTAAGTGCGTATATACAATTTGCCTAGTGCCTACTGGTGACGTGCCTAGGATAGCGGGGAACAATTTACACAGGGAGGGGATTCCTAATATATACAGTGTGCACCTAATGTGCTTGAGAGGGAAGCTGGTACTCACGCGCTCCGCCGTAACTCTCCTCCGAGTTACGGCCGCTCTTCAGCCACCTCCGTGGGACTCCACCACTCTTCGGACCACTCCTCGCTGTCTCCGTTCCCGTCTTCTCCGTCCGTCACCGCTCTAGCCGAAAGCTCCTGCCACGATCCTTCGACGCCGTCAATCTCTCTTCTTCCGTCTTTTCTGTAGCCGGGCGTCTGTAGAGAGGCGGGACTTCCGGGGTCATAGGATAGTCCTTCCGGTCCTTTGTTCCACCTGATTGGACCCTGCAAAGGAGAGAGGGGCGGGATTTCGGTTGTCAAGGACGCTGTTGTTGGGGATCCCTCGCGTCTACGCGGGCATGATGTGGGGCGAGATGACAACAGAGGTGAGGGGGCGGCTCGGGGTTGGGTGTCCCGTGTGGCGGGATCACACCGCCATAGTGGGTGGGGGTGTCAACGAGTTGTTTGAGTCCAGAGAGGTTGTCTAGAAGGGTGGTGGTGTTGCTGTTGTTGTTCTTTTCCAGGTGGAAGTTGAGGTCACCCAGTAGAATGTAGTCCTCGGAGGGAAGGGCGTGTGGGCTGATGAAGTCAGTGATGTCTTCGCTGAATTGTGTGCGGGGTCCTGGTGGCCTGTAGATGAGGGTGCCTCTGAGTGTGGTCTTGGGGTCGGTGTGGACCTGGAAGTGAAGGTGTTCGGCAGATGCGAGGTTATCGTCGGAACTGGTCGTGATGCGGATGGTGTTCTTATGGACGATGGCGATGCCTCCTCCTGTTTGGTTGGTGCGGTCCTTTCGGATGATCTTGTAGCCGTCCGGGATGGCTATGGCGATGTCGGGCGTTGATGAGGCGTTCATCCAGGTTTCTGTAAGAAAGGCGACGTCCGGCGATGTGGTGTCGAGTAGGTTCCAGAGTTCAATGGCGTGTCTGTGGACCGAGCGGGTGTTGAGCAGGATGCACTTCAGGTGGTTAGCACCTTATCCATGTCATGATTGACCAGTATTCCAAGTTATTTGACAGACCTCTCAGAGCACTCCACAAGGAAATCAGGGATGAAGCAGCGTGCTGCCTCCATGAGGGAGAACACCTGCAATTGGCTCTAATTGATGGTGATCCCTGAGAGTTCGCCAAATAATCTATTCTACAAGAATGTCATTAAGACATAGGGCATGATTTAGATGTTGGCAGGACTACCGTCATCCAGTGGCGGCAGCAGTCCTAAGTACTCTGCTGAACTGATTGTGTTCTGGCCACTGTGCTTAGTTGTAGCAGCAACAGACAGTGTAACCGCTGCGTCAGGGGTCTTCTCTGCTGGCTAGTAGTAGTCTGCTGCGATCATGGTGGCAAATTTGAGCCGAGCCGATTTAGATGTCCCAGTTTTGCTGGCAGTGGTTTGCTGACAGAGTTAATACTTGGTGAAGTGGAGACTGGTAAGTAGTACTTTTTTATATGTCAATATACACAAATGTTGTGTTTTGAACAATAAACATATGCCTACTCCGCCTCGTCTGGCACTTTTGTTTCATCTTCTTTTCTTCTCCAAATAAATGGGAGAGGGGAGGAAAAAAGAGTGAAATTGAAGAAGAGGGAGGTTATAACCAAGGGCGGCAAAGTGTAAAACCCCCCAAAATCATCTTCTTTTCTTTCCAGCAAAAAAGGGCAGAATACCCCATTTAAGTTGCAAGTGGAATGGTGTTAAGAGGCAAATGAGGACAAAAATAAAAAAAAGAAACATGTTGGTAATGTGTTGGCCTTTTTATTACATTTTGCATGCCACACAAACAACATTCACACACCATAGTATGCACACCCATAGGCACCACAAGCACAACACACACAAACGACACAACAACATTATTACTTTTTTAAGTGTCAATACAGGCGAATTCATTATACCTTGATGAGTTGTTAAATATACACCACTGCATTACACATTAAAAAACATGTAAGAGCAATGTAGAAATACACAAGGCTATAGCTAATGCTAACACACAATTCATAGTGAGACAATTGTAAAAAAAACATACCTTTCATCCCGGCAACAACTGAGTGGATTTGCATCGTGGTCAGTTTGTAGCAATAAAGGAGGGACCTGGACAATGGGTTTCCTGATGGAAACGGAAGTTGGAAACAGGACAAAATGTACGTTTTTACCTCTTTTCCTTTGATTCCGCCAACTCAAAGTAGAAACTTTTCCCACCACAGTTGCCTTGACGGAAAGGCACATAATAATTAGCTCGATGGGAATCCTGTCTGGCCAGTAGGCGGGACTCAGATGAGCTATTGTCTATGGACCCACTCACATCTAAATACAATGGGGGGACCACCAAGTAGGTGGGCGGTGAAACCATCAAAAAACAAACTTATGGCGGGGCCCGACCTGCTAACATCTAAATCAGGCCCTTAGTCTCATTTTTGGAAGTCGAAAATCTCCAGTGGAACGAGGCAGCGGGTAGTGGCCAACGAGGGCTCCACAAGGCTGCATACCCCTTCTGCGAGGATCTGCTGAACAGGATTTGCTGCTGCAGAGAAGAACGTATCGGGAGCTACCACAAATTAAGGCCAACGCATCCTGGGCAGATTGATGAGCAGGTTGGTCCCAGTCTCCTCTCAAACCTCGGAGAACTTTTTGGCCAAACGTCCTGGGCTTTGGATTTGGGATATCTGGGCAACTTTAGCACCACTTCCAAGGGCCCAGGACTGCAGAGGTGCCACTTGGAGGGGCAGGATTCACTAAGGCAGGGTCCAAGTGTGGGTTGAAGATGACTGGAGCCTTTTCTATCCCTTAGGCTCTGATCAGGAGGCCAGCGAACTAGCCCTCTGAGTCACTTCTGGAAGTCCTGGGTTAAAGGTGAAGAGTAGGGCTCAGAGCAGGCGTCAGGCAGCAGAACAGTCCTTCTTGGTGTGCAAATCAGTCCCTCTGAAGTACAGAGCAGGAGTTGCTAGTCCTCTGGGAGTCCTTCTGCAGGTCCAGGATGGCACTGAACAGTGGGTCTGAGGGTCCTGTTTTTATATCTAGTCACTAGTGTAATGTAAAATGATGGAGTCCCCATACAGAAAGCAAAGAGGGGTCCCTGAATTTCCCATATCTCACAGATATTCAGAGTTTTTTTGTCGCACATCATCTGTGGGCTGAGCAAGATGGCGGCTGCTTAGTTCGCCGAGTTAGCTGCTCCCCCGACCCTAAACATCAGTGCTAATGCTTGATCTCACCTCTTTCCTGGATTGTGCCAGTCACCGTCTATGTCAGCAGCTCAGTTACATTGTTGGGCTGTTGCGGGTCTGCATGGAGAGCCAAACTCTCTCCTGACAGCCTCCTCGGCGCCCCTTCCTGGTTCCTGTTTCCACAGACTGGAAGCCTGACGATGCAGCTGAAAACCAACAAGCAGCTGAAGGAGCGGGCGAAGCCAGTGGGATCAGTCCCTGCATGCACAGCTCCATCCAGTAAGAAGCTGCTTTCAGCGCGGAAAGCAGAGGAAGGCACAGGGTCTGCTACAGGGACATTTAATACTTGTGCAGTGGGGCTGAAATCGGACCACCCAGGAGTACAAGGGTCATCGATATGCTCTGAAGCCACAAAAGAAAGACAGCCTTCTATTCCGGTAAATTTGCGGGTCAACTCCAGAAGGATCAAGGTAGGTCTGCCGCCTCTGCCCTCCTATTAATTGCACCTGTGGAAGTGGGGGTTAACTCCTCGAGAGGGTCTGACAGGGTTGACCCAGGCTCATTAGGTGGCACTGGCACTGTACAAAAAGAAAATGACAGTGGAGAGAGAGGAGAGCAAACTATGGAGACGGTGGAGACTGAAGTGATCATGTCGCAGGGATCAGAGACAGTCATTCTTTCACTACCAGACTCCTACCATTCCAAAGCTCGGCCTGCCAGACCTCCTTTCCTAAGACGCTGTAGTAAGGTTTGATGGGCCACAGTGTCAAATGCGGTACTTAGGTCTAAAAGAACTAAGGCCGCCGTCTGTCCCTCATCTACATATTTACAGGTGATTTCCGTGGAAAGGAGCAGAGCCGATTCGGTGGAGTAGGATGCCCGAAAGCCAGATTGAGTAGGATGAAGTAAGCTGTGTTTACTAATGTGGGCTGTCAATTGGATGTTAACCACCTTTTTATGTAATTTTAGCAACGTACGGTAGCAATGAGATAGGCCGTAGATTCTCCAGTTGGCTCATGCTAACATTAGGTTTCTTTTTTAGCGGAAGAACGATTGCCTCTTTCCATTTTTTTGGGACCGTTCCTGAGGTTAAAGAGAGCTCAAGGAGATGTCTGATGTAGGGCTCAAGTATCTCAATGCTCCCTTTTAGCACTTTGGGAGTAGCAGGGTCTCTAGGCGAGCCTGACTTGATGCTTAAGGCTACATTATTGAGAGTGTCACATGAAGTGACGGTAAATTCACAGAGATGTTCTTCCTCCACTATGTCAGATGTCCCATCATCATCCAAGCGCACGTTACGTGCTGTGTCCGGGAAAGTAGAATAAATCTTCCCCACTGTGGACGTGGGTGAAGGGACGACCGTGACACCAGGTGTAGGGTATAAAGAGGGTTTTATTTTTAAGGTTCTTAAGGGTTTTGAAATGAACGTCTTTCTGGTCCTAAAGGTCAGTCTTTCCCGGGCAAAGGTACTGGGGTCCGTGGCGCTGGTCTTCTACCGGTTTCCTTTCACTCCGAATAGGGGTCTTCACTCCAGGTACCGATGGGCTCGCCACATGCAAAGAAAGACCAACAAGATGGAAGGCCGTTAGGTCACAGTCCTCTATTAGGGTTGCACCAAGGGACCCGGGGAGTGTGAGGAGAAACCCGGTGACTCAAGCTATCAGTTTAACAGTGCTCCGTGTAAGACATAGAGGGGTGGGTGTGAGAAGGGAAGTAGGGAAGGAGAAGGGTTTTGGTAGGGTAGGAATGGTTTAAAGGGAATGGACAAACAGGGATATGTACACACTATTCGCTAGCGCTTCGTCTTCCCACCCAGGCTGCCCAACGCCGCCGTACCTGTGACAGCCACACTCCTCCCTCGGGAGTGTGGCACGGCGGTTCGCAGGGTCGTTGGCCTCCTGGCTCGCCTCTGGACTCGGTCTCTCCTTCTGCTCCTCCGTAGTCTTCCGTTCGGTTCTCTCGGTCTCCTTCTTCAACTCAGCATCCGCTCTTCGTCTCTTCCGCTCCCGCCTTCTCCTCCGCGGTGTTTCCACACCCCGCATACAGGATTTCCTCCTTTTTCACCAATGCGGTCTCCGTGACGTCCTGTAGTGCCGGGGCTTCCTCCGTGGTTGTTGACGCCCACTTAAAGGGGCCGCTCTCCTCGTACTCGCTTTCTGTCTCGTTTCCGTGCTCCCACTCGTGAGTCTGTGGAGAAGTCGGAAATGAACAATCAGAAGGGCACGGGCTCCACCATTCCCGAGGGGTATGTTCTCCTCGTTTACATTCCTCCCCCCCTGGATTCTCCCGATCGGGGAGAATGGGCATCCTTGAGAGAAAATCGGCATTCCCGTTGTCCACCCCCTTCCGATGTACTACCGTGAAGGCAAAAGGTTGTAGGAAGAAGAACCAGCGCAATATTCTGGCGTTCTGGGAATGGTTTCTTTGCATCCACTGAAGGGGTGCGTGGTCTGAGTATAGAATGAAAGCCTTGCCTTCTAGGTAGTACCTCAACTTGTCTATTGCCCATCGGATGGCAAGGCACTCCTTTTCCACCGTGGGATATTTCCGTTCGCTTGGGTGGAGCTTTCTGCTTACATAGAGTATGGGATGTTCGGCTCCGTCCTCCCCTTCCTGTGATAACACGGCCCCAAAGCCCGTGTCTGAGGCGTCTGTGGCTAGGGAAAAGGGTTTATCAAAGTTCGGCGGAATGAGAACCGGGCTCGTGGTAAGGGCTGTTTTTAGAGCCTGGAAGGCTTTCTGGGCCTCCTCTGAGGAAGGGTTCGGTAGGGTGTTCCTTATGTGTTTCTGTAAGAGGTCGGTTAGGGGACTAGAAAGGTCTGCAAAGTTCCTGATGAACCTTCTATAATATCCTATGAGACCTAGGAATGCTCTTAGTTCCCTTTTCGTGGATGGAAAGGGAGTGTTGGTTATAGCTTTGACCTTTTCCTCCTGAGGGGCTATGACTCCCTCCCCTAGCATGAACCCCAGGTATTTTACTTTTGGGTATGCTGCTCTCGATTTTCTGGCATTCACATGGAGACCGGCTGTTTGTAAAGCGGTTAGGATGTTGGTTATATGTTTCAAATGGTCCTCCCAAGATGTGCTAAAGATGACTCTATCATCCAGATACACCGAACTGTATGAGGTGTGTGGGGCTAGTACCCTGTTCATTAACCGCTGGAAAGTAGCTGGGGCTCCATGGAGCCCAAAAGGGAGAACAGTGAATTCAAAGAGCCCATCCTCAGTTGCAAAGGCGGTTTTGTGTCGATCCTCCTCCCTAAGTGGTACCTGCCAATACCCTTTGGTCAGGTCAAGGGTGGTTATATATCGGGCGTCCCCTATCTGTTCTATTAGTTCATCCACCCGGGGTAACGGAAATGCATCAAAAAACGACACAGCATTCTGGGCTCGGAAGTCCATACAAAAACGGGTAGATCCATCGGGTTTGGAAACCATGACTATGGGAGAGGCCCAGTTACTCTTAGAAGGTCTTGTCACCCCTAGCCTAGGCATTTCCTGCACTTCCTTCCTCACGTCTGCCCTTTTAGCGGCTAGAATGCGATAGGCCCTATGTTTTACTATCTGTCCTTCTTTTGTGTGTATCTGGTGTTCAGCCATATGTGTACAACCCGGGGTGTCTGAGAAGATCGGAGAGAAGGGGAGTAAAGTCGTTATTAACTCCCCTCTTTCTGCGTCGGTCAATTCTGCGTTCACTGGAAGATGTTCCAGGGTCGACCCGGTACTACCGGCTGGTAATATTAGGTTAGCCGGGCGGGGTTGTTGACCGATCGATTTCTTGAGGAGATTGATGTTGAAGGTCTGTCTCCTATTAGGGGACATTTGTAGGCTGTAGGTGGTACGCCCAAAGGACACTACTACTTCATAGGGACCCTTCCACTCGCTCCGAAATTTTTGTGTGGAAGAGGGTAGGAGCACCAAGGCCCAATCCCCTTTTTCTAGGGTCCTCCACTTTTTCCCCTTATCATAGTACCGTCTTTGAGTAGCTTGGGCTATTTCTAAGTTAGAGTATGCCAAATCCCTTAGTTTTCCCAGTCTAGATCTTAACTGCTGTGTATATTCCAATAGGCTTCTCTGCTCGGCAGCCTCCTCCTTTTCCCATGCTTCCCTGGTAATCTCTAAAAGAGAACGTGGTTGGCGGCCGTACAGTAGCTCAAACTGTGAAAATCCCAAACTACTCTGTACCTGTGCTCTCACCACATATAATGCTAGGGGTAGCACTCTGTCCCAGTCCTTGTTTTCGGCAGTTAATAACTTCTTAAGGGTTTTTAATGTCCTGTTATACCTCTCGACGAGGCCATCTGTCTGGGGATGGTAGGCGGACGTTCGGATGTGATGGAGGTCAAGCATCTTACATACCTCTTTCATCATCCGGGAAACAAAAGGTGTCCCCTGGTCCGTTAGAATCTCGCGTGGAAACCCCACCCTGGAGAATAACTCTACCAGTTTGTCTGCTACGTTCTTGGTAGTCGGGGCACTAAGGGCAAAGGCCTCTGGGAACCTTGTATTATAATCAACCACCACGAGGGCGTATGTATGTCCCCGTGATGTGCGGGGTAAGGGTCCAATTAAGTCCATCCCCACCCTGTCCCACGGGTTTCCTATGATTGGCAGTGGTTGAAGGGGTACCGCTGGTGGTCGGGTTAGGTTCTTCTTTTGGCACACCTCGCACTGTCTACAGTAGTTTTCTGCCTCCTTGTATATACCGGGCCAATAAAAGAGCCGCAATATGTTCTGAGTCGTTTTCTCGCTTCCACTATGCCCAGCGGTTAGGTGGGTGTGGGCGTAGAAAAGAATCTGCTCTCTGAAATCCTTTGGTACCACTAGATGGGTGGGTTCTCCTTCCTTCCCTTCTCTATAGAGTAGGTCATTGTCTATCTTGAACCTGGGGTACCCCTGTGTTGGAGAGGTCTGAGAGAGATGAGCTGTCTCCCATGCATTTAATAGGGAAGGGTCATTGGCCTGTGCAAATTTAAACCCCCTGTCTAACACCCAGGGTTCTACGGACAGGTAAGCTCCTGCGGGGTGATCTCTTAACTCTCTTTTAAACAAAGACAGAAAATCTGGGTTATCTACCCCTATTATCAACTCCTCAGGTAAGGACCGTACCACCCCCACTTTTACTGAGCAGGGTTCTCTACCTATCGGGTGCAGGGTTATCCGGGCCATAGGGTAAGGTTTGACGTCGCCATGGACACACCTAATGTGGACAGTACCTTCCTGGCCTATCTGGGTAGGGTGTAACAGTCGTTCCTGGACGACTGACTGTCGACACCCTGAATCCAGTAAGGCTTTCACTAGTTTCCTATTTACTCGTACCCTTACGTAAAAGGATGGGCCCATTTCGGCGGTGTACATAACGGCCCGGGGAATATAGACGACCTCCATGGGTTCTTCCGGGGGCCTTCATTGGGGGCACATTCTGGCTATGTGACCCCACTCTCCGCACTCGAAGCACTGTGGCCCCTTCATAGTGGGTCCTTCCGGTTTAAACGGGCGCGGCTTGATTGGTTCGGGGACCGTCTTCTTTTTATCCGTTTTGGACGGAGTGGGAGTGGATTTATTGCTTCTTTCTGTATCCCAGGGAAAAGTCCGGGGCGCTGCTCTGTTGTAGTTGGCTGCCATCTCGATGGCTTGAGCCGCCGTTAGACCGGGGTGTTGCCTTAACCATCTCTGCGTGCCGTACGGCAGAACTTCCATAAACTGTTCCAGTATGATGCTGGACATGACCTCCTCCTTGCTCCTGATGTCGGGTCTGAGCCATTTTTCTGCCGCCATCTTGACTCGTAGATACATGGTTTTGGGGTTCTCTCCCGGGATTCCCTTCTCTTTTCTGAAACGTAGTCTGTATGCTTCCGCATCCATCCCTAGGTGGTCGAGTATTACCGCTTTTATGTCGGCATAGGAGGATGTTCCTGCATGGTTTGCCACCTGATAGGCAGTTTGGGCTTCTCCGGACAATAATGGTGCCAAAAAGAAGGGCCATTTCTCCTCAGGCCACCCGCAGGCTCTGGCCGCGCGCTCGAAGTTTAGTAGGAACGCGTCGGGATCTTCCCAAGTCACATACTTTTGTAAAGCAACCCCTGACGGATGAGGTCCGATGGGCCTTCTGTCCAAGGGTGATGAGGAGGTGGGGGCTTGTACAACCTTTTGGAGAGTGTCCAACTGCTGTGACATAGAGGTTCGGAACAAGTCCCTGTCAGCATCAGCGGTGTTAATCTGTTGGCTTATAGCCCATTCCAGCTTTTGGTGTCCATCTATAAGAGTCTGAATCACCTGTTCCATTGCCATGGTCGCTTTTGGGGGGGATGATCCCACTTCTGACACCAGTGTGGACGTGGGTGAAGGGACGACCGTGACACCAGGTGTAGGGTATAAAGAGGGTTTTATTTTTAAGGTTCTTAAGGGTTTTGAAATGAACGTCTTTCTGGTCCTTAAGCACAAGTTACTACTTGTGCAACGATATATCTGTAAGAGACATTAGTTAGTGATAGATTCCTTACCTTAGAATATCCCCAGACGTCAGACTGGATCCGGAAAGTTTTGCGTAGCGGTACCCTTGCGCGTCGGTAGGCGTCGTCTGCGGCTCCGCATCCGTCGTCGGCGTCGTCGGCGTCGTGGGCGCCGTGATGACGTCGTCGGAGTACTTAGACGCTGCCTCCGCGTGCTGACGTCAGTTCTTAGCCACAGCTTTTCCGCGCCAGAAGCGCAGAGCCATGACAAAAACCGACACTGGTGCCAAGAAACTAGGGCCCTGAAAGGGGATGACCTTAACCCTAGATATCGGTTCGCAGAACGGGGAGGATGGGTGGGTCGGTAAGGAATCTATCACTAACTAATGTCTCTTACAGATATATCGTTACACAAGTAGTAACTTGTGCATCTGAAAGAGACGCGTTAGTGATAGATTCCTTACCTTAGAATAGATACCCCAGCAATACCATCCCCGTGGTGGTGGGTCTGCGAACCAATATTTACACCAGAAAGTCCTGGAGAACGGAACGGCCAAAGTAGCCGTCCCTACGGACTTGACTGTCCAGGCAGTAGTGCCTTGCAAACGTGTGCAACGAGGCCCACGTAGCTGCCTGGCAAATGTCCTGCAAGGGCACACCTCGGCCCAAGGCAGTTGTAGTGGCCGTGGCTCGAGTGGAATGAGCCCTCAGCCCAACAGGGGGTTCCTTCTTAGCCAAGGAGTAACACGCCTGGATGCACATGATAATCCATCGAGAAATAGTCCTCTTGTGCACCGCTTTCCCTTTCTTAGCGCCCGCGTACCCAACAAAGAGTTGATCATCCACCCGGAACTGGCGTGTGCGATCCAGATAGAACGAGAGCGCTCGTTTTGGGTCCAGACGGTGGAGCCTCTCCTCCTCTCTCGAGGGGTGCAGAGGCGGAAAGAAGGTGGGCAATGTGATGGACTGCCCAATATGGAAGGCCGTGACCACCTTAGGCAAGAAGGAGGGCCTAGTCCTCAAAACAACCTTGTCCGGATGGACTGAAAGGAAAGGAGGCTTACAAGAGAGAGCCTGGAGCTCACTCACTCTCCTGGCAGAGGTGATGGCTACCAGGAAGGCAGTCTTCAAAGAATGAAGGCGAAGTGGACAGTTATGAAGTGGCTCAAAGGGAGCGCACATCAGAAATGTTAGAACCAGGTTCAAGTCCCACTGAGGCATCACGAAGGGAACAGGAGGAAAGGTATGAGTGATGCCCTTCAGGAATCTGTTTACGATAGGGGACTTGAACAAAGAAGGCTGGTCAGGCAGCCTCAGAAAGGCTGAAAGAGCCGAAAGATAGCCCTTGATAGTGCCCAGAGCAGAGCCCTGCTGGGCAAGAGAAAGAAGGAAGAGAAGAACCTCAGAGAGAGGGGCATTGAGGGGATCCACAGCCTTTGCTGTGCACCATGCCACAAATCTGTTCCACCTGCAGGCGTATACCGTCTTTGTGGAGGGATGCCTGGCTGCCAGAATGATGTTGCAAACTTCAGGAGGCAAGTCAAATGGCCTCAACTGTCGCCGCTCAATCTCCAAGCATGGAGGTGGAGACTGGACAGGTTCGGGTGGAGGACCGTCCCCTGCTGCTGCGACAGAAGGTCCTCCTGAAGAGGCAGACGAACCGGGGGATCGACTGACATACTGAGTAGCTCGGGATAACAGTACCTTCGTGCCCAGTCCGGAGCCACAAGGATGACTTGTGCCCGGTCGCGCTTGATCTTCTTCAGCACTCTGGGCAGAAGAGGTATAGGCGGAATGGCGTACAACAGACCGCAGCTCCACTCGCGACGTAAAGCGTCTCCGAGCGAGTGCCGCCTTGGAAATTCCAACGCGCAGAACTGATGACATTGCACGTTCTCTTCGGTGGCGAATAGATCTAACCAAGGCTCTCCCCATCGCAGAAAGAGGCCTTGCGCCACGTCCGAGTTCAGACGCCATTCGTGATCCATCGAGCACCGACGGCTGAGTTCGTCCGCCCTGGCGTTCAGAGAACCTGCCAGGTGTTGAACCACCAGAGTCACGCCCTGGTGTTCCAGCCATTGCCAGAGGTGCAGAGCCTCCTGGCAAAGGGTCCACAACCCCACACCGCCCTGTTTGTTGCAGTACCACATGGCGGTGGTGTTGTCCGTGAACACCTGCACTGCACTCCCTCGGACAGACGGGAGGAATGCTTTCAGTGCCAGACGAATCGCCCGCAGCTCCAACAGATTGATATGGAGCCGGGACTCCGCCGGAGACCAGAGTCCTCTGATCTCCGCCTCTCCCAAGTGGCCTCCCCAGCCCTGGAGGGACGCGTCCGTCACAACCACGTGCTCCGGTTGGGGAAGGGAGAGGGATCTGCCATTGACCCAATCGCGGTCCGTGAGCCACCACTGCAGCTGTCTCGCAGTGCCCTCCGAGATCAGGAAATGGTCGGACAGGTTGCCCCGGTGCTGGGCCCACTGAAACTTCAGGGCCCACTGCAGAGCCCGCATCCGCCACCGGGCGTGATGCACCAGAAGGATGCAGGAGGCCAGCAGCCCCAGAAGCCGCAGCGTCAACCTGACCAAAACCCGGGATAACGGCCCGAAGATCGGAAGCAGAGCCTGTATATCCTGAACCCGCTGTTCGGGCGGGTAAACCCAAAACTGCGCCGAGTCGAGAACCGCTCCGATGAAAAGGAGCTTCTGAGAGGGGCACAGGTGTGACTTCGGCACATTGATGGAAAATACCAGCCGGTGCAGGAGATCCGCCGTAGTCTGGAGGTGGCTGACGACTGCCTGGGGCGAGCCCGCCTTCAACAACCAGTCGTCTAGGTAGGGGAAGACTGAGACCCCTAACCTGCGCAGGTGAGCTGCGACCACCGCCATCACCTTCGTGAACACCTGTGGGGCGCTGGTAAGGCCGAAGGGGAGCACGGTAAACTGAAAGTGCTCGAGGCCTACCGTGAACCGCAGGTAACGCCGGTGGGCCGGCAGGACGGGGATGTGGAAATACGCGTCCTGCAAGTCCAACGCTACCATCCAGTCTCCTGGGTCGAGGGCAGCCAAGACCTGAGCCAGTGTCAGCATTTTGAACTTCTCCTTCCGGAGGAAGCCGTTGACGTTCCTCAGATCCAAGATAGGGCGTAGGCCCCCTTTGCCCTTCTTGGGTACCAGGAAGTAGTGGGAGTAGCAACCACGTCCTACTTCTGGCCCAGGAACGCGCTCGATGGCCCCCTTGGCCAAGAGGGCCGAAACTTCCTCCTGCAGGAGCCGCAAGTGATCCCCTGATACGCGGTGGTGTTGCGGTGGCATGGCTTGAGGGGTCGTCTCGAAGGGGAGGGAGTAGCCCCTTCGGACGATCTGCAGCACCCACCTGTCCGAAGTGACTGTGCGCCAGTGAGAGTGGTGATGGCGAACCCTGCCTCCCACTGGCGTCACATGGGCCGAAAAGCACAGACTAGGAGGGTTTAGAGGCGGATGCTGCGGGGGCAGGTGTGGACTGGCTCCGCTTGTTTCCCCGACCGCCTCCACAGCGGTTTCCACGGCCGCCGCCGCGCTGGACGACAGTTTGCGGCGAGTGGCTGGTGGCACGTGTGGGGGCGCCCCTTCCTTGGCCACGAAAGGAGCGAAAGGCACCCATTTGCTGGCGCGGGCCGAGAGGCCCAAGGACTTGGCCGTAGCCCTGGAGTCCTTAAAGCGCTCAAGCGCGTGGTCTGCCTTGTCGCCAAAGAGGCGACGGCCATCGAACGGCATGTCCATGAGTGTATTTAGGACGTCTGCCGAGAAGTTGGCGGATCTCAGCCAGGCGTGGCGTCGTATCGCCACCGTCGTAGCCATCGCTCTGCCCAGCGAGTCAGTAGTATCCAGTCCGCACCTGATTGAATACTTTGCTGCGTCCCGGCCCTCCACTAGGGCTTGGCCGAGTTTGGCCCGTACCTCCAACGGACACTCTGGCAGCACTTCCGCCACCGTTTCCCACAGAGAGTGGGTGTAACGGCCCAAGAGGCATGCGGTGTTGGAAGACCGCAGTCCCAAGCTAAGGGACGAGAACACCTTCTTGCCATAGGCCTCGTACCTCTTGGATTCCCGATCGGGGGGAGCCGTCGGGAATGCGGTCTGGGAGTTAGAGGCCTCGATAACCAGACTCTCGGGGGTGGGGTGGGTGGACAGGAAACATAGGTCGCCCGGGGCCGGGCGGTGGCGTCTGGCCACATTCCTATCTACAGGCGAACCTGTAGCGGGCCTGGACCAAGTGCCCAAAAGAACGTCCGTCAAGGCCTCATTAAACGGCAGCAGAGGCTCCATGGAGCATGACTGCGGCTTAACGACCTCAGTGAGGAGGTTAGTCCTCACAGCCGCGACGGGGAACTCAAGGCCCAAGGCCTTAGCAGCCCTCATCAACACCACACTATAAGTAGCACCCTCCTTCGATGCCACGGTAGGAGGAGAGACGAATCCAGTGTCTGGAGAGGTGTCCAGGCCACTGGCCTCCCCAAGGTCTCCTGTCCAGTCCATGTTAGACTGACACTCCCTTGTCAGAGGGTCCTCAGACCCCTCCCAATTCTCCTCTTCACCCATCTCCTGAGAATCAGGGTCATAAGTGAATGAGGACGGTTCATAGAAATGAAAATCTCCGAACGGCGTCGAGAGCGGTGCCGATAGGCGCCGTCCCGACGTCGGAACCGATTGAGAGGAGGCATCGGGGACGGCGCCGCCCGAGGACGACGCCGGAGGGGACACCACAAGGACCGACGCCGGGGGGGTCGTAAGGTCCACCGGTGACGATCCATCGCCCGAGGAGGGTCCAGCGGCGCCCTGCGGCGCCGGGCCCGAAGGCGCCGACGACGCCGAGGCCGCTGCACCCTGCGGCGCCGGGCCCGAGGGCACCGGCGGTGTCGGGATTGTGGGGCCCGAAGGCGCCGGGCCCGAAGGCGCCGGCGGCGTCGAGGCCGAAGCACCCAACGGCGTCGGGGTCGTAGCCCCCGACCCACTAGGGCCCCCAGACGGGTTCACTGGGCCCGGAGACGCCGCGGAACCTGTCGGAGGAGAAAGGGACCTCATGGCCATGAGGAAACGCTCGATCTCCTCCGGCGTCGCGTTAAGCCCAGGGACCGGGGGGTATGGGGCCGAACGCGGCGCCCGCGACTCCCAAGGAGCCGCGTGGGCGGTGTCACCCGAACCCCCGGCCGCATCGCGCGAGCGTCGGGGGGAGCCAGAAGAGCAATGATGTCTCTTCGACTTCTTATGTTTCTTACCTGACGACTTGGACCCGGGGGAGTGGCGCCGACTCCCGGAGCTGTGACGGCTCCGTCCCCGCGCCGTGTGAGGTCCCGGTCCCACGGGAGGTCGAGGGACAGGTCGCGGGGACGGAGCCGACTGGCGGATTTCGAGTCACCTGCGGGACCGCTCCCGCCTGGCCTTCCTCGAAAGGGCCCGACAGTCGGAGCAGGCCTCGTCGTCATGGTCGACGCCCAAACACATCAGGCACAAGCGGTGGGGATCCGTGACCGACATGGTACGGTCGCACTCGTCGCAATGCTTGAATCCGGGCATCCCTAACGGCACCTTCGGAGTCGTAAAGACTTCGAAACGGATCAAAAGATCACAAAAGTTTAGTCAAAAAATGACTAGGGAACTGCTCTTTCCAGATCTGCGCTGGCTGGCGCGGAAAAAAGAAGAACTGACGTCAGCACGCAGAGGTGGCGTCTAAGTACTCCGACGAAGTCATCACGGCGCCCACGACGCCGACGACGGACGCGGAGCCGCAGACGACGCCTACCGACGCGCAAGGGTACTGCTACGCAAAACTTTCCGGATCCAGTCTGACGCCTGGGGATATTCTAAGGTAAGGAATCTATCACTAACGTGTCTCTTTCAGATGGACAGTCTTTCCCGGGCAAAGGTACTGGGTTCCATGGCGCTGGTCTTCTACCAGTTTCCTTTCCCTCCGAATAGGGGTCTTCACTCCAGGTACCGATGGGCTCGCCACATGCAAAGAAAGACCAACAAGATGGAAGGCCGTTAGGTCACAGTCCTCTATTAGGGTTGCACCAAGGGACCCAGGGAGTGTGAGGAGAAACCCGGTGACTCAAGCTATCAGTTTAACAGTGCTCCGTGTAAGACATAGAGGGGTGGGTGTGAGAAGGGAAAGTAGGGAAGGAGAAGGGTTTTGGTAGGGTAGGAATGGTTTAAAGGGAATGGACAAACAAGGATATGTACACACTATTCGCTAGCCCTTCGTCTTCCCACCCAGGCTGCCCAACGCCGCCGTACCTGTGACAGCCACACTCCTCCCTCGGGAGTGTGGCACGGCGGTTCGCAGGGTCGTTGGCCTCCTGGCTCGCCTCTGGACTCGGTCCCTCCTTCTGCTCCTCCGTAGTCTTCCGTTCGGTTCTCTCGGTCTCCTTCTTCAACTCGGCATCCGCTCTTCGTCTCTTCCGCTCTGCCTTCTCCTCCGCGGTGTTTCCACACCCCGCATACAGGATTTCCTCCTTTGTCACCAATGCGGTCTCCGTGACGTCCTGTAGTGCCGGGGCTTCCTCTGTGGTTGTTGAAGCCCACTTAAAGGGGCCGCTCTCCTCGTACTCGCTTTCTGTCTCGTTTCCGTGCTCCCACTTGTGAGTCTGTGGAGAAGTCGGAAATGAACAATCAGAAGGGCACGGGCTCCACCATTCCCGAGGGGTATGTTCTCCTCGTTTACACCCACCTTCTCTGCAAAGAAGTCGGCCACCAAATTGCAAGAATCCACTGAGCCGATGTTAGGAGCTGTGGTTCTTGCTAGTGATGATATCTCTATAAAGACTGTAAAACGTTCCTTTGCCGAGTTCTCCCCTGTCCCGATCCTCTCTTTATAATAGGCCAGCCATTATACTATGCTTACACGACTCCATAATGGTGGGGCATAACGCCAGTAACTGCATGGGAGTATAGCTACGATCTTGTCCGATTTGGGCAGGGGTTTTGGCCCTGGGCCCTGGTCGGCCACAGACGGGCGCGGACGGGCTTGCCTTTGGCGTGCCGGCGGCGCGCCCGCTGCGCGCATCTGCTGCATGTCCACCCTGTCATGTGTTCTAAATAGTTTGCCTCCCCCCCGACTAGAGCGTTAACCACTCCGGAAGGCGGAAGTGCCTGGCTCTCTCTTCCACGCCCTCCGCGCAATGTTACTAACTACCTCGTCAGACCGGGGCGGGAAAGTTGACCGCTGAGCACAGGTACCCGCTAGTGCAAGTAAGCTTTAAAGAAAGAGTCAGTTTTATGTTAAAAACAGAGAGGGTTTATACTAAAACACAATACAATTAAGGAATGCAGAACCAGGTAAAATCAAAATGCAAGACAACAAAAGCAGTACCGCAAACACAGGTCAGAGCAGACTCTGCCACCGTCCGCTTTCACCACCACTAGAATCCATAAATATATGCTTGAAGTATTTTTAGCTATTCAGAAGGGCACTCCTCCTCCAGATTCATGGGCCTCCGCCAAGATTGTGGTGTTCCCCAAAAAGGGAAAACTGGTGCAGGAGTTAGGGTCATATCGATCAATTACATTAATCAATTGTGACACTAAAATCTATGTGACAATATTAGCCTCAAGGTTATCTGAGATAAAGAAAATTGTTTCACCTGAACAACACGGTTTTATTCCTGGAATGGGAATGACAGACCACGTTTGTCAAGTGATTACGTTATTTGATGTGGCTAAAATCCAAGGAGACCCTATGGCTTTGCTATTACTAGATGCTGAGAAGGCATTCAATAGGGTCTCCTGGCCTTATCTATCGGCAATATTGGAGAGGAAGGGTGTGGGTCGGGATTTTTTGGGTTTATTAAAACATTATATATGAATCCTACGGTCAAAATCTCGCTAATTGGGGGAGAATCGGAAATAGTAATTATCCAGCTGGGGACAAGGCAGGGATGTCCATGTTCCCCCCTGCTCTTTGCCCTTTATGCTTATCCTCTAATTTACCGAATTAAAGGTTTACTTCAATTTTGCCGATGTCCACCAGTGGCTGGGACACCAAAATCCTAGCATACGGAGATGACCTAGCTATTGTCACTCCAGATCCCACCCTGACTGTAAAGGAAATTGAAGTTGAGGCTGATCAATTTGGCTGTATCTCAAGTTACAGACGCAACCGGGACAAAACACAGAAACTCATAAATGATAATATCCGGTTTGAGGGTACACCAGTAGTATTGAATGCAGTATATTTGGCGTTAATATTAGTGCGGATAAAGTGATAGAGGGTAACTTAGGCCCACTAATTAATAAAACCAAGACCGAGCTGCTTAGGTGGAATAATCTCAGACTCACCTTGATTGGCAGGAGCAATCTAATTAAAATGATGTTTTTCACATGAATTTTTTATTTTTTCAGAGCCATACCTCTCGAGGTGAATAACATATGGCTCAAGGTTCCAGATGGTATGATTAGGAGATTCTTATGGGCTTATGCCAGACCCCACAGGCCTCTGAAATTCCTCTTCCTTTCAAGAGGGGAGAGGAGTTGGCCTACCGGCTAGGGTGGTCAACCTTGAATCTGGGGAACCGGGTTCGAGTCTCGGCAATGACGCTGAACATCCTGAGATTCTGGGCAAATCACTTAATGTCCCCGTGCCTAATAAAAATGAATGTCCTCATGTAACGCAACTAGTGCTATGTAAAGCTCTCTAATACCGATACTGGGTCAAGTTTGCGCTATATAAAACTCTGGAAAAAAAACAAAGAGGGTGAGGTGGCTGGGCATTACCAAACTTGCAGCTGTACTATTGGGCCTCAGCCCTGCAACAAAAAACACTCTATTGTTTGGCCCAACTCAAGAAGTGGCCCCACTGAACACTACCACGCAATGTTTTGAATTGACCCTCTTTGACGTGGTCCATGGATGTCTGTTTTGGCATTAGAATGTGGCTATTGTAAGAAAGTTAGGTTTAAAACCCTATTATATGCATTTCAAGTTTGGATTAGTGTCTGGAAAAAATTGGGATTGGCCAGTTTAGTTTATATACTCCCCTTCAAGATAACCCTCTTTTACCACACTTATTTCATGATCCCCACATTAGGCGCTGGGGGAAAATTATCGTCCATTCATCCTTGGGGTTTTTTTTTTTAACAATAATTGGAAACTTTATATACATTGAATCTGTATTGTTAAACATGTATGGTAATATACTTCCTCAAATGATTTTGAATGACTTCAGTGAGAACGTTATCATTCTTTAAAAAAAAAAGAATGTTATTGTTTTCATTAACAGCACAGTACAGAACTTCAATATGAGCTAGTATTACATTATAGATCTGTAGTATATATTCAAACACAGTCATCACTTTTGGTCCATTCATCGGTACTTGGGGATTTTTTTGACGACGATAAAGGCTTTACTACCTTTGAGTCTCTGAAGACTAAATTTACTTAGGAAAGAATGAGTTCTTTACATTTTTCAAAATCAGGGACTTTGTAGGGAAGAAAAGAGGGGGGAGGGGCTTAATTGGGTCGATCTTTTGGATCTGTTAATTAGAAGTAAGCCTTTGATTGGAATTATTTATAAATTATTAAATGATAGGATGGGGGACGATATTGAGAGACACACTACCCAATGGCAGGGGGCACAACAAAAGACAGATGACAGTCTCTCCTCTCTGGAATTAGCCCAATCAATGCTTTTATCTGCTAGACTACAGATACAACATTATAAAACCTGGTTTAACCTATCTTTACACCTGCTAAAATTAGTAAATGGGGTGGAATCTCCGGCACAAACTGTCCCCGCTGCCAGGTGTTTGGAGAGACCTGGTTCACATGTTGGCATATTGTCCGGGTCTAGGGAATTTGAGGAGGGATATAACTCATTTCTTTGATGGCAAACCGAATTTCAGGATTGAGGTCACTTCTCAATTGATTTTATTGGGGGTTCAGGAGCAGGAATCCCCTCTCTCGGCCCAATCCCCCTTTTTATTCCTTGCCATGGCAGTACTCAGACTGTGAATGGCGACAGCCTGGCTCAACCCTGCCCCTCCATCATTTAATCAATGGTTGGTCCGGCTAATCTCAGTTTATCACATAGAGAGTGCTGTTTATGCCCAGAAAGGTAACCAATCTCGGAAAAGAGGGTTTCAAATCAGGGCTCCACTGAGGAATTGACGATAGCTGACCGGCTTGTCACGGATGATATTCCTTAGCATCTGGTTTTGTGGTTTGGTGCTGCTGTTTTGTCTTGTTTTATGATTTAAAATATCTGTGACATTTATATGTTGTCATTGTATATATATGTCTACTGCTTCCACCTGCTCGTTACTTTACTTTATCTTTTTTTTTTATATTCTGGCTTGAATGGGGTTTGGGGTGGTGGGGGGGGTTAAATTTGTCAAAACTCACTAAAGAGTGTGAAAAAAAGATTCAGAGGTTTTGGGTGGAATGGGGCCCCTCTGAAGGGTTTAGAGGACCTGGAAGGATTGGGGGCTCCTGCATTGCAGGGGCTACAGGGGCCTGAGTTACATCCCTGCATCTGATCCCTGTACCTGGTGGCTTCTTAGAAGTAGGAGAAGTTTCAATAAAATGTACCTTTCAAAAGTGTTTGGAATTTTCTGCCTCCTTGCCCCGGCCCCAGTCTGTCTGCAGGTACAAAAGACAAGGAAAACGTTATTTGTGTGACTTGGAAGTGGGACTGTGCCCAGCTCAGCCTCCCCATCGTGCCTGTGATGGCCCATCCAAGCACACCTAATCATTCTATTGTGTGGCTGTCTGAGAAGAATATATAGAATCCAACTACACCAGTCAGGTGGCCCAGGAACAGGCTATTGGCAAAGCATAGTTGGGCCAGGAAGATGCCAATCTTCTAAAGGAATGTATGACATGGTTCTGGATTTGTATATGGCTGGGTCCAAACTGAAATGACATGGCGAGCAAAAAACGATGGATTTAGGCCCAGATCTCTGTACTGGGGTGTATGTATGACATTGTTCTGCATTCTGTCCATCAATAGTTTTTTTTTGCATTTGTCGCCCCGAGTGGGTCGGGTATGCTCAGACGTGAGTCCCGTGCTCTCCATGCCACTGGAATCAAGCTATCCTGGCTGAAGATGGGTGAAACCCCGAAACCGGTCCTAGGATGCTTGTTTCCAGTCCAGGGAGGACCTGGCCTGGCAGTTCAGGCTGGACTGTTCCCATGAGGCACAGGGTCAAGACTGATTTGCATATGGCTGGGTCCAAACTGGAATGGCATGGTGAGCAAAAAAACGTTGGATTTAGGCCCAGATCTCTGTACTGGGGTGAATGTATGACATTGTTCTGCATTCCGTCCATCAATAGTTCTTTATGCATTTGTCACCCGAGGGGGACGGGTATTCTCAGACGTGAGTCCCGTGCTCTCCATGCCACTGGAATCAAGCTATCCTGGCTGAAGAGGGGTGAAACCCCAAAACCGGTCCTAGGATGCTTGTTTCCAGTCCAGAGAGGACCTGGCCTGGCAGTTAGGGCTGGACTGTCCCCATGAGACACAGGGTCAAGACTGATTTGCATATGGCTGGGTGCAAACTGGAATGGCATGGTGAGCAAAAAAACGATAGATTTAGGCCCAGATCTCTGTACTGGGGTGAATGTATGACATTGTTCTGCATTCCGTCCATCAATAGTTCTTTATGCATTTGTCACCCCGAATGGGAAGGGTATGCTTAGAAGTGAGTCCCGTGCTCTCCATTCCACTGGAATCAAGCTATCCTGGCTGAATAGGGGTGAAACCCTGAAACCGGCCTAGGATGCTTGTTTCCAGTCCAGGGAGGACCTGGCCTGGCAGTTCGTGCTGGACTGTTCCCATGAGGCACAGGGTCAAGACTGATTTGCATATGGCTGGGTCCAAACTGGAATGGCATGGTGAGCAGAAAACAATGGATTTAAGCCCAGATCTCTGTACTGGGGTGAATGTATGACATTGTTCTGCATTCTGTCCATCAATAGTTTTTTTTGCATTTGTCACCCGAGTGGGACGGCTATGCTCAGACGTGAGTCCTTTGCTCTCCATGCCACTGGAATCAAGCTATCCTGGCTGAAGAGGGGTGAAACCCCAAAACCGGTCATAGGATGCTTGTTTCCAGTCCAGGGAGGACCTGGCCTGGAAGTTCGGGCTGGACTGTTCCCATGAGGCACAGGGTCAAGACTGATTTGCATATGGCTGGGTCCAAACTGGAATGGCATGGTGAACAAAAAAACAATGGATTTAGGCCCAGATCTCTGTACTGGGTGAATGTATGACATTGTTCTGCATTCTGTCCATCAATAGTTTTATTTACATTTGTCACCCTGAGTGGGACGGGTATGCTTAGACGTGAGTCCCGTGCTCTCCATGCCGCTGGAATCAAGCTATCCTGGCTGAATAGGGGTGAAACCCCAAAACCGGCCTAGGATGCTTGTTTCCAGTCCAGGGAGGACCTGGCCTAGCAGTTCGTGCTGGACTGTTCCCAAGAGGCACAGGGTCAAGACTGATTTGCATATGGCTGGATCCAAACTGGAATGGCATGGTGAGCAGAAAAACAATGGATTTAAGCCCAGATCTCTGTACTGGGGTGAATGTATGACATTGTTCTGCATTCTGTCCATCAATAGTTTTTTTGGCATTTGTCACCCCAAGTGGGACGGGTATGCTCAGACGTGAGTCCTTTGCTCTCCATGCCACTGGAATCAAGCTATCCTGGCTGAAGAGGGGTGAAACCCCAAAACCGGTAATAGGATGCTTGTTTCCAGTCCAGGGAGGACCTGGCCTGGAAGTTCGGGCTGGACTGTTCCCATGAGGCACAGGGTCAAGACTGATTTGCATATGGCTGGGTCCAAATTGGAATGGCATGGTGAACAAAAAAACAATGGATTTAGGCCCAGATCTCTGTACTGGGTGAATGTATGACATTGTTCTGCATTCTGTCCATCAATAGTTTTATTTACATTTGTCACCCCGAGTGGGACGGGTATGCTCAGACGTGAGTCCCGTTCTCTTCATGCCACTGAAATCATGCTATCCTGGCTGAAGAGGGGTGAAACCCCCAAACCGGACCTAGGATGCTTGTTTCCAGTCCAGGGAGGACTTGGCCTGGCAGTTCGGGCTGAACTGTTCCCATGAGGCACAGGGTCAAGACTGATTTGCATATGGCTGTGTCCAAACTGGAATGGCATGGTGAGCAAAAAAAAACGATGGATTTAGGCCCAGATCTTTGTACTGGGGTGAATGTATGACATTGTTCTGCATTCTGTCCCTCAATAGTTCTTTGTGCAACTTTCTAAAGGGGGCATTTTCAAAATTGCTATTTATAATCTAACTTAACAATTAAAGAGGATTTTAAGGGACAATTTCTCAAAACCAACCACGACTTTCCTAAACTGCTCCCAGTCAAAAGTTAGCACTTATTAAATGTAATAAGGTAACCCAATGTTATCCTATGGCAGAGGTAGGCCTTACAGTAGTGAAAAGTTAATTTGGGAGTTTTTCACTATCAGGACATATAAAACTTAAAAGTACATGTCCAACTTTTTAATTACAATGCGCCTTGCCCTATGCACTGTTTAGGGCCTACTCTAGGGGTGACATATGTGTAACAAAAGGTAGTTTAAGTCTTTGCAAGGGGATATCTTGCCAAGTTAAATTGGTATTTTAAAACCGCTAACAGGCTGCAAGTGTAGGTCTGAAACATTTTATATGGGTTGACTTAAGTAGGTGTCACAATAAGTACTGCCGGCACACTAGTAGCATTTCATTTACCCACCCTGGGTATATTGTATACCATTTTACCATGGACTTATAAGTACATTAAATATGCCTATCAGGTGTATGCCAGTATTACCATGTTTTTGGGAGTGAGCACAAGCACTTGGGCCCTGGTAAAGTGCACAGAGTCCTTAGGCCAACAAAAACCAATTCAGTAATATGGCCGGACATAAGAAGACACTGAACGGCGTTCATGGCAGCCGCCTTCCGAGCCTGCAACCTACGAGCGGCGGCGCGCGGCGCAGGCATGACGTCTCCGCCGCACCACAGGAACTACAATGCCCAGCAGGCCGTGAGCTACGCATGCGCAGGCCGTTCACGGCATATATGGCGGCCGCCAGTCAGTAGCGGCGTCAGATATTGCTGGACGCTAGCTGCAGTTAGCATACCCCGGGAGAAACGCGAGACTGGCGTTTGTCTCCCTTTCTTCACTGCAGGTTCTTCAGAGCCTTTAGGAACGTTCCACAGACAGCGGCGTTCGTCCGCCCTGCCTCGTTTGGCTTCAGTGCTTGCTAGCTACCTCATAAGGGGAACAGGAATCATCAACTGGGGCCTTGGGAAGCCCTCGAGAACAGGCAAGCCCCTAAGAAGTGATAAGGGGTTCAAAGCGGTGTCGTTAACCGCTGGTGCAGTAACCCCACAGCATAAACTCATAGCCTGCCGCAGCAAGCGGAACTCGAGCGGCATTTTCAACCGCTGCTTTGCACGATGTCCTCCGTTGGTGAGCTCCCAGGACAGGGGCTCTTGCGGAGGACGGTTGGTCCCTACGGTTCGCTCAGCATTGTCAGCTGAGAGGGGTTCCGCCTGGATTTGCTGAACGGCAAAGGGTATCGTTGACTTTACATTATTGTTCATTTCCTGGATGTGTAATCTTTACTTTGGTAATGCATTAAACCGCCTAACAGTACTTTATCTCGTTGTTGTCTGGGCGTTTGTAATTGATTCCGTGTGCAGAGTAGGGGATGACATTCTAGGTCTTTGCCTCTGTCTCACTCCCACAGGAACTCCGCAGCCAGGCAGTGGTTGGTACACTGCAAACATTCCTCTGTGGCTGTTCTCGCTGGCGTCAGGTCGACCCTGAGGACCAAGAGGTTCACAGGCTGACAGGCCTATGGTCTAACACCATTTTGTATCTAGATTGATTTGTGGGTTAAAATGAGCTTCCAATGCAGCCAGAGTGTTTTCGAAGTTGTCATCATCTGTGTCAGAAGGTGTTAGGAACTCTTTCTTTATTTCTTCCCTGTGTAGTGTGACAGAAGGAAACATTTTTACCACACTTTTGGAATCACCATGAAATAGCTGCTTAGCTGGCTGATCCACACATTCCCTCTTGTAGCTCTCAAAGTAGGAGCTGCCAGTTCACTGTTCAGAGACGCTGGTAGGTGCACCCACAGATGCATTCCTTCTGATGTTCAGTCATGACCGGCGCCTTGTCACTAATGATTGCAACGTTTGACACTAGTTACCGCACAGGAAACACAGCAACGGTTTCCTGTGCGGTAACCACACCTAGCCACCAGTCTTCTGTTATCACCTACCGGGCAGATCAGGGTCAACCAAACCTGAGAAGCCACAGAAGTCAGGTTTGCCCCTGCCCAGTAATTTTATGTTTAGTATATTCAAAAACTGCACTGTCACCCGAGGGTCGCCTGCGCCAATTTGAGAACATTATCTAGGCTAGAACTGTACAAAATTTAATGGATAAGAATAGTTTAACTTTTTCAGATACAGAGCATAGGAGCACAGAGCACAGAAGCACTCTTGGGAAAAGTGCGAAAGCCTACCCTATCCTAAAGTGCGCACTTTGCAGACTCTGGGCACCAGCAGTTGTGAATGCTCAGCTGACCACATATTTATAGGTGAATATGTTTTGATCCAATTTGAAATAACATCTGGAGTTGTGCCATCCTTGGCTCAATAAATTATTTGGAAGGCGCTAAAACCTGACCAACAATCATTTCTTGACTTCTATGGGCCAGATGTACGACCAGTTTTAGTGGTCGCAAACGGAAAATCGGGCTGTTTGCAACTGCTAGAAAGGGTTGTAGCATGTACAAACCCTATTTTGCAAGTTGGTAACCTATTAACAACTCTTAAAATAAGGTTTGCGAGTCGCTATTAGGAAGGGGCGTGCCCAGGGTGCCCCATCCTAATGATGTGTCGGAGGGGGATGTACGATAGTTTTGCGACTGCATGTCGCAGTTACCACCAATTTCAAATTGGTGATAAGCCAGTCACAAACAGGAAGGCATGCCCGGGGGACTCCTTCACCTTTGCATTTGGCAGAGAAAATATTTTTAAGAGCAGGCAGTGGTCCCAAGGACCACTGCCTGCCCTTAAAAAATGAAAAGAAAACTTTTATTTTTTTCTTTTAAACGCATATCCTTTTCCTTAAAAGAAAATGGGCAGCATTTGAAAAAAAAAGTTCTTTTATTTAAAAAGCAAACACAGACATGTTGGTCTGATGCCCCCAGCAGGCCACCATCCCAATCCCAATGGATGGCAAATTGCGACTTGCTTCACGAATATTCATAAGGCAGGTCATTTGCTGCCCCATTGGGAATTGCTAAATGTGTGTGAGACACATTAGTACATTCGGTTTTGCGAGTTGCAAATTGTGAGTCACAAAAAATTGCAATTTGCCACCTGCAAAATGGAATTGTTGTACATCCAGCCCCTAATGATTTACATGAGGCAGTTGAGGCTCTCGACAGAACAATTGTTTTTTTGGTACACAGGTTGAAAGGATCAACCATCACAATTCCTCTACACGGATCCCCCAGAGGTTGTACTTCACAGAAATTCAATAATTAAACCCAGCACTGTTGGACTTGGCCCTCTCTATGCGGTCACCCCCAAACATTTTGCCTTTACCCTCCACTTTTGCTGAATTCATTTTGCTGGCCTTAGGACTCTGTGCACTTTACCCCGGGCCACTGTAATTATGCGATTGTGTGGCAATTTTTGCATAATTATTATCTGCTGCATAGTCTACAGATTTTAATAAATAACTTTGTTTCTAGCTCAAACGGTTTAAAAGTTACCGATAATATGATGACAAGTGTTGCTGCGCAGTGGCGGAAGGCCCTTTACAAAGCTGGACTGCACAACTTTCTGTTGCTTATTACTATGTACTAATGAGGTGCAACCAATTCTCAGAGAATGTTACCAAGGTTAAAATTGATGAACTAAAGAAGTAATACTATTAGAAAATGTGCAGCATTATGGCGCATAATGTGCCTTTTCTTGCCGCATAAATTACTCAACCCTGCTCCATAATTTGGCTGCATCCTGCCGCATAATTCCATTGCGGTACAAAAGGGAGTGGTGATGGACGGAGCATCTGAATCAATCAAACACTCACACCCAGTCAAAAGATCTGGGTTTAATCCATCACCGTTCTTTAGCCCACTCTGCCACCCTAGTTCAGACATGGCTATATGCAAATCAGTCTGACCCTGTGCCTCATGGGAACAGTCCAGCCCGAACTGCCAAGCCATGTCTTCCCTGGACCGGAAACAAGCTTCCGAGGACCGGTTTCTGGCATTCCAGCCGTCTTCAGCCCGGCTTGCTTGAATCCAGTGGCAAAGTGAGCAAGAGACTCACGACTGAGCATACCATGCCACACTTATGGCGGCCAAAAGCGGTACAAAAGGGGGTGGTGATGGACGGCATAATTCCATTGGGCCTGACTTTACCACTGCTAACCAGTGCTGAAGTGCTTGTGCTGTCTTCTTAAAAACATTGCATTGTTGGCTTATCCCCAAGTGACATATTTAATTTTCTTGTAAACTCTTAGTAAAGTGGAACTGCATGTTCCCAAGGCCTGTAAGTTAAATGCTACTAGTATGCCTTCAGACCTGACTGTACCACTCATATAACCCTTTAAACATAACTCAGACCTGAATCATGTGGCCCACTCCCCATTCCTGTGAAATCAGTCAAGAACCTCTGGGTTCTTTTTGATAATTCTATGAATTTCAACAAGCAGGTTAACCATATTTCTAGTTCTTCCTTTTAGTATTAAATCTTTTTATTGAGCAACAAAGGAAACATAACATCTTGTACAGCCCGGTCCTCCGGTATGGGCACAGAGGGGTCGAGCACATTTCGATAGCATGAACATAGCTAATAGATGTTCCTGTTGCGAGCGTTAACACAGCAAGCCGCCTACAACCCATCTGGGCTGGCCGCGTCTTTAAGGCTGAAAGGTAAGTGCATACGGCGATAATAATGAGCATGTATAAAATAAAGAACTGGAAAAGAAACAGGTAAAGGAAAAATAAACAACCACCCCCCCCCCACCCTCCTCCCACAACCACCCCTCTCCTTGTCCACTGAGTAAAGGTGACGACTATACGGGACCATCTCTCTAACCAGTGCCATCGAGCACAGAACTACTTGGGAATGTGCGCCTGCGTGGTTGCGCCTTAGGTTCTGGAAGTGAAGTGTCTGCAAGGCGTAGCAGTCGCAGATATCGAGGGCAGCTCAGTTCTCGGAATTCTCCTGTCAGCAGGGTCAGAAACAGCCGCCAAAGAGCTGCAAAGTCTGCTCCCCGTCCTGCTTTAGCCAATGATAGTTTCTCCATTCCCAGGATCGCCCAAAGCCTATGTAGCCAGCCTATTTGCAAGGGGGGTTGGACGGCTCTCCAATGGGCTACAATATTTTGTATAGCAGCCCCTAGTGCGATTGCAATAAGCCTCCCTCTCCAGGACTTTAGGGGGTACATCAAAGCGTTCGGAAGGCCCAGTAGGATATAAGCAGGGAACCTGGGTAATTGGGTGTCTAGGTGCGCATCTATCAGGTCTAGGATGGGGTTCCAGTAAGGCTGGAGGTGGTCGCAGCTCCAAAGTAGGTGTTCCAATGTCCCCAACCCTCGGCATCCCCTCCAGCAGCGGTCACTAACCCGGGGGTCCCATTGATGTAGCCGTTCGGGTGTGTAATACAAGTATGTGGCAACTTTGGTCATGGTTTTGGTGAGGCCTGCATGGTGGGCAGAGTGTCTAGCTCTATAGTAAACCCCTTCCCATTCTTTGCGTGAGAGTTGCCTCCCCAAGTCCCTCTCCCATCTGATCCGTCCCGCGTTGTAGGTGTACATGTTGGTGAGGAGTAGGTGCTGATACAGGTCTGATATCAGTTTTTTGTTGGAGGTGCGTGTCAATAGACACTTCTCGTATGGAGTGATGTGGCGCTGTGCCCCGGGTCGGATCGATGGCTGTAGGACCCAGTGGTGAACCTGCAGGTAGGGCAAGCGAGTATGCCATAGTCCTCCTTCACTTTCTGGAATGGAAGAATGCCATTGAGGTCGAACATATGACCCACGTCTCTACAGGGTGTCTTTCTCCATGTCGCGTAAGCCCGGGGGTTAAGGCCGGGGGAGAAGTCCGGGTTGCCGAAGATCGGTGTCATTGGTGAGGGGAAGGAGGTAAGTCCACGTTTGACAGCCACCTTGTCCCACACCTCCAGGACAGTACTAATGATCCGTGAGGCGTAGAGGTTGGGAGGTCTATGACATCACAGTAAAAACGGGATGCCCTGAAGTGGATGCCCCGCCACCGCCTGGTCCTGAAAGAGCCAGTGTCTGCCAGATTCCAGCTGGTGCCACTCCACCAAAGTGCGCAGCTGGGTCACCTGAAAGTATAGGGTAAGGTCGGGTACGCCCACGCCGCCGTGTTCAGGGGGGAGTGTAGCAAGCGCGTGTTTAAACCGCGGACGGCGGCCGTTCCAGACAAAGCGCGCTAGCTCCGATTGTGCCTTTTGGAGCCATCCTGTCGGTGGGCGTAGGGGAAGGGTCTGGAAAACGTAAAGAATCTGGGGCAGCAGGGTCATCTTAGCATCCGCGATCCGACCCCGCCAGGATAGGGTGAGATGCTTCCACCGTCTGATGTTGTCACGTAGTCTGGAGCTAAGCCTAGTATAGTTGGCGTCTGCGGTGGCTTGCACCGTTGGGGCCAACAAGAACCCTAAGTAGGGGATGGTGGTTGCCGACCACTGTAGGTCAAACTCAGCCTTGGCATCCTCTAGCACCTCTGGCGACATTGATATATTCAGGGCCTCCAACTTCGACACATTAATCTTAAATCCCGATGCCTGTGCGAAGGTGTGGAGCTCAATAAAGAGCGCTCGGAGGGATTGCATCGGGTTGGTCAGGGATAGTAAAATGTCATCAGCATATAAACTGATTGTGTGTGTGTCCCCACCAAACGGGATACCCGTGATGAGGTTGTGTTGCCTCACCCGTTGTGCCAATGGCTCCATATAGAGCGCGAACAGGAGGGGGGAGAGTGGACACCCCTGTCTGGTTCCTCTGCCGATTGAGAACCGTGGGGAGGTGTGACTATTAACCCGGACTGCAGCGTTTGGTTGGCGGTAGCAATTAAATATCCGATTGCGGAGGGTTTCTCCCATCCCGAACTTCTGTAGCACCAGGTCCAAATAGGGCCAATGCACCATATTGAATGCTTTCTCCACGTCGATAGTGAGGAGCATGCAGTCCGGTCTCGTCCGAGACCAGCCTCGATGAGGTGGAGTACACGTCTGGTGTTGTCACTGGTTTACCGTTGCGGGATGAAGCCCGCCTGATCGGGCTCCACCAGTTGTTGCATGATGGTGCCAGTCGACCTGCAAGTATGCCGGTGTAAAGCTTCAGGTCAATGTTCAATAAAGAGATTGGCCGGTATGAGCTACACCGCGCGGTGTCGCGACCCGGTTTGGTAATCACCAAGATGGCCGCTTCTAGCAGATCCGGTGGGATGGCACCGGGTTGGTCAAAAGTGTTGAAGAGGTCTCTCAGTAGTGGGGCTACTTGTTGGCAGAAGGTCTTATAGAAGGCCGCCGTGTAGCCATCCGGGCCTGGCGATTTCCCAAGTTTGAGGCGTGAAATCGCTGTTATGACCTCCTCCAGGCCAATGGGCCGGTCGAGGAACGCTGTCTGCGCTTCATTGAGGGATGGAAGGGACGCACCGTGCAGGAAGTCATGGCCATCCTGCAGGTCGAGGCGGTCTGCTGTATAGAGATTAGCGTAGTAATTGCCAAAAGCTGCAGCAATAGCTGCGTCTTCTGTAATGAAACACAGTGGCTAGGTTGGAGGGTTCGGACATTTTGCCTCTGCCTTTGTTCCCTCAGTCTGCTCGCCAGCAGCCTCCAGCAGCGGTCCCCTCCTGTATAATACGCGTGTCTGAGGCGCATGTCGGCATATTCGGCCACATCCTGGTCTAATGCCGCCAGCATTTTCCGTTCTGTGCATAGCTGACGCCACGCTCTTGCTGCCCCAGTGCGCTGATGCATCTGCTCCAGTTCCGCCACCCGTTGAGTGAGTTCGAATCTTTTCTGCGCGAGTTCCTTATTGTTAGCTGTAGCTATGGAGATAAATTCGCCGTGAAGGACCGCTTTAAGAGCTGCCCACTGCGTGGCTTTAGAGGTATCTTCGTTAGCATTATGTGTGAGGAACTGGGCAAGTGCTGTCTTAATCCGCTCCACTGTCGACGGTGTTTGCAGAAGGCTGTCTCGCAGACGCCAGTGTCGCTGGGGGCCGGGCGCGGCCGAGACAAGAAAGGACGCCGTTACCGGCGAGTGATCGGACAGAGAGGCCGGTAGAATCTCCACGTCTCGTGCTTGAGACCATCCGGGAGGAGCACAAGAGATAGTCAAGCCGCGCATATGTTTTATGTGCTGCGGAGTAGTAAGTGTATGCCTTTGTCTGCGGGTGCACCAGTCTCCACAGATCTACTAAGTCTAGGTCAGAGATGTGAGTGTGCCCTTCTGTCAATAGCGCCCCCACTTGATCGGACCGCTGCCCAGAGTGGTCTGCAGTGTTGTGAAACACAAGGTTCAGGTCGCCCCCGAGCAATAGGTGTGGGTGTGTGGTAGCTGTGGCCGCCTCCAGGGCAGTGTGTAGAAATTTCTCCTGGCCTTCATTGGGCGCATATACGGTACCCATTAGCAATGTTTGACCGTCTATTTGGAAGCGATAGACTAGCAACCTACCCCTGATCTCGGCTTCCTTCTGCAGCACCCTCCCCCCAAAGGATTTGGCCACGAGTATCGCTACCCCGGCCACCTTTCTGTGTGCGAATGAGAAAAATTGCCAGGGAAATGATCGAGACTTGAGTCTGTGTTGGTCTTTGGGCAGCAGGTGAGCTTCCTGCAGGAGGCAGATATCTGCCTTCGAGTGTTCCAGGAGAGATAGGACCGCTTTGAGCTTGACAGGGTTATTAAGCCCTCTCACATTATGCGTGAGAACTATCAGGGGATGTGTCATTCTACGTGATTAGTTGGGCCGGCTGTGTAGTGCGCCTGTGTTGCCGTGGTCTGTAGCGGAGCCGTTCCGTGTTCCGCATGTGGGGGCCCGGAGGACTCAAGCGCAGACTCAATATACCGTGGACAAGGAGAAACTCCCCCACCCCCCATCCCAACTTTCCCCCAACTCCCATTGCACCCTCCCACCTCCCTTTCCCTACCCTTGCCCCAACTGTGAGCAACCAAAAAGTGAACATTGTCCCAGTTCCAGCTATCAGTCCGGCTGGATCTGTGGTGAAGTGTAACATTAAGGGGGATATAGTGGCGATGGCTGCCCGATGGCCCCCCACCCGACCCCCTCGCCGCATAGCGGCCGTGCATCTCAATCACCCCAGTCACTAGGACTCATGGCGCGCTGGCTGTGTCTTTCGTCACTTCCTGAATGGCAGCCTCGTGTTCCAGGGCTACTGTCTCTGGGTCTGGCTTGCTAACCTCTTTCCTATGTCGCTTGTGTTTCACCTTCTGCCAACCGTCTCTAGCTCCCGACTGGAGCGTCGATTGAAAGGTGGGAGCACTAGACTCGCCCTCTGAGCCCTCCTCCTCATGGGGAATGCCCAGCAGGTCGCAGGTGTCCCTTAAGGATCTAACTTGGTGAAGAGTGCCGTTCCATTTGAAAATGATGCGGAATGGGTGCCCCCAAGTGTATGGGACACCTTTGTCTCTCAGGAGGTAGTGACTACCTTGAATGACCTCCGTTTCTGTAAGGTGATAGCGGATAGATCCTGAAAGAGTTCCAACGTTTGACCCTGATAGGCGGGGGGCCAACAGTGTGGCGCGGGGGGCCCTCTCTGTGTGCCCTGTCTATTCTAACCTCGAAGTCCTCAGGCTCCCCAAGTATGTCACGGAACAGGCCCTGCAGATACGCCATCACGTCTTCCCCCTCAGCCTTGGAGGGCACATTCCGGACGCGGATGTTGTTGCGCCGTGACCGATTCTCTAGGTCTTCTGTGTGCGCCTGCAGGTCCATCTGCTGCTCCTGGAGTCTGAGTATGTCTTTCTGGAGTGCGTGCACTTCTTCGCCCCGTGCAATGTGCGCGTTCTCCACCTCGGCCACTCTCTCCCCTATTTCGTCTACGTCTCGACGTAGTTCCTTGTATCCTCCGGCCATTTCCTGCTTGAGGGTCTGTATGTCCTCTTTGAGGGAGGTAAGCAACGCCTCCATGAAGGACTTGGTGGCTGGCGCTTCCCCATCGGGTCGGTCTCCGTCTTTGGGTTGGGACACCGGCGTCGGTTTGTCAGGGCTTTTCTCCCCTTTGGTTGCTCCTTTTACAAACATGTCTGTGATGGTGCGCCCCGTTCTGCGGTTGGAGGAGGACATGGCCGCAGCACGTCTCGTGTTGTCGGCGTCTGTGTCCAAGGAGCCGGTGGCGGGGTCCGATTGCTTAGTCCTGCCACTTGTTATGCGTGAGAGAGTGGCTGCCGTGCAGGGAGGGTGACGAGATGGCTCGGCAAGGTGCGCCAGCCCCGGCGCGGGACAGATGTGGTCAACAATGTGGTCCTGGCGGACCTGCTTCTTGGGGATCGGTCTTATCTGAGGCGGGTGTCCGGGGAGCGGATAGCTGGGTATGCAGGCTCTTCAACTGTCTGCTATGGCGGTGGATCACCGGGCCCAGGACTCCCGCCCGCGATGGTTCCCGTGGGCACTAGGCGGCTGCCAGCGGCAGAGCGAGTGTCCGTGTCGCTGGGCAGGAGGGTCGGGTCCCCCGGCGGTGCCTGTGTGCATCCCCCCGTGCGTCTGTGGTGTCTGTTGGCACGGCGCGAAGGGCAGTGGCCGTCAGTGGGGGCCAGCCCCGGCTCCCCGGTCAGTGCTTGGGGTCGGGCCTCGGTTGGCTGCACTTCTTTGCTGATCGCGAGGCCTTCAGCCTCTCTGTTCCCCGTTGCTTCGCTCCGTGGCGGGCCGGGCCCTGCACCGGGGGCTAGAGTGCGCCCCCCGAGTTCCCGCCTACACCCCCTCAGGCCACTCCTCACCTCTGGCCTCCGTCGCTGCCGGTCCCGGGGCGTCTGAGCACTCTGCGCCGCCGAACTCCGTCTCCTCAGCCTCACCGCTCCTGGTAGGACGTCGCTGCTTCGGGCACCGCTGCTCCTCCGCCAGTCTCACCGCGAGTCGGCTCCACAGCTCTACTGGGCCAGTCCCTGAGGCGGGTCGGTCTGTCGTCCCCCTTTCCGGGTCACGAGCCTCTCGCTCCCGTCACGGCGCCTCCCGTGGTGTCTGCTGGACCCGGTCCAGTGCAGGCCCGAAAGCCGGGGCCTCAAGTTTCACGACCTCCGGCTGGGTCCCCCTCACTCCGCCCACTGGAGCGATGCAGTCGCGGCCTCCGGAGCTCCGGTTCCGCTCCGCTCAGGAGCCTCCGGTCCCTGGGCTATGGTGCTGATTCCGCAGAGAGCGGAGCGACTTCGCCTCGTCCAGCGGGGCGCTACAGGGCGGCGGAGGCCGTTGAACACCTCGGGGCGGCCGCCATTACAGGAGTCGTGGTCGCGGGTTGCTTGGTCGTCAGGTTTCTCACCCGACCAAGCAGGTCCAGTTACAGTGCCGAGGAGGCAGTCCACAGCTAGGGTCAGTTGGCGACCAAAAACATGATGTTTGGGGGATGTTTGGCTATGTTAGGTGCGTTGAATGAGGATCGGGGCAGGGAGCCACAGAGACCTGCGTCAGATCAGGCCGCCATCTTAGCCACGCCCCTAGTTCTTCCTTTTAAATAATCAGAACTATGAGAAAAACAATCCTTTTATGCTTGCAGAACTTCGCGAATCAGTGGCCATTGCTTTGATTACATCACACTTAGATTAGAGCAATGCACTTTATTTAAACATCAGCGACTCTTCTTTGAATAAACTTCAGGTTATTCAAAATGCTCGTCTTATTTTGAATACCCCTAAACATTTCTGTGTTAAAGAAGGTCTTCGGAACCTTCACTGGCTTCCTGTTAAGAAGTGAGTGATCTTCAAAACTCTTTGTACAGTTTTTCTGGCTCTAAGCCAAAAGAGATCTTGGTTCATTTGATGGTCTTTTCACTGGTGCATGCCAAGCAGGCCACTCAGATCCCCATTTAGCAGAAAGGTGATTGTTCCGGGGTTCCTCAAAGCTAGATTGGGAGGATATTCCTTCTCTGTTGCTTCCGCAAAATTATGGATTACTCTACGAGCTTATATAGCAGAAATCAAGTCTCTGCCTTCTTTCTGAAAACATCTCAAAACGTGACTTTTTTCCTCTTAGTTCTTCTCCCCTTTGAGTTCTGAATCCAGCAGCAGGTGTATGTTTCATATACTGGCTCAGCACTTTGATCACCTTGGGTTTAGTGCGTTTTTCAAACCTGTTTTTCATTTCATTTTTATTTCAAGTAGCCTGACTTAGACCTGCCATTGCAGCCTGTGTGAGCAGTTTTAAAACTGCCATTTTTAATTGGCACAATGAGCCTTCTGCCAGGCCCAAATCTTCCCTTTTTATACATATAAGTCACCACTAAGTAGGCACTGGAGAGCCCAGTGGGCAGGGTTCAGTGTATTTAAAAGTAGGGGTGGGCGGAGTTTGCGGAGTCCTATTACGCGGAATTCCGCGGAGTCGAAAAAAAACTCTGCCACACTATGCGGTGTTCCACTTGCAGGCGGAGTTTGCCGGTACGCCCGTTCGCGGAGTGCTTTTGCACGCTCCAAAATCGCATGTGAACGGCACTATGCAGTTCTAAAGTGTGTTCTAAATCGCGGGTGAACAGCACCACGCAGTTCTCATGGGCTCGTCCATCTTTTTTTTCTGCTCTCTGTTATGGTACTAGGCCTAAAGTTTACTGTGCTAAATTTTTCTAATTCTTCCTCCTTATTTTTAGGTTTCGACCTGGCCGTAGCACCTGCGAAGCAGGTGCTCCGCCCAGGGCGAAAGCTTTTGTTTACACTATGGGGGACTTGAACACTCCCCTTCTTCCATTGGCTAGCTCCATAAATGGAGGCTAGCCATTGGAAGCGAGTGGCTGTCAATCACGCTTTCCCCTGAAAACGCGATTCGGGCGCGTTTCTCAGTCTTTTTTAAGTCCTGCCCCTTTTTTCGTCATGCCTTTCTGGGCTCCGCCCCACTCCTGCATCTTGTTCCCTGCTGTGTCTTTTTCCCGCCTTGAAGATCACCGCAGCCAGTCTGGGGATCCTGTGACGCGCTGTCCCGCCCCCTCAACCCAGGGCCACGCTTCTATTGGCCGCTCATGTCTTTTTCCCGCCGAGAAAATCACTGCCGCCAGCCTGGGGATCCTGTGAGGCGCTGTCCCGCACCCCCCCAACCCAGGGCCGCGCTGCTATTGGCCGCAGCCGACCCCGGAAGTCAGGCAAACCGGGGGCGGGACGACAAGACACCCGGAAGTGACCTCCCTTCCCCAGGGCTGCCCCGGGGTGCAGTAGCCTCCGAGAGTCCCCGGCCGTTCGTGACTGCGCTGCCCGCCTCCTCCTCGCCGATCATCATGGGAGTGAACGAGGCTTGGCTCTTCGTCTTCTTGGAAGTCAGAGCCATCACTGCCCGGGGGCTGGGGGAGACCTGTGCTCGCTGCGCCGCAGGAGCTGATGCCGCCTCACCGCATGCCCCTGCCCGGCTCCCGCTGCCTCGCCGGCAGCCAGCCTCATGCTGTCATCCCCGAGTTTTCCAGACCCGGGAGCGCCGGGACCTCCCAACTTGGCCAAAACGCCACACCTGACTTGGCTGTTCTTGTTGTGGCTGTTTTACATGTTATTCAACTTGACACTGGAAGGGGAAAACACAAATTGTAAACACGTTCCCGGCGCTTTAATCCACTTTCAGAAACAAGCAAGCAAGGAGAGACAGGCTAGGGAGCCCCCAGAGTTCGGGCGCAGAGATGGTCCTGCTTGCGCACGAAGGGTTCTCCTAGCAAGTCCCCAGCACGCCTGAGATGAGAAGATCCAGCTCTTAAGACGATGCTACGGTAGGCAGGAGAGCCCCTCAGCTCCGCCGAGGCAGTCACTGCTCTGAGAGAGACCACAGCTCAGTGCAGCCGCGTGTCCCCAGCACGCCGCTGCAGCCTCTCGCCACTGTCCTCCAGGTAACGCTGCCCTGCGGGCATCCGTCCGAAGGGGGCACTTCTCGCAAGCCTCAAAAGGGTACACGGGCACATGCATCTAAGAGCTCGGGGAGGCGGAAGAGTGCCAATCCAGCCGCGGCTTCAGGAGTTCCCCCTCACTCCTACACGAGGAGCAGGTGCCGACTTCTGTGAACACACCGCCGTGCAGTGCCTTCTCCAGAGCAACTCGTGGAGCACCCCGGCATTCGTGCCGCCCCTTCCCCGCCCCCAGCAGCAACTCTCCTGGCCGGCTCGTTTCCCACAGCCTCCCTCACACGCACGCCTCTCTCTTTAGATATGCCTTCTGAACTATGAAAATCACGCACAGCTGGAGGGGCATGGATGAGATGCGCTCCGTTCCTTCACGAGTACAGATAGCTGTGCGGAACCAGGGAGACAGCAGGGCTGCACGTGTGGCATGGGCAGTGCCCTCTAATGGAGCTCTCAAAGTGTCCCGCGAGCAGCTAGGCCAGTACAGCTGTCTTTTATTTGCATGTTGGTACTCGAAGTCCATACAGCCAAGACGGCAAGCTTCAGAGATCAAAGAAAATACTTAAACTGAACGAGCTAGCCAGTCGTGGATTTGGGAAACACGAGAGTGCTATGGGCTCAAACGGTTGCGCACTTTTGGTGTGTGTGGAGGGGGGGGGTGCTATTAATGACCTGTTTGTGTAATATACAGCTGATAATATGGATCTGCTTCCTTGAAACTGATTTCACAGTGTTTGTCAGATGTCATTCCATCCCTGGGACTCTCGTGATCTAAAGCTAACACCGCCCAATGCCGGTAGACTGCAGGCGGGAAGGTATCTCGCTAGGACTGGAGTTTGTGCAGTTTGTGGCATTCAGGTCGTCGTTGTAGGGGGTACCAACACTCTGATCTCTCTTTCTAAGATTGGAAATGTGCCAACTATGTTACATATACGTGTGTGCAGTAAGTACATTAAATATCACTGAGCTGATGTACCCCCAATATGATCCTAGGTCTAGAGGAGGGGGAGAAAGAACACACTATGTATGCAAGAAAACCTCTGAACTGACCTTTCAAATTTGTGAAATAGGTATAACTCAAATTTAGTTTTTCAAAGATACTACACACATATCAAATTTTCAGCGAACGATTGATATTCATTAACATTTTATTTTATTCGTCACATTAGTTTATTCTTATTTCATTTTTCATAAATTCAAAAAATTTGAGTTATACCTATTTCACAAATTTGAAAGGTCAGTTCAGAAGTTTTCTTGCATACATAGTAATTGCATTAAATAACATATTTCTACCTGTTCTTTCCTATTTCCCATTGTTTTCTTTAACTTTCCCTTCTTGTCCGTATGTGCGAATCTGTGTATAGTGTGTGTGTGCATCTGTGTGTGTGCCTGCCTGGCCTGCCTGGGTGTGTGCGCATCTGTGTATGTGTGCGCCTGTGTATGTGTGCACATCTGTGTGTGTGTGCGTTCCTGGGCGTATGTGCGCATCTGTGTGTGTGTGCGCATCTGTGTGTGTGCGTGCCTGGATGTGTGTGCATCTGTGAGTGTGTGCGCCTGTGTATGTGTGCGCATCTGTGTGGGGGTGCGTGCCTGGGTGTGTGCATCTGTGAGTGTGTGTGCCTGTGTATGTGCGCATCTGTGTGTGTGTGTGCGCGCCTGTGTATGTGTGCGCATCTGTGTGGGGGTGCGTGCCTGAGTGTGTGTGCATCTGTGCTGTAAATAACGGGCGCCAGGCTACATATTGTATAGTTGATGCAGTGCACAGGGTTAGTACAAGAGCGATGTGCACTAATGAACAGGTGTTAAAAAAAAAAAAGACCTATATATCTACCATGGGCAAACATTTTTGGACTTGTCGGTGGGTGCAAAAGTGGACAGTGCCAATCTTCCACTGGCTGATAGGTCCTTAAATTAATGAGATGATTGTGTCACTTATCCTATTATCAAACTCGCTTGGGTCAGTGTGGGCCAGATGATCATAACTCAGCCCAGCACTAAAAACGACGTTTTAGAGGCATTCTAAAGCAAATAAAATAAAAGATGGGATGGGATGAAAACTGAAGTTTATCTTGATTGAGACAAGTTGCCAGTCGGATAACACCAAGGGAAATGCATTACATCTAGTCTTCCGGTCTAGCTTAAATGCCACTTTATTGCCATGTATGGCACATCTAGATTATATCTCCAAGAGGGACAACAGGGGTTAGGATGTAAAATTGTAGGCTTTCTAATTGGTGCTGACAAAAATGAAATGTGATGTTTAGATGCTGCTCTGTTAGTTTTTTTTCCTTATGTCACTGCTGTCATATGTTTTTATTTATTATTTTAAAGTGACTGTATTTATCCAGTCCATAATGGAGTCTGTCAATCATTGTAATTGCCTTTGTACAAATGTAGCAAAGTCTTTACTCAATTTAATGAATTTGGCAATATGAAGGGCTGAGTTAGCCTTGCCATAAGGGCACAAGAGATTTCAGCAGCAGTCACTTAATGTGCAGAATGAGCTTACCAGTTGAGATAAAAATTTGTCATAAACAATGTCAATAGCTCTAACTTTTTAAAAGGCGAAACCGTTGCATTGTAAATGCTTGTTTATAATAGTGTGTGTCTTTGTGCTTGTGTATTTTATGTTTCTGGGTACTTTATGACTTTATTTTCCCATCTTTCCTTATTTCTTTCTTCTTTACTTTTCCTTCTTATTTCTACCCCACCCAGCACCATGGCAGAGGGACAATTTCCTTGCGTGCGGCGCCACCACCCATGTGTGCAGCCCGGGCGATCTGTTGGAGAGGAGGAGGTGGCAGCACTAGTTTTGTTTGCGCTGCGCCACCTCCCCTATATGGTGGCAGCAGGCAGCAGACGGTAGGCCTGGTAGTGGCTACCCCCTGCGGGATCATCGGCAGAGCTGGGGGACAGTGCGCCAGTGCGCCAGTGCGTGCGGCGCACCGCCCATCAGCTGATGCACCGTTGGGCTGACATTCTAAACCGGGAACAGGACCTGTTTGACCTGCTAGGCCTCGAGATTCCGGGGCTCAGTGAGTATTAATTATTTGTTGTGTTTGTTTTCCAAATAGCATGCTACTCACACTCATAGGTAAGTTATGTTTAGTTTACGCTGGTATATTATTGTGTGATCCAGTTTCTGGTTTCTGTTAGGCAGGTGCTCAGCGCTAGCTAATCACACTCATCAGGTGCTCGGTTTGGCTGATTAATTAAGAAGCCATTGCAGACTGTTCTCCTGTCACTATAGTGAATCAGTGAGTAGAGCATTCTTGCTGGGACTTTGTTTATGTAGCTCATACAGTTTCAGGTTATTTAATTGAATTCACAGTGATGTGAAGCATGCATCTATGCATTGCAAAAAAGGGAGAATGAGTTGGTCCATCAAGGATGTTGAGAAATGTGAATAGAATCAAAGATCCTTCACTGCAATGCATTAGTTCCAAATGTAGATTTTGTTAAGGAAATTTGGAATATGGATTTAACAACAGTTGATAGACTCGAGTCGAAACTAGTAGTACTAGAGGTGATCTGTTTTAGTGACTGCGTTTGCTTTTCATAAAACATTTTGTAGAGATTATGAACTGAATACTTATCTATTTTTATTTATCTTCTTCATTTCTTTCATTAAGACCCAAGGGCAAGAAGAGGGTCTTGGAGAAGCTAATCAGCCGATGCTGACCACCAGCGCCGATGCCAAGGGCTCTGCTGATCCCAGTAAGTCCTTTTTATGGCTGTGTGATCTTCTTAGGGTAGAATCTTGGGGTATTGGAATATTGGTGATGTCTATCGTAAAGATTCAGAAAGCAGGCCCATGTCAGCGAGTATTATAAATAAGGCTCCATGTTTTCAGTTTTTATGAATTTTTACAGATAAATACAGACAGAAAGCAATATGTTTACTGTCTGCATTTGTTTTGTAAAGTGGATAAATACAGAAAACTGGGCTTCTTTTAAGAGACTCTCTGTGCTGTCTTTCATGAATTATAGCCCAACAGCTGAGCAGATGAACAGCATGGGAAGTTAAAAAACAGTATTACATTTCTTTAAATAATGGTATATGTGGACATACATTTATGGTATAATGCAAATATTTACCAGCAGATGTATTTGTATGTAAAATTTGGTATCTTAAATAGCTAAAACACGACAGACCTCTAAGTGTAACTGCGTGTCTATCAGTTAAATAAATATGGAAATGCACAGTTTTACAACTTCATTTATCCACAAAACACTAAATAAATATGGATAAATACAGATAAAATGGTCAAAAAATAAATATGGATAAATACAGAGGGAAATGTTAAAAAATGAAATACCATAAAACAGGAAGCCCTAATTATACATATTAATCACCATGTATGTTTGTTGAGAAGGCTTTCATTTTCCTGCTTATACCTAGCTCTAACACAGTTCAGTTCACGAGTGAATGGCCATGATCAACATAGACCACTGCCCGCTCCCCCCAATTTAGTGTGCTGCAGAAACGTTTATTTATAGGTACAATATACTAGCAGTTTCCCACAACAGTGCAGCAAGGCTAGAAAAAAGTATGAGGTCCCACTCCCATTGCATATGCAAACCAACACCATATATCTTTCATTGACCATTATTCCACACCTGGCTTGTTTAAATTTGTGAACCAATCAATCAAATGCCCAGAGTGAAATTTGGAAGATACTGACGTGCTAACTGAGCTGCAGTGCTGCCTTGCAGTTATATTTGGGATTGTGTATCTGGCATGTCAATTGTGTGTAATGTTTAATTCTAGCCACACTGAACATCCAGTGCTGCTGCAAGAGGAGATGGGTCAGTTGGAGGGAGAGAAGCGGCAACAGGGACGGACACTGGTAAGTCACTGTCCCGAGGTCGAGCTCCCTGACTCGGACGAGCTTCCTGACCCGGACGGACGGGGTGTACCTGCTAACATTTCTTCCTGTCCACCCCGTCCGCAGGATCCTTTGGACGTTTCCTGGGTTTCCCCGGCTCTGCCTTCGTTGACCCCGTCACTGCATCTGCCTTCCGTGACGCTGGGGGTTTTCCCCGGCGTTCCCGACAGTCGGCCAATCAGGTGAGCGGACGTCATCTGCAGCACTCCAAATAGACGAGCCGGGGGCGTTTAAGGAAGTCCCGTCTCTGGTTGTCAGCGCGGAACCTCACGGAAACCAGCTGACGCGCGAGGAGAACGCCAAGGACGAAGAAGGAGGAAGTGCCGAAGAACCGCTACTGGGACCCCCGGAGCAGAGACTCGACAAGCCAGGAGGCCAACGATACTACGAGCCGCCCTGCCACACTTCCAGGGGAGAAGTGTGGCTCCACAAGGTACGAGGGCGTTTTCAGGGATTGTTTAAACCACGGGGTGGGACGGCGTAGCCTGAGGGTGGTCACTAGCGCCGTGCACTGTTTCCGCCTACACTTAAAGGCTGCTATAGATGGTGGTGGTATCCTGGTGATCCCTCACTCCCCCGCCCCCCTCCCACTCGTTAAACATCGGTCCCAGCCACTAACGCGGCTGTCTCTTTTCCTTTTCTCGAGCCTACGTCTGGACCAGCGACCACCCCTGGTAAAGCCAAGACAGGAATTGAAGACACCGGAAGTTCGTCAGAGGAGGGAGTCCAGGATTCACGTATTGTGTGCCTTGCTGGACATTGCGCTACTTACACCCCTGAGAACTAATAAGTACTGTCGCACCGAATAAAACGGTTATTCATAGACTTCAATTTGTGGCGTTTCTCATTACCCCAACCCCAATCCTCACAAGTGGTGCCGTGACTCAGATCCTTTAGGGAACCACGCCATCTGATACAGAATGGAAACTATATTAACCCAAATGGAAGCAGACCGGACTGCATTTTCCCAAGCCATCCAGAGCCAGTCGGATAACATACTAAAACTGGCAGAAGGACAAACGCAGTTAATGACCGTGTTAGGTCAAGGAAGGGCTACAGCCCCGCCCCCAGGCACAGTTGTCCCTCTACAGAAATTCAGTCCAGGACAGGACCCCCTTGCTTTCTTTTTGAATTTCGAGAGAGCCGCGAGAGCCAGTTCCTGGCCTGGGGATAGGTGGCCTTTTTATTTGGCGCCCTTGTTGGTTGGTGAAGCCCAGGCAGCGTATCAGACAGTAAACCGAGATGGTACCACAGCTTATGCAGTGGTGAAACAGTATATCCTCGATAGGTTGGGGGTAGATGAGGAAACCCATTGACTACGATTCCGCCAGGAAAAAGGGTCTCCCGGGGATCTACCCAAGACTTTGTTTTTCAAGTTGAAGGAATCTGCTGACTTACGGCTAAAACCCCATGAAGGTAACATCAATGCTATTATGAACAAAGTGTACCTTGAACAGTTTATCGAAGCCCTCCCCTATAGTACTCAGAGGTGGCTTAAACAACATGCGGGTTTAACATTGGAGCATGCCACAGAAATGGCGACTTGTTACGCCCGGGCTCAGGGCAAGCCCTATATGAGGGAACCTGATAAACCTACCAAGACTTTACCACCCCTCAAACCCGAATTTTTTTTCCAAAAACCAGTGTCAGAGCCACCACGGTTGCGGTTCCAACGACCTGAACTGCCAAACTCTGGACCCCAATGTTATGGCTGCGGAGAGTGGGGTCATATTGCACGATTCTGTTGAAAAAAAAAAGGAAAAAGAAGACGAACCCATGGATGTGAGCTATGCCCCCAGGTCCATCCTGTATGCCCAAGAAACGGGAACCACTTTCTATGTACGAGTCTCTCTGTACGGTACCAGTATAAGGGCATTGTTGGATTCCGGCTGTAAACACTCAGTTATAAGAGAGGAGCTGGTAGATCAAAGCTCTCTCATTCCGGGGAAACAGGTCAACATTCGTTGTGTCCATGAGGACGTTAAGGAGTATCCCGTAGCCAGAATCACGTTGTACACACCCTCAGAGAAAGGTATGGAAGTCACCGTAGGGGTTATGTCTGGTCTACCAGAGCCCATAATCATAGGGACAGATAATCCTTCCTTTAATACTCTGTTGTTAGATACTCTCCAACACTTGTCTCTTCCCCGTGATACCTTGTTAGCAGCAGAACCCTGGGCCAGGGACACCCATTTTAGGACTGCCCAATTGAATGATGCAAGTCTCACCAATGCATGGCAGGTCGCACGAAATGGACAAGATCCATACACTAGAAGTTATCCTACTTTCGTTGAGAAAAATGGCCTACTCTATCGGCTCGCTAAAGCTGATGCAGAGCCCCAACTGTTGGTCCCGACGATTTTCGTGACCAGATATTGTTTTTTGGACATGCCCATCTATTAGCCGGTCACTCTGGGGTGGAAAAAACGGGACAGTCCATATTACGACATTTCTTTTGGCCAGGAATATACGCCCAAGTCCAGAAGTACTGCCAGGAGTGCAGAATATGCCAAAAACGGAACCCCTACACTCCTCCTCCTGTCCCTTTAGTATCCATGCCTATTATAGGGGTCCCATTTGATCGTATAGGTATGGACTTAATCGGCCCTTTGCCGAAGTCATCTCGAGGACACCAGTACGCTCTTGTGTTGGTTGATTATGCCACACGATATCCTGAGGCTTTCCCTCTTAAGGCAGCTACTTCAGCAGCGATAGCCCAGAGGTTAGTGGAGGTGTTCTCTCGTATGGGTTTTCCAAGGGAGATTCTTACCGATCAGGGCACCCCATTTGTTTCCCGTTTGATGCAACAGGTGTGCGTGCAATTGAACATCAAACACATTAAAACATCTGTGTATCACCCCCAGACAGACGGGTTGGTTGAGCGATACAACGGCTCCCTCAAGCTAACGTTAAAAAAACTCCTGTCTGGTGATGGAAAGAACTGGGACCAGTTAGTACCTCTTGCCCTCTTTGTACTCCGTAGTCAGAAACAGTCTAGTCTAGGAACCTCTCCATTTGAGCTACTGTTCGGAAGACCCCCTAGAACACTTCTTGAAATAACTAAAGACAGTTGGGAAGCTGAGGGAGCACAGGAAGCTGAGGCCCTATTGGATTATACCCGGCAGCTGCAGACCAGGTTACATAAACTCAGAACGCTTGCCCACGACCATTTGGCCATAGCCCAAACCAAACAGAAAACCCTTTATGATCGAGGTACGAAATGGAGGGTATTGGATGTCGGCGATTGGGTTCTGATTTTATTACCCTCCTCTACACATAAAATGAAGAAGGAGTGGCAAGGACCCTTCACAATTTTGAGGAAAATAGGACGCACTACATACTTGGTACAGTTAGGAAGAGGCAAAACTCAAATGTATCATATCAACATTCTAAAAAAATGGTTAGGGAAACCCCCACAGACAGTTAATGTAGTGTCTTCTGTATCCGATACGAACCATACAGTCAGGGATGCCCCTATAAATCCTGATCTGTCTGCTACACAACAAAAAGAAGTTATGTCCTTGCTTTTGTCTCATTCGGAAGTGTTCTCGGACCAACCGGGCCGTACACACTTAGCAGAGCACTTCACACCTACTCTTCCAAATACAGTCGTAAAGCAAAAACCCTACCGGATCCCAGAGGCAAGACGCCTGGCATTCCAGGCCGAGGTACAAAGCATGTTAAAATCCGGGATCATAGTCCCTTCCCACAGTAACTGGTGCTCACCAGTGGTATTGGTACCGAAACCTGACGGTAGCATCCGCTTTTGTATAGACTTCAGGGCCGTTAACAGGGTGTGTAAGCAAGATGCTTACCCCTTACCTAGGGTGGATGAACTCCTGGAACGCCTTGGTGAGGCCCGTTACATCACCACCATAGACCTCACCAAGGGATATTGGCAGATACCCCTTGCACCTAAAGATAGGGAAAAAACGGCCTTCTCCACCCCTTCTGGTCATTACCACTTTACGGTACTTCCCTTTGGGTTGCATGGGGCACCAGCAACGTTTCAGAGAGTCATGGATACACTACTGGCACCTCACTTGCACTATGCGTCGGCTTATTTAGACGATATTGTAGTGTTTAGTAAGACATGGGACGACCACTTGATACACCTTGGAAACATACTGTCTAGTTTGAAGGATGCCAATTTGCACATCAATGCAAAAAAATCTCGAATTGCTTTTCAACAAGTCAAGTATCTAGGTTACCTTCTAGGGGACGGTCGGATTAAACCTCAGACCGAGAAACTCGAAGCCATCAAAGCATTGCCCTACCCTTCTACAAAAAAAGAGCTCAGGGCTTTCTTGGGGTTGGTGGGTTATTACCGCCGGTTCATTGCTCAGTTTGCTAGTCTGGCCGGTCCTCTCACTGACCTCCTCGGTAAAACTGTAAAGTCCTCTTCACTTCCAACCCCCTCTGTCATTCACACTTCTGCTTTCCAGGCTTTAAAGGATGCTCTGACTTCTTCCCCTGTGCTCATTTCCCCTGATTTCCTCAAACCGTTCATTCTACAGACGGACGCTTCAAGGGTTGGTATCGGAGCGGTTCTTTCCCAGGAGGATGACCAAGGGGCTGAGAGGCCTGTGCTCTTTATCAGCCGAAAGCTGTTTCCTAGGGAGCAGGCGTATTCTACGATTGAAAAGGAATGCCTGGCTGTCCGTTGGGGAGTGGAAAAACTGAGGTACTATCTCGAGGGGAGGCCGTTTGTGTTGTATACGGACCATGCTCCTTTGACCTGGCTCCAACGTAACAAAGGGAACAATGAGAGAATCCTGCGGTGGTTCTTGGCTCTGCAGCCTTTCCAAAATGAGGTCCGTCACCGGAAGGGTTCTCTGCAGGGGAATGTTGACTTTCTCTCACGTTACCCAATTTCCCCCGATCGGGTCAATCGTGGGGGTGGGATGTGTCCCGAGGTCGAGCTCCCTGACTCGGACGAGCTTCCTGACCCGGACGGACGGTGTTTACCTGCTAACATTTCTTCCTTTCCACCCTGTCCGCAGGATCCTTTGGACGTTTCCTGGGTTTCCCCGGCTCTGCCTTTGTTGACCCCGTCACTGCATCTGCCTTCCGTGACGCAGGGGGTGTGTTCCCCGGCGTTCCCGACAGTCGGCCAATCAGGTGAGCGGACGTCATCTGCAGCACTCCAATCAGACGAGCCGGGGGCGTTTAAGGAAGCCCCGTCTCTGGTTGTCAGCGCGGAACCTCACGGAAACCAGCCGACGCGCGAGGAGAACGCCAAGGACGAAGAAGGAGGAAGTGCCGAAGAACCGCTACTGGGACCCCCGGAGCAGAGACTCGACAAGCCAGGAGGCCAACGATACTACGAGCCGCCCTGCCACACTTCAAGGGGAGAAGTGTGGCTCCACAAGGTACGAGGGCGTTTTCAGGGAATGTTTAAACCACGGGGTGGGACGGCGTAGCCTGAGGGTGGTCACTAGCGCTGTGCACTGTTTCCGCCTACACTTAAAGGCTGCTATAGATGGTGGTGGTATCCTGGTGATCCCTCACTCCCCCGCCCCCCTCCCACTCGTTAAACATCGGTCCCAGCCACTAACGCGGCTGTCTCTTTTCCTTTTCTCGAGCCTACGTCTGGACCAGCGACCACCCCTGGTAAAGCCAAGACAGGAATTGAAGACACCGGAAGTTCGTCAGAGGAGGGAGTCCAGGATTCACGTATTGTGTGCCTTGCTGGACATTGCGCTACTTACACCCCTGAGACCTAATAAGTACTGTCGCACCGAATAAAACGGTTATTCATAGACTTCAATTCGTGGCGTTTCTCATTACCCCAACCCCAATCCTCACAGTCACATAATATCTTGCAATTACTATGCTCAATAGCTATTGCCATGGCGTCACTCGTCATCAAAAATGACCATAAAGTGAACCTCCCCCCCAACTTTACTAGTGACAGCAGTGGTTGAGTTATTATTGTTATGGCCTCTTCTATCTGCAACTCAGTAAAATCTCCCATAATGAGCGTTGATGAATTGAGGGCGACATGAAAGAATGGAAGGTAACTTAAAAGAAAGGAAATGGTATATGAGTGAAAGGGTGGATGGTGAAAGGGTGCGAGGGTGGATGGGTGGAAAGGTGCACGGGTGGGTAAACGGATGGATGGGTGAAAGGATGGTTTGAAGAAAGGGCTGCTATTGAAAGGGTAAATCATGGATTGAAAATTTGGGTGAAAGACTGGATGGGAGAAAGTAAAGCTTAATCATGGTGGATATGGGTGAATTAGAATGAAAGGATGAATGAATATTTGGATTGTTTGGATGAATAAGCAAGGCAGCTCTCCTAATGAGAAGCATGCTGCTCACCTACTTTGCTTACTTGGTTTATGTAGGGCTATCAATAGCATTCAAAGCTATGGTTCTAAGTGGGGATTATTTGTATTCTTTGTTCTACTCCCTTAACTTGTTGTATTTAAATGAGCCAGATCTATCCTACCTATCATTCATCATCCCCCCTCCCCGCCCATGGCATTTGTGCCAACTATGACCAAAGTGCAGTATGGGTCAATCAATTTGTGACTGCAGTGTTGGCTGTGGAAAATGCGTCTGCTTCAGTTAATGCATTTACAATGTTTTCAATGCATTGCAAACCGAACGTACCCGGTGTGTTATTCCTTTGCCCACTTAGTCACCTCTTAGTACTTCACTCCTTTACTTTTTCCTAAATTCTTCCGTCCCAGCCTACCAAATTAAAAAATCCATTCTTGGAATAAGCCACATTTAATTTGATACCTATGTGATGTGATTCCAGAATATATTTCATGGTTTTCCCATAACAGATTTAATTTACACTTGTTCAGATTTTTCCCTTTCTAATTGTACTGTGACCGAATAAGCCAAAAATGATGAATCGATGATCAGTGTAGTGGCCCCTCTAATAGATATTTTTAAAAAGCTCTACCCTACCTGTCTACTCTCTCTACCCTACCCCCTGCAGTAGAGAAAATCAAGTTTCCCTTCCTCGGCTACTGCCCAGTAATGTGGGAGTAAGTACATGAATTGATGTCACGTTTGGCGTGTGAGATACACAGTGACGAATGTGCCAAATAAAATCTATATATTCCGTTCCTTTACCTGTAGTACAGTCCATAACATTAATCTTCCTCAACGTCTACTAACTGCAGACATGATAATATATTAATATCCGCATTTCACACGTGAGGTGTGTGACATAGTATCTTATTTATTATTCATCTGCCTCTTTGGAGACAAGGTAGAAAGAGAAATGCATTTGGCGAAGAGCAGGGCCATTTGAATTAAAAATAGATAATTGTCAACTACAGCTACAGACAGTAGCAAACTAGTCAAGGGGCTAACTAGCAATGAGCATGGCTTATAGTGCATAATACCATACTCATTAATGAGAAGTAATTTGTTTTTCAATTCAATTCAAGTGTCTGATTTTGTTTATAGTTACTTGAAAAGCCTTTAGAATAAACCTAATCAAATCACAGTTTTTTAGGTTTCGCCTGGCGATCCGCTGCGCAGCAGCGTTCACGCAGGCGAAATCTTTTGAGAACAGTCTGGGGCTTTGTTCCGCCTCTCTGTTCCATTGGCTAGCTCCATAAATGGAGGCTAGCCATTGGAACAGAGATGCGTCCCTCATTCCCCGAGCAGATTCGTGGGCGTTCCGGCGTTTTTTACTCATCCCGCCCATTTTCGTGCGTCATGCGGCGGTGGGCGGTTGCTTTTTATTTTCCAGCAAAGGCGTGTTTTTGTCATTCCGCCGAAGATGGCGGCCGCTGCAATCTCCCTCGGTGATGAGGCGCTGGGCCGTCCATGGAGGGGGTGTGTGACCACTGCTGACCTCCAGTCTGAGATCACTGCTGATCTTAATACAAACTCTTCTCGAGTTTCATTTGGTGGAAGTTATCTTTCAAGGACGCAGCAAAGCTGTACGGTGAGGAGCCCGGCGGAGCGCTTGAAGCGCTGCTCCAAACTTCACATCAGGGCTTTGTATTCCGTTTTGCATCGATAACCGCAAGGGGGCGCCAGACACGAACATTTTACTCACTGGGCAAGAGGAGTTCAAATTGATTATTGCCTTATCAGGTGAGTTTAAGGGTGGTGATCGATCAGTGAAAGGGCCGATAATGCTCGACATTATTGGACTGAAGACTCCTGCAGTCGAGCACAGTATCCCGGGAGGCACAGTCTGCAGGCGGCCCCTGCCACTCAGCAGGTTTCGGACACTTTTTCAGACACAGAGTCCTAGGGCAACCCCCCCCCCTCCCACCGCCAACAAAGAAACCAGGTGAAGGGATTCCCAGAGTTTCAATGTCCGCTTGAAAAGCACTTACCTGCACAGGGGGCGGGGCTTGCAATACTGGTGGACGCAGTGTGCCATGGACCCTGCCCGATGCAAGGAAGGAAAGACCCCCCCCCCCGCCACTGTGTGAACTGTTACATGCAAAAAATATCAGGGATCTGTGGGCCAGTCATGCTTCTGGGCCCCGGTGCCATTGCACCCGTTGCACCGATGGAAGCTCCGCCCCTGATGTGGTGTCTTCGGGTATGGGCGGCCTGGTCTCTGTTACTCACTCCGAGCTCCTCAGTGACTCTCGTGACCCGGCGGACATAGATTGGCTCCCGCCCGGGGTGAGTGGTCCCGTCTGCTGCCGCCTTGTAATAATGCACCGGGGGTCGCTGCTCCCCCCCTGACGAGCATCAAGGGAGCCGGGTCAGATTGACCGCTGAGAGCGGCCCAGAGTCCGTGAATCACACTCTGCAATTCAGGAGCAAGGACTTTTCTTTCTGGTAACGGACCCTAGAGTGGCAGCCAGGCTGATCCCAGAGACCCCCCCCAGTCTCCCACCCCCTCAAACACCGGGCATCAGCAAAGTGTTTACATCTTGCTTGTACAAGGTTCACGCAGAGCCGCCCCTCAGCTCTGTGCTGTGAGCACAGCCCCATCCATATATAAGGGATCCCAGCGCACCCTCTGCTGCTGGTGTGATCTCGGATCCTTGGAGCCTGTCCCCAGGGGGCCCTCGAGTCTCAGTCGCTTTGTGTGATTCTTGGCACCGAGGGGCCCTGTTTACAATTAACGATGGGGTACGTGGAGCCATCATAATGATTAGGTGTCCTGCGCACCTTGCACTGAGAGGGCATGTATTCACTCAGACCTCCCTGAGCCCATCACAGAGCGCCTCCTTCACCTTTGACACCTATTGTGATTTGTGACACAAAGTAAGTGCTCTCCATAGTGCCAGGCATAAATGGCTTCACTAGTTGACTCATTCTGGGCTGTGCAGAGTTCAGTTTTCAGTGCTTCACGTGTCATTAGGCAGATGACACTCGTGCACCACCTGGGGAGGGGTGGGTGGTTTCACAAAGACAGATGTGTAGTGTCGGAAACAAAAAACTCTGCATGCTGAAAGATGTGCAGAACTGCCTGAATTCCCAACTATACTGTTGTCTAATGATGATTTGTGTTTTCATAAGCGCGTGAGTACTATGAGATAGTCCTGTCTCAAGGATTGCCCTGTTGTTGGAGCCGGAGAGGTGCCCTGAGCATTATTCTCTTAGTGGAAGGCTAGCACCTTCCCCAAGCAGCACACATGGTGATTAACATGTGAATTCCATGTGGTCCTTTTTAGGTTTCGCCTGGCATTTACAATGCCAATAGCTCTAACTTTTTCAAAGGCGAAACCGTTGCATTGTAAATGCTTGTTTAAAATCCTGTGATGTTGTTCTCTGCCTGTTAATACTTTTCTGCCACACAGTCAGTGCATTTTTATATTTGGCAACATGTGTGGGTAAAACTTAAAATTGGCCTTGTGACTCTCTAAATCATAATCACCTAGAATACATTCCAATGGCCCTAGGGGACCAGCAATGTACTGCTACTGTGCCACCCAGTAATTTAAAATAATTGTTTGTACAGAACATTTTTTTCAATTTGTCTTTTTTGCTTTTCTCAATATAGCTGTTCCTGGTGGTCCTGCCGGCTCACCCACCAGGCAGGAGATAGCTGCCTGTTTGCGGTGGCAGAGTTTGGAGCGTATCTAGGTAGAATACTGGCATCGGGTGGTCCTGGAAGAGGAGGAGGAGAAAATGAATGGACAACACCTGGGCCCCAGTGCAGTCGGTCGCCCTCAGCCTCCAGCCTCCTGGCCATCCGATCACCAGTGCCGCTACCAGCCAACTGCTGCCAACCCCCACCACACTGACAAAAGGCCATTGATCCACTCCATCCTGCAGTGGCTGGACATCATCGAGGGCCCGCTCACCATGATGGAGAAAAGCCAGGACAAATTCCGGGCCGACATCCATTATGCCATCTTACAGCCCTTTTTATAAATTTTGTTTTGGTGGGGGGGATTTCTTCTTTGTTGGGGCTGGGTGGAGAGAGTGGGAAGGGAGTTGGGACTGGAGAGACATTTCTTTGGACATTTTGAGTGTTGAGGCTTGGGTCAGTTTTGTTTGGGGAGAGGGATGGGCATGTTATTTGAGTGAAGAGGATGGGTTTCTTTGTAAATAATAAATAAAGGGGAAAACTATTTTATTAAATCTAAATGTATGCATCAAGTAGTTTCTTTTACTTTTACTTTGCACTGCTGCCTTCCAGTAGGTTTACGCAGCCTGTTTATGTGCTTGTAACTTATCGGAGAGTGTAGCACTTAGTTATAGAGTCTAAACTTATATTTCTCTAACTATCTTGACCATTATTGGGAATACTGCCATGATGACCTATATTTGTGTACAACTAACCAGATAAACAACAGTAATAGTTACTTTCCTACTAAGTTAAATTTCATTCATACTAGTTACCTTACTGGAATATACATACAGCAATAAAAGGGTAGGCATCACAACTTCACAACAAGATCCCGCTTCCAGTTCCACCCAGGTGAGCTCCAACTGTAGTATTGATCTGAATGATTGATTGACTATCCATCGTAGGCAACTAAACTGAAGAGTGAGCTAGTGGGTTATATATTTATCAAAGATTTACAAAGAATTGACTTCACCTGATGTAGAGTGAGTCTCTACAGGAGAGAGAAAGGGAAGACAGGATTCAAATAAACAACATTTTCAAAGAGGGGCAAGGATGTGTGGTGAACTCAGAAAGGAAAAGAAAACCCAAGAATGAAGGAATACAGACAGAGAGTAAGAAATAATACAAGATACTAACAGCTAATCAGACGCAGGAGAAGAACAGAGTACAACTGTAAATAACTTTCAGTGCAAAGTACTTACCTGTGCCTCACATATCTTTTCTGGGGGACTCTGGAAGGGAACTCTCCTATCTAAAAGAAAAAAGGGAAGGTCAGTGAAGAAAAAGTGAACACAGGGTTGTGAACACTTATTTATACTATTCTCAGATGTACCCAGGAAAATAAGCAAATAAGAGATTTTGTTTGGCTCCTGGTGTTGTGTCTTAAAAGAATTATTAAACAACCGAATAGAGGATCATTGTAACCAGCTTCTTGTGTTTTTATCTGACAACCCAGCCGAAGCCGCCAACACGTGGTGTCAGAAGTGTAATTGTCAGTGATAGAGAACATTATTCATTATTTGGCAGAAGAGCAGAAGCCCCGAGCGGCAAAAGTTTTGGGGGTGTCGGACACCCCGTTGTACTTCCATGCAGGGACCTCGGGTGGCAAAGTGTCTAGCTACATCACTGAGCAGAAGAAATAACAGTGGGCCCTAGAACGATACATTAAAACCTCAGAGACTAAGCATAGCATCTTATGAGATTACCTGAAAAACCAGGCGGAACAATTACATCAGGTGTCCGAGGGGCAACTTTAAAAGGCTACAGGAATTGCTCAAAGTAGGGGCTTTTGGGAGACCTGCACATGCAAGTGTGTGGCACATTGAAAGATGGCCACACTACCTGGCCCCATTATTAGGAGAAGCACAGGTCACTTATTAAGCTGCCGCACAGGTCACTTATTAAGCTGCCAATTCCAGCAGAAACACACTCTACAGGGTCGTCAAGAAGGTTATCCTCAATAGGCTCGGGAACCATGAAGAAACTCATTGAATATGATTTTGTAAAGGAAGTGGTTTACCTAGAGATACCCCTGAAGCCCTATTCTTTAAGATGAAGGATGCTGCCCACCATTGGCTTAAATCCCAGAGTGTAACCAATAAGGAGACAATGCCTAAAATTTACTTTGAACAATACCTGAAAGCTTGCTAATATCAATGCAAAGGTGTTTAAGACAACACCCAACGATGACCTGGAACAAGCTATTGAAATGGCTACCACCTTTTCAAGGGCTCAACCACCCAAGAACATTCCGGAATACATAACAGAAACAAAACCTCTGCCCTGTACCCTTGGAAAGATCCAAAAGAAACCTCTGAAGACTTGTCCAGAATTGACTACTTTAAGACCAGAACAGAAACCCCACATCCAGCCGGTTCACATTGTTATGAATGTTGAGAATTGAGTCACATCGCCCGGTTCTGTAGAAGTAAATAGATGAAAGAGGAGCCCATGGAAATAAACTACTGGCCCTACCCATTTATTTTACCCAATAGATGGGATCTTGCTATTTTGTGAGTGTACAAATTAATCAGAAATGAGTTACCGCCATATTGGACTCTGGATGTAAACAGTCTGTAACCAAATATGATTTGGTTCTTCCCCATTAGATTATTCCTAATAAACAAGTATGTATTAGATGCGTTCCTGGGGACCAAAAAATTTACCCAATAGCTAAAATCAGTGTGAGAAATGGAGATGGCCAAGAAACATGAGTGGAAGTTGGGTTTCTCTGTAACCTCTCAGAAGTGCTTATAGGCATTGATAACCCTCAGTTCCTTGCCCTCCTCAGATAAACAATACAGGTGGAGCAAAGATCCAAAATTTGAGACGCAGAGATGGAACAAAAGAGAAAAGAGCCCTCCAAAAACTACTTGGGAATAGAAGAGCCCTGGGAACTAGACCGAAACTTCTGGGTGGCCCAACTAAACGATCCGACCCTTCACTTTGCCTGGCAGAGGGCCTGAGAGGAAGAAGGAAAGCTTCCCCATGTATATCCGTTGTTCCAGATAAAAATACGGACTGTTGTACCAAATTGGGAAAAAAGATGAGTTTCCTCAGTTGTTTGTTCCAAATATTTTTCAGGATCAAATATTTCTCTTTGCTCATTCTCATCTCATATCTGGGCATCCCAAGTCCAGAAATACTGTCAGGAATGTGAGGTATGTCAAAGGAAAAACCAACACCAACCTCCTAAGGTTCACTTACAGAAAATGCTGATCATTGGGAAACCCTTTGAAAGAATCACCTTAGACCTAGTGGGACCCTCGATCCATTATAGCAAAGGAAATAAATATATAATAATTCTTATTGACAATGCCACTTGTTATCCCAAAGCTGTTCCCCTCAGAGAAACTACTACCAAGACAATAGCACAGGCCATAATTGAGAGCTTCTTTAGAATGGATTTCCTTCAGGAACTCAAGACTGACTAAGCCCCCCCATTGGTATCTAAATTAATGAGCCAAATCTAGAAACAAGTGAACATTAAATACTTGAGGATGTTGGTATACCACCCTCAAACTAGTGGGTTAGTAGAAAGATATAAGGGGCCCCTAAGTTTGACTCTAAAATAAATGTTTACAGGAGAGGGCAAACATTGGGACCAATTATTCCCATTGCTGTATTTGTGATACAAAGTCCTAGTAGCCTAGGGTGTGCACCCTTCAAATTACTTTTAGGGTGTAAACCTCAAATCTTAGGTGGAATCACTAGAGAGTCATGGGAGAAGGAATCACAAGAAAAAAGAAATTTGAAAGAATATAAAGTCCAACTCAAGGCTAAAATAGGGAAACCTACGTAATTCACTCAAAATAATTTAGAGAAAGTTCAACCAAGACAAATACATTTTTATATTAAAGGCAAAAAATGGAGGGAATTAAAAGTATGGAGTAGGTATTAGTACTACTACCCACCTCTGAAAACAAAATGAAATCTGAGTGGCAGGAACCATATAAGATCATAGAAAAGATTGGTCAAGTTACCTATAAACTACAGCTCACAGGAGGATGTATGCAAATTTAGCATATAGATTTGCTTAAAAAATGGTTGGTGCCCGATCTTTTAACATTTCAAACAGCAACCCAGATAAAGATTAACAATAGTACCCATGAAGATATTACTATGGGTGACATTGTAACTATAGAGCAAAAGAAGGAACTATTTAACTGTTTGTCACCCTTTTCACAAGTGTTCTTTGATCTTCCAGGGAAAACCCATCTTACCACTCATGACATTCATACTAAAGAAGGAACAGTTGTAAAACAGCGACCCTATTGAATACCTGAGGCAAGACAAAAAGCTATACAGGAAGACGTAGAGCAGATGTTAAAACTTGGAGTAATTGAACACTCAACCAGTGAATGGTGTTCCCCTATGGTTCTTGTTCCCAAACAAGATGGAAACATCCGTTCTGTATTGACTTTGTGCAGTAAATAAAATTTCCAGATTTGATAACTATTCTTTACCAAGAATAGATGAATTCATTGAATGATAGGGAGCTTGGAACATATTCTCTGTTGACTTCACTAAGGGATATTGGTAGATTCCCCTGTGACCAGAGGACAAGGAGAAGACAAAGTTTTTGACACCGAATTGGTTGTTCCAAATTACAGTTCCCCCCCTTGAGTTGCATGGTGCTCCACCCACCTTCCAACATTTAATGAATCACATTCTTAAACCTCACAATAATTATGCCTGGGCATACTTGGATGATATTGTTATATTCAGCACTTATTGGAAAGACCATCTTAATCATTTTATCAAACTGTTATATTGGAATTGCAAGTTACTGGTTTCCACATTATTGCACAAAAATCCAAATTCACTCATAATAAGGTCAAAGCTCTGATGCCTTCGGCCAGTTGAAGAGAATAATCACCTACAAGCCTGTCCTACAGTCTCCAGACTTCACCAAACCCTTTTTACTCCAAACAGATGCCTCTGAGATTAATATTGGAGCTGTATTGTCTCACGTAAATGATGCTGGAGAAGGAAAAACCATTCTGTTTGTTAGCCGTAATCTGTTTCTCAGCGAAGTACATTACCCCATTATCGAAAAGGAATGTTTGGCCACCAAATGAGCAGTATTAAAACTGTGATATTATTAGGATGGACGTCCATTCAGTCTCTACACTGAACATGACCCCCTAACTTGGATAAGCAGGAACAAGGGCTCTCTGCTGGTTCCTACCCCTTCAACCCTTCCAATTTAAGGTTCGATATCGTCCTGGCAAAAAACAAGGTAATGCCGATTTCCTCTCTAGGTATCCTCTTTTTTCCCCGATCGGGAAAATCGAAGGGGATGGACTGTGTGAGGGACCTGGATTGACAGAACAGGTGGGGGAGTTAGAGCAAGACTAACCATACATTCCCTGGTGGACAATGCAGTCACCAGCACCTAAAAAAACATTAACACAGTTAAAAAAAGAAAGGACAAAAACAAGACACAACATACATAAAAACAAAGAAATGACTTGTTTTCAAATAGGAGGATTGAGTTGACACAGAGGGAGATGAAAGACTACAAGAGGAAGCGGTAGCGCCTAGCGAGGAGAGAGAGGAAGAAGGAACAGGGAATCAAGGAGCGGAGTGCAGCACACCAAAGAACTCTATCAGAAGGAAGCACACTCTGGGGCTAACCTTTGTACCCAAAGAGCAGAAGACCTCCATGACGGCCAAAGGGTTTCCTGAGGATGAAGCCCTCTGGAGAGGCCCTCAGTCCCAAGAGGCTTCCATAGGAACATGCCTAGCCCAGGTGAGGAATGAAAAAACACCACTGGGTCTGGGCTCCCAACAGCAAGGCCAAGCCACTGACTAATGCCAATACTGTTTTCCTTACTCTTCTTTTGATTACACAACACATATGAATTAAACAATATGTATGTTCACAGTTTTTTGTCAGAATTAATATTTTTTCTTTTATTTTAGATTCATTGATTTGGTTAAATTTCACCAATTTTACATTTCAAAAACACCTATACAAAACATTATTCAGATTTTTTATAAAACATTACCCTCTACACATTCATATGCATTCCGTACTCACGGTCCTCATTCATTCTTTCTCACACACACACAGCCACCATAAACTATTTACACCAATTACAATATTCACAAAATGCCATAGACCATTAATTTGTCAAATTTTGCCATAAGTTGCAACACTTTTTTCATACAAAATTATGATACTCTTATGGCTCCACAAATACGGTCTACGCGTTTCGAACTCGTAATGAGTTAGAGAGTTCTCATCAGGACCAACGCTCTATTGAAGAAAGCTTATGTTTATTCAAAATATACCACGATGTTGAACAATTTGTTTTTTTGGGAGTCCACAGACCGGCACCGTGTGAAGGTTGATAGGTGATTGCAAATCCGGTATGTCAATTTCCTCGGATCGATTCGAGGAAATTGACATACTGGATTTGCTTCTCAACACTGCAGGAGCTTGAATAAGGCAGCCTGCAAGCACCTATCAACCTTCACACGGTGCCGGTCTTCGAAAATAAAGGCCAGTTACATTCATGAAAAGTGTGTGGTCCTCGTTGTGGACTTTAAACCCTAGCTCTGCCGGCACCTAGGGAAACCTTGCAAACCTATACATTTTTTAAAACTAGACACCCAGGGAAATCCAGGATGGGGTGACTTGTCTGGTTCTCACCAGGTTCTGTTACCCAGAATCCCTTGCAAACCTCAAACTTTGGAAAAAAAAACAATTTTCTTCACATTTCTGTGATGGAAAGTTCTGGAATCTTCGTGGATCCACAAAATTCCACCCACCCCGCATGCCCCAAAGTTGTCTGATAAAAATGGTACCTCACTTGTGTGGGTAGGCCTAGGCCTAATTAAACAAGACACTCAAGAAACCCAACACTAATTTATAAATATAGATTGTATTTTTATGCATTTTTAGACACCAAAATAAAAAAGATCCACCAGCGGGTTCCTGATATACAGTATTTACAAGGTATGGTAAAAATCCACTTTTTATTGAACGGCCAACAAGCATTGGTACACTCAGCAAATTTGACACTTGGATTTTTTTTTTAATGTAGGTCTGTATCAATGCGGTTTATTCCAGTTACTTTAGGTGACCAACTATGGGAGAGAGCCCGTCAAGGAGCCAGCAAGGTTCTCAGAAACAGTTACTTCAAAGGGAGAACAGTCTTCGTGAGTTGCAGGCACTTTTATCCTCTTGTTATAGGTTTCTATCGAAGTGGTCCTAATGAAAGGGATACAGGATACTGAAGATGCTCAAGGGATGCTGTAAATGCAATTCAGTCTACAGAGGACTTTCTGTGGCTACTCCTTTGTCCACGAGCTTGGTGAGGTGGTCCTGGCAACAGGGGTTAACATCCCTCAAAGTCCTTTTGGTCCTGGCAGAAGTTCATTTGCCACTGTGCTAACAGTTGCCCGGTATTGCAGTTACAGCAAAATTCTTTCTTGGATGGCTACTTGTCTTCTGGGAGACCAAGCTGCACTCTGACTACTCTTCTGGGTCCAGCAGACTTGGCTACAATTTTGAGCATCGGGTCCCAGTCTCTGGTGCTACACGGCAGTGAGTGGCAGCGATGCAAAGTTCTGGGCTACCAACTTGCCCCAGCAGGCTTCTTCAGCGGTTTTGGCCCTGTGTTGTGAATAGAAGGTTAGCCAACTGACCATTGGAGTCTCTTGTTTTGTCTGAGCTCCAGACTTCTCCATGAGCAGGACAGAGCAGGAACAGCCTCTTCTTCTTTGTTAGCCACCAGGTTCAGCAGGTGCAGTCCACGTCGATGCAGCCACTCTTTGCCGGGTCCTTGGTGCAGCTGGGCAGTTCTTCTTCGGTCCTCTTCTCCAGTTTAATGAGATTTGAGTTCTGGGTGCCATGGGTGTCCTTTTATTGCTTGGAAAATGCCCTCAGGGTAGGATGTAGTTAGGGATCAATGGGCTACCAGATTATCTCCCTCCTCATGACCACTTCCAGTGCAGTGTGGCATCTGGCTATCCCAGGATGCACTATTCTGTCAACTTCCTTCAAGGCAGAGCCCCTCTCTTTGCGTGCAGAGATTCCTAGTCCAGTTCAGAATTGTGGCTATCAAGAGGCCTACACATCCCTTGAAAAATTGTTTGGCAACTGGTTTCTCCTCTCCTTCCCGAGTACCAGCCTGTCTAACTCAACAATAGAGCAGACCCTCTCCCTAGTGTTCACCATTTGCCCTTCAAAGGCGGCTCGGCTTTTGGACTAACCAGGTAATACCTCTCTTCCATGTAGGCTTACATTATCTCCTTTCCTGGCAGTCATGTGCATGTATCCCCATGACGACAGAAAGCTCTGTCGGGGACAGACCTATGTGCAATAGTGAACAAGCACAGAGTATTTAGGGAAACAAAGTGTCAACTTTCTAAAAGTTACACACTGCAACAAGCTACATTAATTCAAACTCAGGCTTCAAGTCGAACTAAATGTAACAAGTTGTTTGATACCTTACAGTTTCAACTTTAGCAGCCTGAATTAGAAGTTAGAAGGGCTGCTGTGGGGGGGGCGTGGCTTGGATGGCGAGGGGGACAGACGCCTAGGTCCGGAGCCTCCACCACCCGAGCAAACTGACGGCGACTGCCCGAAGCGAAGAACTAAACAAAAGAGAAGGTGTCTGAAGTTACGAGGCACACAGGGAGGTAGCCGATTTACACCAAAACGGCGACAAGCAGTAAAGAAACGGAGGAAGAGAAACCGGAGAGGTGCGGTAAAGAGGAGCACAAGATGGCGGCATGCAAAGTGAAGGCAGCGGCCCATTAGCGACCCAGCAAGAACGAAAGAAGCGGGGCAGCGAGCCTGCGACCAGAGCCACAAGCAGTACGTCCGGCACAGCGAAGGCGAGTTGGTAAGCGAAGCTGGTCTCAGCGCCGTAGTGGGGAGGAAGGCTCTTTAAGCACCGCCAGGAAGGCGAAATGAAACCAGAAGCAACCAGCGCGGCCATCCTTAAGCAAATCGATGGCAGCGAAGGGGATAACTCCAACGAGGGCGAGGCGGATGAGCAGCAACTCAAGGCCGGCACACACATAACCCCCACGAACCCACAACAGTAACACCTAACACCTGCGAGAGGGCAGCCGCAGCCGGAAGGACTGAGATAACTGGCAGCTGTATGCGAACAAAACAAAACTGACACGGGACGCGACCATCCCTTAGCCATACACGGAGGCGAGTAGGTACGCGGCGAGCGCCGAGCGGCGGCATCTAAATCCAGGGAATAGCACTATTTTGATTTTTCCGATTCAGATACATCCAGCAACAACGAAACCGGAACCGACCAAGGGGGCGGCCATCTTGGTGGGGGACCTGCATACACAGAGGCGAGCAGGTACGCGGCGAGCGCTGAGCGGCGGCCCAGCGCGGGGACCCAGAACCCCACACAGAACCAGGCAAAACCCGCAAGCAAATCCAGGGAATAGCACTGTTTTGAATTTTCCGACACTGACACATCTGGCAAGACAATGAAACCGGAAACGACCAGGGGGGCGGCCATCTTGGTGGGGGAACTGTAACCTAACACGACTCCGTCACGAGCGAAGCGGGAGCGAAGCAAATAAACAGACCCCCCAGGATATAGCGGCATGGATTAGCAAATTTAGCGGCACAAAAATGGAAATTTAGCGGCACAAATATGGAAATTTTGCGGCAATTTTGCGGCATTTTATGTGGCCATTTTTCCTACAACAAGCACAGATATCTTAGTTTTTTTAGTTATTTAACAACATGAAGCTATGTATATTTGGTTTCTTTACAATATAGACACTTTGGGGTAGATTTACAAGCCCCTTGCGCTGCTTTTACGCCGCCGTTGGGTCACTTTTGTGACGCAGCGGCGGCGCAAAAGATGCACCATGGTACAACGTGACGCCGGAGAGTACGGCCAGGGTGCGGATAGTACGGCCCATGTGTGCAGAATCCGGCCCACCTGCGGATGTAAAGATACGACTCGCAAACGATCTCTGTAAATACTAAAAGTCATAAAGTTAGACCTTTGTCTAAGATTACCTTTGGGAATCGGCCCATAAGTTTCTCATTGCTTAAATAGATATAATTTCTGATATTTATGTTTCCCTCGTCTTCATTGCTTGATTTGCTTGTGAGAAAGTGTCATTCATAATCGTTGAAATGTAACTCATATTCACACTGAAAGTATGAAAATGTCAGACATTGCAATCTGAAGCCTTGACAGTTATGCTGTTTTATTTACGAATAGAGGCCACTATTATTTTGGCGCCAGCGCGTACTTTCTGTTCCAGAGGACACTGCTTGTTGGTGGTGCAGCAGATCGCAGAGTGTTGTCACGAAGGAAACGGTGGAAAACCACTCGAGAAAGTTTTAAATCTTTCTGTTTGAGAAAATTCAACAACAACAAGTGAATCCCAAAAAGAAATTGCTGCTCCTCAACAAAAGCGTAAAGATGAGATCGTTATTCATTACCAATCAATGCTTGGTTTTAACATTAAATGCACCGCACAATTAATTGTTTACCAGAGAGGCTTTTAATTGGGCACCTGCAAAGAGAGGCTGTGGCATTATATGTGCCTCGGAGATCAGCACCTCTCCCCCTTCGTGAACATCACGAAGAAAGGAAGGAAGGCCTGTCCAAAGAGCCAGCACCTGTCCGTCAGACAGTACGGGGGGGGGGATAAGAGCAGGCGCCCTTAGCTCGAGCCATCAGTGCAGAAACAGCAGGCGGCCTTAGCTTTGACCAATGTGCAAACCAGCAGGCGGTGGTGACGGCTTGTAGGTTGGCTGGAGAGGCAGGCAGACAGCCACAAACACGCCAGGTACGGTAAACTACCCAATCCACAGGCGATAGCCGCACAATTGTTAAATGGGCTGGGGCTGGGCTTGACACCTTCAGTCCTTCCCAATGTTTCTGTCACGCTGTGACTTGTAGGTTTGCAAATTCGTGTTGACTGAATCTCCAAGACGCGCTGGAGGTGTCTGATTTCACACGAGCCCTTGTGGCAGCTTTGCAAAGGAATCCCTGACAAAGATCTTTCAGCATGCTGTGTGAAAAGGATTAACGCTCACACGCATGCACGCACGCTGTCTGTCACACACACTCTTACGCACACATGGCTGTATGTGTCTTTTGATATGGTACATACACACAGACCCCCCAGGATATAGCGGCTTTTGTAAAAATGCCGCGATTTCTAGAAAAATGCCGATTTCGCGGGCACTTTTGTAAAAATCGCGGCATTTTTTCAAAATTGCCGATTTCGCGGCAAATCGCGAAATCGCGATATCCTGGAGGGTCTGAATAAAGAACAGAAACCGGAAGCGGAGCAGCTGGACAGCCGAGCGAACATTGCACAACGCAGCAAACCGCACAAAGGAAGGTGCACAGAACTGAAAGCAGGAAAGCTGCTCCAGCCGAACCGAATACTGCACGCCGCTAGCCAAACCGAACAAAGGAAGAGGCACAGGCATAGCATCGATTAGCAAACACAAGAACAGAGCTGACGAAGGAAGAACCAAGACACACAGTAACCAAGGAGCAAACGAAGACAAACGACCGAGCCTATGGAAAAGGGACACGAGCAGAGCAGCAACCCCAACGCACAGTACAAGATGCCAGCCACAAAGAGACCAAACAAACCGAACAAGCTCCAAGCCATCTAGGCAAGGCAAAGCAGGCCCTCTGAGCTGGCGGGGGCGAAGACAAGAACCAGGACGGTCACACCCACGCAGAGAAGCACCACAACAAAAGGAACGAAGGAGGACCCTACCAAACAACAAAAAGAAGGTAGACTCTACACCTATCTGGTCAGAAAAGGTTTTGACACAATGGTGGGACGCAATGAAAAGAACGCCAATGACACTAAAAAAGTCAGGAAAGACTACCCGGACTCGCCAAACAAGCTAAAAAATGACCAAAAAAACGAAATAACACTGGACATACTCCTAAAGTAAATCAATAAAGGCAACGAACTAGCCAAGGCCCCGAAAAAAACAATAGATAATATGTAGATGGACCTGGCAGCCATAAGGGCAGACCAAAGCAAAACAAACGGCAGAATCGACGTAGCAGAGAAAAGGATTAGCGACCTAGAAGACACAACTAGCATAACTCACAAAGACCTGGGCCTAGTAATAAGAACAACAATCTACAAAAAATGCTGGTGGAACAAGACGATAGGAGCAGGAAGGGGAACATAAGGCTCCTGGGGGTACCAGAGGGAGAAGAAGACCCCCAAGGCTCATGTGCAGCCCTACTAGAGGACCTCCTGCCCAAACTGACTGGTCTGAAGTTCGATAGACCTTTTGAAATAGATAAAGCGTACAGGGTCCCAGCAACAGAACCGCCACAGGGCAGAGGCCCAAGACCAATCATCTGCAAGCCGCTGCGCGCCAATCACACTGAAGCAATTTTCGCCTTTGCCAGAAAAGGACAAACTCTGAAAGTGAACGGGCATAAGATCATTATCACGCAAGACTTCTCCAAGCTCACAGTTGAGACCAGGAAGGGCTTCCTAGCCATGAGACACAATTTGCGGAAAGACAACATCACCTTTAGCTTCGCCAGGCCGGCGAGGATGAAGATAACGGACAGACGAGGTACCCTAATCTTCGATGAGCCCAACGAACTAAGGAGGTATCTGAGAGGCCCGGAACAAGAGGAAATGGAGGCACAAAGCCCTGGAGCCCCCAAAAGGAGAGCTTCATCAGACGCAGCTGAAGGAGGAGCGGCAGAATGCTGATCCAACCAAAGGAGCACCCAAGAACCAAACATATGGACAGACCCTATGTCCAGTGATTATAACCTGATCTACCTCAGGCCTAGACACATAAGGCCATCCACACATGAAAAGAGGAACTTAAGAACTCATTCGGAACAACGATCTACCTCAGACGGACCGGCAACACCAAAGAAGACGAAAGATGATGTACCTATATCCTTGAACATCTTGTATACAATGACTGATGCGTTCCAATAATAACTAAACTAACATAATATGCAACAAGACACAACTGAGACAAAGGGCCAATAGGCACAGACTCGGGTGTAGGGGGAGGGAGGGCCCTTGCTGTCACACGTCCACAGTTCTAAATGCGAGGGAGGGGAGGGGAGGGAGCGGTCACATTTTCCAGTACAGAAGTATGCATTTCTTTTTCTCTATGTCTTTACTATCTCTAGGTCCCTATCCACACCCATCTACCACCTAGGGGGGAACACCTCGGCCAGCACACACAGGTCAGAACCTCTTAGCCAGCACAGCAAATCAAGAACTAGCAATATCCCGGATCTGCAACAGACGGGGACGGTAGCGCACTTAGCACAAACCGAAAAGGGAAGCGAAAACAACAAACCACCATGACTACACTAGCACAGACTAACCTAAACACAAACCTTAAGGTAGTATCCCTCAACGTGAAGGGCCTCAACCACCCCATCAAGCGTAGGAAAACCCTAGACTACTTAGCGAAACTAAAAGGAGATGTGTACGTCCTACAAGAAACTAGACTCTAGGAAGAGGATGCAAGCCGCCTCAAAGCTAGGTGGATAGGAGAAGTCTTCTGCTCACCAGCCAAACACACGAAACCAAGGGTTATCACCATAGTAAGCAAGAAAGCCAACATGACTCTAGAGAGCAGCCACACAGACGAAGACGGTAGACTACTATTGACGAGCCTAAAGAGAGGGGAAGAAATCATACACATGGCCAACGTATATGGGCCCAATGCAGATGACAAAGATTTTTGGCACAGCGTAGGATCCAAACTAGCGGAGCTACCTCAAGGGGACCTCCTCCTACTAGCGGGGGACATGAACCAGGTCCTAGACCAGTCCACAGACAGACACCCGTACAGACCAAGTCATGACTCCCAAAACCAAAACATCCTCAAAGACATATGCACCAAGCTCCAACTCAGGGACCCGTGGAGGTTACAACACCCAGAAGCGAGAGAATACACGTTCTACTCACACAACTCATATAGTAGAATTGACTACATCCTAATGTCAGCCACACACACACACCTGATTGATCAAACAGACATTGCCCCAATTACCATTTCAGACCACGCACACATATCGCTCTCTATGAGCGGAAGACACAATGACACACCTAGCCGCAGATGGAGGCTCAATAGCGACATCCTACAACACCCAGGCAACACAACAGAAATAGAGGAGGCCATAAAGGAATACCTAGAACTCAATGACAACTCTGAGGTAAATAAGGGCACCATTTGGGACGCCCTAAAAGCCACACTCTGAGGCAAACTTCTAAACATCAAAGCCAGAATGAATAAAGGCAGGAACAAGAAAATAGCCGAACTAGAGGAACAAATCGGTGACCTAGAAAAAGGGCACTGCGCAACCCTCACCGACAAAAACACACTGACAACACTAACAAAGAAAAAGTATGAGGTCAACAAGATTCTGAGTGAAAGAGCGGGCACATGGACCAACAAATTCAAAGCCATAAACCTCTGCTCCGCCAACAAAGCAGGGAAAGAGCTAGCGTCATACCTGAAAGCGAAACAGAGGCAACACTCGATTGCGGCGATAAACGATAAAACAAACAAATCTCAAACAACCAACAAAGGGATCCTAGAAGTCTTCAAACAGTTCTACCATACCAGGAGCTGTACAGTGCCGACAAGAACCTAGCCGCCGCCGGGGGGGGGGGGGAAGGAGGGGGGGGGGGCAGAGCTACTAAGCAAAACCCTTCCGACACTGACAGCGAACCAGAAGGAAACACTAGAAGGAGACATCACAGACGCAGAGAGAGACACAGCTATAACAACACTCAAAGCAAACAAAGCACCAGGGCCCGATTGGTACACGGCGGCGTTCTACAAGAAATTCCTAGAACAACTTAAACTCACCCTGGCGGAAGTCTTCACCCACTGCATCCGCGAAGGTCGAATGACGGACTCCATGGCGGAAGCCAACATCATCGTGATCCCCCAAGAAGGGAAGGACCCCCAATACCTCCCTCCTGGTGGGGGCCAACCAGGCAGAAATCATCCGCCTGCAGCGTGCCCAAAATGCCGCAGCTAGAGCGATAGTCGGCCTGCCCAGATTCTGTCCCGTTTCCAACGTTCTTCGCTCCTTGCATTGGTTACAGGTGAGGATGAGAATTCATTTTAAGGTCCTATGTTTGGCCTTTAAAATCCTGAAAGGCACTGCCCCTCAGATTCTGTCCAATCTTTTGTCCTTCTATGTTCCGACACGCTCTCTCCGATCCTTGGGCCAGGCCCTCGCCGTGGTCCCCCGGTTCAAGCTTTGTCGTGCCGGTGGCCGATCCTTTCGTGTGAAATCTGCGGCTATCTGGAACTCTCTCCCGGTGGAGATTCGTTTGTTGGAGGATCTCATGCAGTTTCGAAAAGCCATTAAAACCTTCTTGTTTTAGTTTTGCCTTTTAGCTGTTCCTTTCTGTTTTGTCTTTAGTTGTGTTATGTTCTACCTTGTCGGGCGCCAGGACGCTCCTTTGCTGGAGCAGCTGTGCGCACAATAAATAACTATAACATAACATAACATAATATACCCGCAGAGCTACCGCCCAATATCACTCATCAATGTGGACTGTAAAATCTATGCAAAAATCCTAGCGTACAGGCTAAACAGGGTCCTGCCCCACCTCATCCACAATTCACAAGTAGGATACCTTAAAAACAGACTGTCCCAGGACACCACAAGACTACTCTGCCACCTCATCAACCAAACAACACACAGTGCAGACCAGGTAGTAATGATAGCACTGGATGCGGAGAAAGCCTTCGACAGAGTCTCCTGGCCATTCCTCGACCTATGTATGGAGAAATTTGGCCTAGGCACCAAATACAGGGGCATGGTTATGGCACTGTATAACAGGCCGAGAGCCAGGGTTGTAGTGAACGGCGGCACATCAGAGCCGCTAACTCTGGAAAGAAGAACAAGGCAGGGCTGCCCTCTATCTCCAGGCCTATTCCTGCTAGCGCTAGAGCCGCTGCTAACAATGATAAGGGTAAACCCAGACATAGCTGGGGTCCAAATCAAGAGTAAGACAGTGAAACTGGCAGGGTACGCACACGATGTGCTAATCACGACGAAAGAACCAACCACATCCATTGCGGCACTGATGAACTCCATAGAAGATTATGCAAGAGCCTCAGGCTATAAACTAAACAGGGACAAATCAGAGTGTAAACCCATGAACGTGCACACAACAAAAGCGGTACTAGGAAACTCAGACCTAGCCTGGCAAACCAAACCCCTTAAGTACCTGGGCCTCCTCTTCGGTAGAGACCTCAAAGCAACCCTGGAGCATAACGAAGAAGCCACCCTAAAGAAAATAAAGGAGAGACTAGAGCTATGGTCCCCCAAATACATCAGCTGGTGGGGTAGAGTGGAGACAATAAAGATGATGGTGACACCAGCTATCAATTATACGCTTAGCATGCTGCCTCTAACAATGACAGAAGATTTCCACAAGAAACTCGACAAACTGATAAACAGGTTCATATGGAAAGACAAGAAACCGAGAATCAGTCTACAGAAACTGAGGCTCAACAAAGGTCTCGGTGGACTGAATATTATGAACTTTAAAAACTTCCAAACTGCCTGCCTAGCTAAACAAGAAAGCTTCTGGATTACCAACACGCAGGACTATGAACCTGAGTGGCTAAAACTCGAAAGGAACATCCTGGGGGGGCTAAACCCAATAGAAATACTCACAGCGAACAAACACCCCACCATGCATGACCCCATCATAAAACACACCAAAATAGCCCTGCTAAGAGTAGACAAGCAAATGGGACAACGGATCAGAGGAACCAATTGGGAATCAATCTGGTTTAACACAAGATTACAATACTAAGGGAGAATGATGTGCAACAAAGCCTGGATCAAGAAGGGAATCACCACCCCAGCGCAGCTGGAAAAAAAAACATACCCCACTCACTTTCCAGAACCTCAAACAGACGCACAATCTACCGGACATAGAACTCTACACGTTCCTCAAAATCAAACAGCCATAACCAAGGCGAACCTAAACAAGGAAACGCCCATCTTCATACAATACATGAGCAACCTCAACAAGATTGGACACCAGACAGCGCAGATCTACAAACTCCTGAGCCCCAAAACATCTACACTGACAACAAACTCCTGGGAAACACTGTACACAAGACATCTCAGCGAGGAAGAAAAGGGTCGACTATGGAGGTCAGCCACAACAAATAAAATCACGCCACAACTCGCACAGACAAAATACTGGCTCTTACATAGAGCCTTCTGGACCCCTGCCAAACTTGAAAAAGCAGGCATAAGAGACAGCGACACATGCTGGAACTGCCACAGGGGGACAGAGAACCTAGAACACCTTATCTTAGAATGCCCTAAGGTCCGAACCTTCTGGGTGAAAGTGATCAATCTCATCAACACTGTTGTAGGGAGAAGTATACAACCAGGCTTCATAGGGCTAGCCACAGCATTCATGGCACCAGACTTAGAGAGCAAGGAAGAGAGAGACCTAGTAGACCTCCTACTTACCGCAGCAGTCAAAACCATATTAGCGAATTGGAAAGACACAGCCAAGGCAACATTCAAGAGTTGGATCAACTGGGTCACCTTCCTCAGAGGAGCCGACAACATCACTGGGAATTTCTCGCCCAGCCACAACGCTAAGAATGAGATGTGGGCGGCCCTAGACACACACCTGGGGTCACACAAACCCCCATAAACCCGTAAACGCACAACCGACCAACGCACACCGCCAGCACGCAGCCAAGGCTAAGAGGGCGACACTAATGTATCGACGAACTCCCCCCCCCCCCCCCTCTCTTCCTTTCTCTATTTCCTTCTTTCACCCTCTCCGGGGGGCTTACAGAACCTACAGCCAAATCAGCCTATACTATGTATGCTCTATGTAACCATGTAACCATAAAGATGCCAAGAATTCCCCGCTGTAACCCCCCTCCCCCCCTGCATTAATACTGTACTGTATTGGAAAATCTTCTAAATAAAAAACTTTTGAAATAAAAAAAAAAGAAGGGCTGCTGTGGCAGCGTGCAACTCTGCACTCACCAATGGGCTACTACCCTTTTCCAAAGTAAAAACAATTGTGGGTTTTTACTGTTGGAGCATGTAAAAAAGACATGGTCTACTTCTTAATGTACAGCACCCTGCCTTAGGGCTGACCCGCTAGAACTACCTTAGAGGTGACTTACATATATTAACAAGCTGTGCCAGGAGCGCCGCGGCCAGTGTCCCTTTCCCAGCAGGTGCCCTGCACAGGCTGCACGTACCTTCCCTCATCCCCCGGGTCTGCAGGCTCAGGCTCCCGCCCGCCCTCGGCAAGGCGCACCGCAAGACTCGCAAAAGCATCGCAGCCGCCATGCTGCTGCTGCTGACATTGACCCGTCTGACAACCGCGCTTCCGCTTCCGCTTCCGGGTAACTGAGCCGGGAGAGTCACGACACAAACGATGGACTGCTGTGCAGGACAGGAGCTACATAAAAATGGGATGACCGGAGGTAGGGTGACCAGATTCTCAAAGCAGGATCCTACGCCCACATTAAACCTGTATGCTGGGCAAGTCGGGCTTCCCTCCTCCGCTCTGGGGGGGGGGGGGCGGGAGAGGACGGGGGGGGGGGCGGGCGGGCGGGAGAGGACGAGGGGGGCGGGAAAGGTCACGGACGTCGGGAGGGGGGCGGGAGAGGACGAGGGGGGCGGGAAAGGTCACGGACGTCGGGAGGGGGGCGGGAGAGGACGAGGGAGGCGGGAGAGGGGCAGCTAGGAACAAATAAGGAGACCCGAGCAGCAAGGGAGGTGACGGCAATGCCGGAACAGACTCGGGGGCGTTCCCGGCGTCGCGTGACGTCGGCAAAAGCCAAAGAATCTCGGGAACGCCCCCGTGTCTGGTCCGGCATTGACGGACGCCTCTCTGTTCCAATGGCTAGCCTCCATTTATGGAGCTAGCCAATGAAGCAGAGAGGCGTGTTCAAGTCACCCATACTAGAAACTACAGATTTCTCTGGAGGAGGAGCCTAACGGCTCCGCCCCCCAGCGAAACCTAAAAAGGGAGGACTTGGCTTTGTCATTATTTAAATGGCAATGTTGAGTTAGTACTTTAAAACTGCCCTTCCAGTTTGCACTTTCAATCAATGAGCCATGTTTTACTTTTGTCAAATGCAGAGTGGCACAACCAGTGTTGCAGTCCCTGGGGTGACTCTCTAACTGACAGGACCTGAGTACACTGGGCACCATATACTAGGGATGTACAAGTTTTTTACCGTATGCCAATTGGACATAAGCCAAGCAAACATGCACACTTTAAGGTCAAGGCACAGGCACTGAGTTCTGTTTAGCAGGCCTCAGGGCCTTTTAGAGTTGAAAAAACAGAAGTATCAGTCCAAAACTTTGGCAGAGACCATACAAAAGAGGCATTTCCTCACTCAAAGTATCTCTCGAATATGATCATTTTAAATTCCTTTTTCAATGTGGTCACACTGGAGGTTGTGTGAAGAGCAGGAGGTATTCCTAGATCCTTAATGCACTGCCAGAGGATGCCTGTTTCATCTAGTGTCCTTGCCTGAAAGTCAGAGGCTCAAGCGGTAGAGAATCAGCGTTCAATATAAGATAAAAGATACACGCATAATGCCAGCCTCCAAAGTCTCTGCGGTCCTGATGAATCAAAGTCCCAATCTAGGACTTTCATTCATCAGGACTGCAGAGACTGCACAAGACGAATTCAAATTGTGACTTTAAACAAAGACCTATAGCCTTGAGAAAGCCCTTGGCCGATTTGCGGTACAGGCGAAACACATGTCGGCTGCTTTTTTCCTTCTTTGCTTTGCCATGTTGGAACTATCTCAAATAAATGTACACAAAAACAAAAGATGTGTATTGGACTACATCATTACAGGATACTACAATTACAAATGCTACTTTCTTCCGCTTTAACCCCAGCAAGCATGTTAAACAGTGGCTCTTGGGTGTAGCCCCTTAAGGAGAAAGTGCCAATCCCCATTTGGGTCCTGACCTTGGAGGTTGCCAGGTTTCCAGATGGTACCTAGGGGGCTTGGGGAGGTGGGGAAGGATAGTGAGGGTAGCCTTGAGGCGGTAGACAGCCAATCGAGGTCACTTCACGATTGAGTAGGTCAGAAGGAGGAGGATTAAAGAGTGACAGCAGAAGGGAGGCAGAGTTGGGTTTGAGAGATTAAAAAATGCGATCTAGCAGGGCCAGATTTGTATTGGAGGATCAACACATAATCGTTCCCATCAATAAAAATGTAAATGAAAAGATTGTCATTAGACTGTGAAGAGGGTGAGACTTTAGGATTTCACCCAGAAATTGAATAATTTTTTTAGGATTCCAGTAGTTCCTCTAGAGTTGTAATATTTGCTCGTAAGTGCTAGTTAACAGTGAAAATGAATGTGACATTTTTTGCAAGTTCGCTTTAACACCGTTTTTCTAGCACTTATGAAGAAGTATAGATATTGGTGAATTTTTTTCTCACAACTACTTAAAAGTAGGAGTAGTTTGACAATTTCCTATCTTCTGGCGCCATCTACTGGTAAACATTTAGCACTATTCCTCTACAAGTACACTATAATTTATAATGTTCATTTTCAGACAAGCCTTCGGCCCGATTTAGAAAAAGTTCGGTGAATGCAATTACTGTCTGGTGATTTACGCTCCGGTGTTTCCCTTGTGTGGATCACCGGGCCTTAATGTTACCAGGCAGAAAACCCAGCTCGTAAAATGGCTTTGGAACAGGTTACGTTGCAGCCAGGGCCGTCCAACACCTCCCACCGAACCCTCAGCGATGGGGGAGTAGAGCTTCCTCTTGTCAGGTGACATCTTCAAAACAAGCATTGGCATAGCCAATAGGTCTTGCTTTTGGCACCTTATAAGTGTTTCGCCAGTGCTTTGCCAATGTCTTTAAGCGATGTTGTAGAGCGGGTGGGCGCTGTGCAGCATGTTGAAAAATTATTTTAAAAAGTGTTATAAGCATTTTTGTGACCTTATATATAACTAATAAGGCATTGTCTAGGCGAGGCCTAAAAATGAGGTGCAGCATTTCTTTCAACACCGACCTACGGGTTTCCTGGAAAGTCTGCTCAGGCCCAAAGGAGTCGGCGATGATCATGGGGCCAGGTCTGCCCAGGCTCGCAGCTGGGCTTGCCAAACACATAAGTGGATGGGTAGACGCCACATGTAAATGTAAATCCAGTACTTGTATACCGCACAACTCACCCCTGAAGGGGTATCTCAGCGCCTGGGGCCATTGGGAAGATTAAGCTAGCTGTTGCCCAGAGTCGCATGGTGCTGGGCAGACCCCTGCCGCCGGACCCGGGGTCCAGCATCAGTCGCCCTGGCCGCGGCGCAACACATGCGTGCTGCACGGAGTAAGTGAACGAGGCCTTTGGATGAGACTGACAGGCAAAGCATCGCCTTGCCTGGGGATTTTGGTACTGAACAAACATCCAAGTTGTGAGCTGCAGTACAAAGGGGGAGTATGAGGCAGAGTCTAGCCTACAGCCACGGATACCTAACACAGTCCAACACAATGAGGGAGACCACCCTGGCCAGCTCGCCCCTCCCCAAGCATTTGGCTGAGTTTGACACTGAAAACGAGGCCAGGCCCTTGATATGAAAGGAGCAAACAGGAAGGGCAGTTCTCAGCCAAGGATACCAGAATATTCAAACACCAACAGGGTGGCAAATGTGTACACTTAACTTCCTCTCGCCATCTGCACTGGAAACATTCACAACAAAAAGAGCCACAGTGTCTATGCTTGGGCACTTGATTTCCTCATTTCCACATCGCAGGCACTAAAAGAGCCCAAGAGACACACCCTGGTGTGGCCTCTGCACCTCCAATAACACCTGTGTTGTATCCACTATCCTCCTTACATCCCAGATTTGTGTCATCATCTTACCCATGATTTCCAAGTGACTAATGTAGTTTGGGGAGGACCATTGCAAACAGGATCCTTAAACCAATCAAGGCCTCAGGTGAGCACTGTCGTCTCACAAGTGACTAACTACCTGGATTATGACATGCTCCTACGCTACTATTCTGAGGTAGCAAGCACCGCTTCAATAGACCACCATGGTTAGTACCCCTATGTGAGTAGTCTCTCCTGAAGTTTATATCATGCCAGGCTCTGACACAATGGCTCTGGTAAGCACTGCTGTGATAAAAGTGGTCCTGGTAAGGACTGCTTTGTGAAGTGTCATTAAAGGTGCATTGTGCCATGATCAGATAACCATAAACAGCTGCACTGCACACTGAATTTATAAGCAGTGCCAGCACAAGTGAATGCTGCCACCTTATGATGCAATGACCCAGATAAACATCATTATGTGACCAGCGCTCATGCTCCTACACTATGGTACGAGCAGGCCGTGCTGTGTGAGCAGCAGCGGCAAAAGTGCATTGTGCCAAGCTTGGAAATCCTCCCTGGTAAAAGCTGCTGTATGAGCAAGAGTAGCAATTGTGCATCATGCAATCCGCGGACACAATGGTACTGGTGAGCACTTTTGTGTTCAGTGTCACGCTCCTGAACCATGGTCTTGAGTAAGCACCGCGTGTGTCCCCCCAGGTGAACCGTCTACTCTGTCCTTAGGAGTAGACACGTATGTACTGAGCGATGAGACTTGGTCGATGCCTATATGTTCTCCGGGATTTCTCAGCGCATGGAGACAGATCTTTAAAAAGAAAGATTAGAAACTAGAAATACCACCATCAACTGGCAGTTTAAGCCGGGGGAGGCATGGTGTAAAAGGGGTAAAAGGTCACATAAGCATGCAGTTTCAGCCCAGAGAACCTTTATCTTGATAACCCAGAGCTCATAGGGAGCTCAAGGCTTTTCATCTCCTATGTGAGGTGATGGGGAGTTGGAAAATAGCAACTGCTGCGTGACGTGGACACCAAAATGAGATTGGTAAAACACAGAAAAGGCACAGGGATCCACGAGCCCTTCGCATGGTGTGAGAGGGACGGGCGGAAAAAGAAGCTAGGAGGTCTTATGCTTGGATCTATGTTGGCATATTTTATTCAAAACACAGTGCAAACAACCAAAAAAAACACAGGTGAGACTAAGTGAATGTTGGTTTCTGGGTGGTGCTTGAGAGTTCTCTGTCAGTTTCTTCCTCTCCAGGTGGGTGGTGATGACGTTCCCCGGGTACCTTAGAAAGAGAAGAGACAAAGGCGGTAAGTATAGCTGTCACGGGGTCTTAGGTTTGAAAAAGAGCACCATCAACAAGGTGGTAGGGAACACCGGGTGCACTCTGGCTAAGGGCAGAAGGTAGAGGTTGCATAGGAAGCGTGCTGAAATTAATGGCTAAGCTGAGCAAAGAAGGTTAGACTCGTCCCTTACTTCAGGTCACGAGCTTAAGGTCTGAGAGGCAACGAAGGGGAATGGCAAGCCAAGGCTGACAGGGTTTCTGTGGTGCGCCCGCTTCCCTCCCCAAAGCAAATGAAAAAAGGGAAGAAAAAACAATTTAAATTCCTGTACCCCGTGGCCCGAGCCCACAACAACGTTTTCTCCCTCCCTCAACCCCCTCGCCTGAGTCACATACCGCGGAAGCCGTAACTCTCCACAGTTTTGGCGGCATACAGGCATCCTCCGGGGGCGTCCACCAATCCTCGGACCAGACCTCAGTTTCGACGGAGACATCGTCCTCATCCTCCTTGGGGATGTAGCTGGTCTCGGGTCAGTCCTCGTCAGGTCCAGCCGTCTTCTGCTGAAGGGTTCCTGTCGTCTCCAGGAAGGCTGTCAGCGGTTTGTTGACAGTTTTCTCCATGACTTTTGCAGGGAAGGGGAGGAGCGAGATGGGGCGGAAGTTCTTGGGGTCTGAGGGGTCTGCGGTGGGTGAAGGATCTTCCTCCAGTGGTGGTTCTGCGGATCCGTGGGACGGTGGCGAGGGCGAGGCTGGCGGAGCAGAGCTGGCGGGTTGGCGTGTAGAATGTGAGGCGGTTGTTGAGGTATTCGGGGCCCAAGTTGCGGAGAGCCTTGTGTGCGTGGGTGAGGAGTCTGAACGTGATCCTTTTGCTGACGGGGAGCCAGTGCAGGTCCCTCAGGTGGGCAGAGATGTGGCTGTGTCGGGGGATGTCCAAGACGAGTCGTGCTGAGGCGTTCTGGATGCGCTGGAGTCTTTTCTGTAGTTTGGCGGTGGTTCCAGCGTAGAGGGTGTTCCCGTAGTCCAGACGGCTGGTGACGAGGGCCTGGGTGACCGTTTTCCTAGTTCCAGTGGGGATCCAGCGGAAGATCTTACGGAGCATGCGGAGAGTGTTGAAGCAGGAGGAGGTAACGGCGTTAACTTGCTTGGCCATCGTGAGGGAGGAGTCAAGGATGAAGCCCAGGTTGCGTGCGTGGTCCGTGGGCTTGGGTGGGGGGCCCAGAGTAGGGGGCCACCAGGAGTCGTCCCAGGCGACGATGGATGGGCCGAGGATGAGGACTTCCGTCTTGTCTGAGTTCAGTTTCAGGCGGCTGAGCTTCATCCAGTCTGCAATGTCTTTCATTCCGTCCTGGAAGCTGGCTTTGGTGGAGGTGGGGTCATTGGTGAGGGAGAGGATCAGTTGGGTATCGTCGGCGTAGGAGATGATGTTGAGGTTGGGCTTGCGTGCGATGGCTGCGAGGGGGCTCATGTAGATGTTGAAGAGGGTGGGGCTGAGCGAGGAGCCTTGAGGTACGCCGCAGATGATCTTGGTGGCTTCTGCAAAAAAGGGCGGGAGACGGACTCTTTGGGTTCTGTCGGAGAGGAAGGAGGTGATCCATTCCAGGGCCTTTCCTTGGATCCTGGCGTGGGGGAGGCGGGTCGTCAGGGTGCAGTGGCAGATCGTGTCGAACGCAGCCGAAAGGTCGAGCAGGAGGAGGGCGGCGGTTTCTCCGTTGTCCAGCAGGGTCCAGATGTCGTCGGTGGCTGCTATGAGGGCGGTCTCGGTGCTGTGGTTCGCTCGGAATCCGGACTGCGATGGGTCGAGGGAGCCGCTCGTCTCCAGGAAGGCTGTCAGCTGTTTGTTGACAGTTTTCTCCATGACTTTTGCAGGGAAGGGGAGGAGCGAGATGGGGCGGAAGTTCTTGGGGTCTGAGGGGTCTGCGGTGGGTTTCTTCAGGAGGGCGATGATCTCTGCGTGCTTCCAGCTCTCCGGGAAGGTGGCGGATATGAAGGAGTTGTTGATGATGTCCCGAAGTTTGGGTGCGATGATGGAGTCGACTTTGTTGAAGATGTGGGTTGGGCAGGGATCGGCTGGGGAGCCGAAGTGGATGGTGTTCATCGTGTGGGTGGTAGCTTCCGTGCTGACCTGAGTCCAGGCGCACATGGTGGTGGTTTGGGGTGTAGGTTCGGTGGTGGGGTACGTGTTCTGAGAGCCGAAGCTGTTGTGTACGTCGACGATGTTACAGTGAAAAAAGGTGGCCAGAGAGTTGCAGAGATCTTGAGAAGGCGTGATGTCATTGTTGCTGGCATTGGGGTTGGAGAGCTCTTTCACGACATTGAAGAGTTCCTTGCTGTTGTGGGTGTTGTTGTCCAGTCATTCTCTGAAGGATGACCTTTTGGTGGTGCGGATCAGCTGGTGGTGTTTGCCGGTGGCGTTCTTGAGGGCTGTCATGTTGTCCGTTGACTGGTTGTGGCGCCAGGCTTTCTCGAGGTCACGGCAGGATTTCTTGGAGTCTTTGAGATCGTTGGTGACCCACGCGGCTTTCTTGCTGTTGAGGTTGCTGGGAGGGTTTTTCAGTGGAGCAAGGGTGTCGGCGCAGTCGGTGATCCACTGTGTAAGGTTGCGGGCTCCTTCGTTGGGGTCCGTGGTGTTGGTGGGAGGGTTTAGGCGCAAGGATGTGGTGAGTTGGTCGGTGGTGATCTTGCTCCAGCATCTTCGGGGGGTTTGTTGAGGTCAGTGGTGGGTCGTTGTTTTCCTGAAGTTGAAGTGTACGCAGCTGTGGTCAGTTCAGTGGAGGATGTAGTCGGGGGAGGCGAGGGCAAATGGGCTGATGAAGTCTGTGATGGCCTCGCTGAAGTGTGAGCGTGGTCCCGGGGGTCTGTAGATGAGGGTTCTTCTGAGGGTGGTCTTGGGATCGGTGTGAATCTGGAAGTGCAGGTGCTCTGCGGTGGCGAGGGTGTCGTCGGTGTTGGTTGTGATCGATGCGGATAGTGTTTCTGTGGGCGATGGCGATACCTCCTCCGGTCTGGTTGACGCGGTCCCTCCGGATGATTTTGTAGCCGTCCGGGATGGCAATGGCGATGTCGGGGGCTGAGGAGGCGTTCATCCAGGTTTCGGTGAAGAAGGCGACGTCTGGTGCCGTTTTGTCCAGGAGGTCCCATAGTTCGACGGCGTACCTGTGGATGGAGCAGGTGTTGAGCAGGATGCACTTGAGGTGGTTGTTGTTGGCAGCTGTTTTGGCTGGCGCGGTGCAGGACCGAGTGCAGGTGAAGGCTCCATGGGTGCGTTTCGAGGTGGCTTAGTAGCAGGCTGGATGTCGGCCGATGTTGAGTGCGTGGAGGGTGGCGGCGTTGTAGCTCAGTAGGGTTGGCTGGCTCTGGCGGGGTCCAGGGGTTCTGGCGCTGGGTGCGGTCCAGTGGCGGACGGGCGTAGACGGGCTTGCCTTTGGCGCGCAATCGGCGCGCCCGCTGCGCGTACGCGTGGTCCCCGCCATTTATGGCGAAGTGGGAGGGAGGAGCAGCTGGGAAGCGGGGCGGCGAATGGGGAGCGGGAGACAGGAGAAGGGGGCGGGGCCGCAGGAGAGCAGCGGCGGGGAGCAGAGGGGGGGTTGGAAAGAGCGGGAAAGCGGACCGGGGGAGAGCGAGGGCAAGCCTGGGCAAGCCTAGAGAGCGAGGGCAAGCCTGGACAAGCCTGGGGAGCGAGGGCAAGCCTGGAGAGCAGGGGCCCTAAGGAGAGGCGGCACCAAGAGGGCCAAGCAGGCAGCGGCAGCAGAATCCGGGCACACGGGGGCCGTGCGGTAGTAGAGTGACCGGGTCAAGGGCAATTTACATTTTGTGTTTTAGTTCTGTAGCGGGTTGTGGGTTTATAGGGGAATAGGGTGGGAAGTAATTTAATTTTAATTAAGTAAGTATTAATTTGTAATTACTGGTATTAATAATTAATATACTGTTAATTATGAATCGCTAAATAATTATTATTAATTGATAATTCTATTATTTGTATTCATTTATGAAGCAATTATTAATTTTAATTATTGGTATGAATAATTAATTTATTGTTAATTAATTATTAATTTGTAATTAATTATTGTTAAATTATAATTATATTATTTGTATTAATGTATTATTGGAGTGGGCTGTGGGTTTATAGGGGAATGGGTGGGAAGTAATTTATTTGTAATTAAGTAATTAATAAAAAAAACTTGGGTATTGATAATTAATTCTTTTGTTAATTATTAATTAGCATCGTTCTTTAGCTTACTTGGCACATGGCTGGGTCTGAACTGTGGTGGTGAAGTGAGCTAAAGAACGATGATGGGTGAAACACAGATCTGTGTCTGGGGGTAAGTGTCTAAAAAGTTTTATTGCTCCGTCTATCTCCTTGTGTTTGCTTTGTTCACCCCTACCTTGGCAGGGTATGCCCAGACGAGGGTCCCTTGCTCACTTAGCCAATCTATTAAAGCTAGTCTGGCTGATGAGGGGTGTTACCCTAAAAACGGTCCGAGGATGCTTGTTTCTGGTACAGTAAAGACCTGGCTTGGCAGTTTGGGCTGGACTGTTCGAATAAAGATCAGGGTCAAGACTGATTTGCATATGGCTGGGTCTGAAATGAGGTGGCGAAGTGAGCTAAAGAATGATGATGGATTCAACCCAGATCTGTGACTGGGGGTGAGTGTATGAAAAGTTTCAGCGCTTCGTCCGTCAACTCCTTGTGCTTGCTTTGCAGATAAAGAAAGCAACATTAAAAGTTTACATGTCGGTGGCCAGGAACTGAATGCAACGGCCTCAAATAAAAGGTACACACCATTACACAAATGAATGCCATGCGCTATACGGAGATGCAACTAAATTACAAAGCAGTGTAAATCAATACTTCAGTACAAATAAAATGTAACTTCACGTGCTACAAAGCAGAGATTAACCAAGCGGTTTTGAAAAAATATTGAAGGACAAAGCTGATCAAAAGTTATAAAGTTACCTTCTTACATCGACTAGTTGAATGCAAGGCATCTATATTTACCAAAACCATTAACGAATGATCACACCATAATGTGCTGTAAAGAGGCCCCAGGAGGAGGGGCAAAGGTTATGTGTGCGGAGTAGTGCGGCGAGTTGGCTGTCGTAAAGTGAACCATTTTGGGATGACCTGCAGGATGAAGAGAAAGGTAAGTGCATCACAGCTTGAAGACAAACTGGTTGACCAAGCGGTACCTCACTGACGTTCGACATGCTCCCACACGCCAAGCGGTCACACCAACTTTATGCAAATTGGAACCAAAGAAATGAGATCTTCATCTAAACCATGGACAGAGGGTTTCTCAGTTTCAGTTTCCAGTTAAAGTGGCAATGATAATTGTGCGATGTCGATGTTTATCTCAGAAAAGCATGCACATGTGGGACTGGTCAAATGTGAGAAAAAACTCAAAGTGAAGAAAAACCAACATCAAGAAGCATCAAACAAATTCAAACATTGTTCAAAGATAACTCTAAAAATAAATATGTGTTAGGTACTCTTCATAATTGACAGTGGTGCGTCATTAAATATCATGCCTGAGTCTAAGTATCAAGAACTGTCTCTGTTACCATAATTACTAACAGCCTGATTCATCATACTCCCGTTTTGCGAGCCCCTAATAGCGATTCATAGCGAATCGCTATTAAGGACTCGCAAAACGGGATTCATGTAGGAATATGCAAAAAAAATGCCATTTCTACTAATTCCTTATTTGCGATTAGCAAATTGCTAATCGCAAATAAGGAATAACTCCCCGTTCATTCCTATGGGCCAAAAGGCCCATAGGAATAAATGGGGAGTATTCCTTATTTGCGATTAGCAATTAGCTAATCGCAAATAAGATAGCGATTGAAAGGGTGCCAGGGGTGTCCAAAGGACACCCTGTAGCACCACTTAAATGCTAATATGAACAGGGGTTGCGCACACACATGTCCAAAGGACATGTGTGTGTGCAACATGCAACTCAGAAAAATGCTTTTAAAAGCATTTTTCTGAGTTATCGCTATTTACCACGAGGTTTGACCTCGCGGTAAATAGCGGCCCGAAATTGCGATTTCGCAATTTTTAAATGGATGATGAATCGCATTTAAGGAATCTCAAATAGAGATTCCTTAAATGTAATCCATCGCAAATTTGCGAAAACGCAATTACCGATTTTTGCATTTGGGATGATGAATCCCAAATGCAAAAATCTCACTCGCAAAGGGCCAGATTCTCAGAATCTGGCCCTTTGCGAGCCGAATTCAGCTTCATGAATTAGGCTGTAAGTCAACAACAAAAGTAAACATGTGGACTCTTTTGATGCCCTTAAAGAGTCAAGGGCCCTTTGCAGCTATGATAAAATCAAGAGAAATGTGGTACAAGCACCTATTCATGTATTTCAAGAAAGAGCTTCAAGTGCTTGTTTGGTGAATTTCAATACTCCGGCTGAAATGGGACTGATATCAGTGAACTACAATATGAATGCTCATCATGAAGTTGTAAGTCAATTTCTGTCATCATGTCATGTGCCAGGAAAACTCAAAACAATGAAAGTCAAGTTCCACATAAATGAGGATTTTCGCCCCGTTGCCCAAAGACACAGACAAATTGCGTTTCACTTGCAAAACACGGTTGAAAAGGGTCTTGATTAATTATTTAAACATGACATCATTGAACGCTCCACTGGTCTAACACCATGGGTTTCGCCCATTGTTGTAGTGCCCAAATGAGACACTGAAGGAGCTGTACGCATATGCGTTGACATGTGTTAGGCCAACAATGCAATTGAGATAGAAAGACATCCTGGTCCGCACATTGCTGATATGATAACTCAGCTGAGAGGTTGTGGTTCCGTGGTCCGAATTGGGTTCGATAGTTCCGAAACCCGATTTATAAAGATCGTCGGAAATGGACCATTTTGGTCTCTACAGACCGCAAATGGCGAGTATAACGTGTCTAAGTGTTTTCGTATGAATCGATATAGGAGAACACTCTCCATTTGAGGATTTAGTTTGAACCCTCGGGTTCCATCTTGTATGTGGCAGCCATCTTGTATGGTTGCCCTAACATAGGCCCTATGATTGTGGCCGAACGAGTCCTTGACACGTACGCCTTAGTTGACTACTGGTTGACCTGACCGAACTGACTCCTCGCCTGGGGCGAATCCCGCTGAGCCAGTTCCTTGTTCAGCAGCTTGCCTGATAAAGATCAAAGAACAGGACGTGCCTTGACTTTATGGCACACCGTTCCCACTCCTCTATCTCCTTTCCATCTGTTTCTGCCTTTCCTTTACGACATGTTCATCGATCTAGGTTGATGGTTTTATGATGGGTTTGTCCGGCCTGATCGAACAGGAAACTTAGCATATGTGCGATCGTTTTGGTGGGCTGGACACCGGAAAATGGGATTAACTTTGACTGTCGTGATTCGCTACTTTTTGAAATGCTACTTGTCCATTGGTTAGTTTTGTATGCACCAAATGTAAATTGTGATGTTGCCAGAGGCGTAATTTTCGGCATAAAAGACCGAGTTTCGTTCACTGAGTTGGTGCAGTCTCTGTCGAACTACCCGTGTGTACTTCGTAGACCTCTATCCCTGGTTGCAACCAATAAACTTTGGTCTTTGACGCCATCAAGAAGTATCCTGTGTCTCTGTTTGCCAAGACAGGGGAATCCGGGGTCTTTGGGTGTTGCCCTGACACCGCTGGGTTATTGTAATAGTATCGGTTCCGAGAAAACCCAGTACCTCAATTGGCGCCCAACGTGGGGCGACTTCTGCGGTACCGGTCCAAGCCAGAGGTTTGTGAGGAGCTTCGTGAGAAAATTCCGGAGGTTGTCCAGCCACTTCAGCGACCCCTGTATGTCGACGTGGTTCCGAAGGTCTTTGCTGCGAGGTTTCCCGCGTCCCGACGGCTAGAAAGGACTGCTGCCCTGACTGTTGCCCTGTTTTGGAGCCTTAGACGTTTGTAGAGCGAGACGATTGACGGGTCTTCTGGTGACGCCATCGACAACTCAGTTAAGTATAAAAGGAGCGTCTCCTAGTCCTTAGTTTGTTTTGTATCCTTTAGTGGATAGCTTTGATTTGGTACCTGCAGGCCCCAAAGCCAAGGGATTCGTGTATTCACGAGCTTATCGATTTTAGATTACCCTTGTTGTTTGAAGCTAGACTAGTGAGCAAGATGCCTGGTTTTAGCAGTCTTAGGAATGTGTTTAGTTGTGGTACGTTGAGGGATTCCCGGTTAGAGGATTCGTGTCCGGTTCCTCCGATCGTAACTCCTACATACGAGTTGTACGTGAAACATGGTGTAGGTCCTATTAGCTACAATGAGATTTGGGTAAAATATACGAAGGATGACAGTGTCCTACAGTGGCCCCGTTATGGTAGTTTTGAGTCAGAAGTCCTAGATAACCTTGAAGCGAGGTTGTTCAAAAAGAAAGCACGCCCGGCAATGTTTGACTCTTTCCGCATATGGCGCAAAGAAGCCAAACAGAAAGAAATTAAGTTAGCGAAGAAGAATAGAAAGGGTATGTCAATGGTGCAAGCTGCCGTTGCATACAGAAATGATGAAGAAGAGAAAAATAGCGAGCAGATGCTTAGAATGAGGAAGTTAGCGGTAGACAGATGCTACCCAGTCTTGCCGGCTAAAGAGCAGAAAGACGATAAGGAGCTTGTGAAAGATCCTTTGATGTCGCATTTGTTAACTTCACCTCCACCGTATGCGCAGAATGCTACGGCACCACCGCCACCAGCTGTGGCTGTGCAGTTGCCGGTTGCTTTGCCTCCTGTGATTCCTCCACAGCCAGCTTCTTCGTTGGCCGTTGTTCCTTTGGCGCAGCCTTCTCAAGGGTTGCCAACCTTGTCTTTACCTGCTACTATTGCCTCAATGCCTGTTCCGACTATGGATCCTACCACTATTGTTTCGTCTCCTCTTGTCTTTCCGACTGTTCCTTCTCCTAGACAGCGGGTGACCGCTGCCTTTTCTAATTTCTTATCTCCTTTGTTGGGACAAATGGGTATGTCTCCTGTGAGTGAGCGTAGACAGTTGCGTAGCCAATTGCCTGATACAGATGAGCGAGTGGTTTTGGACCATATGGCACGTAGATGGGTGACGTATAGGTCCCAGTATGACCTAGCAGGTATTATGGATGTTTTCCGACAATGGGAAGCACCAAAGCAGCGTTATGTTTTTGAGCTCATGTGTGCGTTCCTCCATGAACAATGGATGGACGAGTTGGATAGAGTTCCTGTAGAATTGTCTCGATTGCGTTCAGAATTTGCTAAAGGGGCGATTGTGAGTCAACACGACATCGAGAAAGCGGTGTCGACGTTACTGTCGCTGCGAAGCGACGTCCCTACTGATCGGCTGTTTGAGCCAGATTCATCAGTTAGGAGACATGCGCGTCAATATCCGATGCGAGAGGTTCCTCCGATATGGAGACCTGCTGATGCCAATGTTGTTCCACCTGTTATTGCGCACTTTCAGCGAGTATGGGTTCATATTCCATGGAAGCGTGCTGAAGTTCTAGCGCTTAAGCAGACTTTGCCAGATCCACAAAAGAATCCTGCTGGATATTATAAAGAACTTACGCAAACTGTGAGTTCGTGCATTATGAATTTGGCGGATATAGATATGTTGTTTGGGAATGTTGTTCCACAGTCCATCTGGAATGTTATTCGATATACAGATCATGACAATGAATTAGGGGGTTCGTGGGTGAATCTTGTTGCAGCAAATGATAGACAAGTTGGAGGTGCTAAGCCTGAAGATGTTATTGCCGAACTTCCTGGTAGAATTATCACTTTCATGAAGACTTTAATGCCTGAAGTCCGTGTTAATTGGGACAAGTTGTCAGGTTGTAAGCAGAAGAAAGACGAGTCTGTCTCAGACTTTTTCTCGCATTTTGAGGAAACTTTTGTTGACCACAGCGGTCAAGATATGGCTACTGAAGGTGGCCAGAGATTATTTGTTGATAAATTCGTGCACAATCTTCTTCCTGAGTTGTGTACTAAGTTGAAGGATTACGAGAGTGCTTGGCCTGTTTCTACTGTGGCGCAAATTCTTGCTACGGCTCAGTACTACAAGAATAGGCGTAAGGATGAGTTAGAGAGAGCGGATAAGAAGACTAAGGAATTGAAGACTAAGGTTCTTCTACAACAAGCTTATCCACCTCGTGTTAATAATCAGCGTGATTATCAGCAATCACCACAGTATTCGAGGAACTCGCAAAGGAACGTGACTCCTCAACAGAGTATTCAGTATGGGCCTAATCAGTGTGCATATTGTAGAGAAGAAGGCCATTACAAGAATAGTTGTCCGGTTTTATTGCAACGTACTAATAGTGCTCCTGGTGTTAGAGGTAGAGGTGCTCAACAAGCACCTAGAGGTAGAGGTTGCGGACAAAACGCGCGCCCTTTGCCTCCGCAGAATTCAAAGACCAGTTTCGATCAACAGCAGAATTTGTCTGGTAGGTCTACACAGTACTACGTAGATGATTACTATGCTGAAGGCGACGAAGAGCAAGGTAATGATTGTTAGGACAGCCATGGACAAAGAGAGGGAGTTGTTCCAGTTCCGGTAGATCAGAGTGGACCTTACGTGGAAGTGATTGCATCAGGTGTGTCAGAGCCTTTTCTGCTAGACACTGGTGCTACGAAGAGTTCTATTATGCATTCCAAACTCCCTGGCGGACCTTTGTCTGGCTTTAATAATGTTTATATATGTTTTTCTGGCGCCCCCGTTATGAATCCGATTTCTGTTCCATTGCCTCTTTCTGTTGGTCCTCGTAGGTTTGAAGCACCCCTTCTTTTGACTACAGGTTGTAATGAGAACTTGTTAGGCCTTGATTTGTTGAAGTGATTATATGCGACTCTGTACTGTTCTCCGTCAGGAGTACATCTTACTTTGGGTGAGAATGTGATTTCCCCGATATATGTTTCGAAAGATTGTCTTCCACCGGAATTATCTTCTTTACCAGACTCGTTGTGGGCTGCAGGTCCCAATGATGTGGGCCTGTTAGACATTCCTCCATATGTTGTGACGTTGAAAGCAAATGCTCAGTTGCCACGCATTCCGCAATATCGTATTTCAAGTGATGGTGAACGTGCACTCTTAGCGATCATTTATGATCTGATCGACAAAGATGTTATCGAAGAGACTCGAGGTAATGTGTGTAATAGTCCGGTTTTGCCTGTTCTAAAGAGAACGGATTCTTCACAGCCTCTGGTATATAGGTATGTTATCGACCTTCGCGAAGTGAACAAAATTGTTGTTCCACAATTTCCTGTTGTACCCGACATTACTGCATTATTGACATTAATTCCAGTTTCTGCTACCTGGTTTTCGGTGACCGACTTGAAGAATGCTTTCTTCAGCATCCCGATTGCCATAGAGAGTAGAGATATCTTTGGATTCTCTTTAGGAGGACGAAGTTTCCGCTTTAAGCGCGCTCCTCAAGGCTATTGCGAGAGTCCATCTATCTATAGTCAAGCTTTGAAGACGCAACTTGACTTGCTAGCTCTTCCTGATGGTGCGGCCCTTATCCAGTATGTTGACGATTTGTTGGTCGCTGCCGATACTGAAGACATATGTAAGGATGCCACTGTGTCCTTGTTGTCTCATTTGTCTGAATGCCATCACAAAGTTTCTCCCTCGAAGCTGCAATTCTGTCGCCAAGAAGTTACCTATTTAGGTCACCTCTTATCGAAGGAGGGAAGGAAACTGACCCCAGAAAGAATCCAAACTTCTTGCGAGAATGAGTGTCCCTACGACACAGAGAGAAGTACGTGAGTTTTTGGGTATTACGTCGTACTGCAGACAGTGGATTCCGAATTTTTCTCTTTTAGCGAAACCTTTGATAGCTCTTACGGTTAAGGATACTCCAAATCCGATTCCTTGGACTGAGGAATGCCAGAAGAGTTTTTCCGAGCTACGAAATGCGTTGTGTTCGGCTCCTGTGTTGGGTACTCCCGACTACAGCAAGCCTTTCACATTGTATGTCCATGAGAGAGAGGGATGTGCATTATCGGTTTTGACTCAACAATTTGGCGGGAAGCAACGCCCATGTGCGTACTTTTCGTCAACTTTAGATCCTGTGGCTAGAGCGTTGCCGAGTTGCTTGAGAGCAACTGCAGCAGCGGCTGTTTCGATCCGACAATCTGCTGGTTTAGTTAGGGACAACACGTTAGTGGTCATGGTTCCACATGCAGTGGATACCTTGTTGAATCGGACGAAGACACAGCACTTGACTAGTGCTCGGTTGTCAGGGTATGAGCTTACGTTGTTAGCGAGCCATGTGCACATCAAGAGGTGCAATACCCTAAATCCGGCTACGTTGTTGCCAATTTCGCTTGAGACAGACGATGATAGCGAAGAGCAACATGATTGTTTCTTGAGAACAGAAGAAGAGACGAAAGGGAGATTAGATCTGAGAGATACTCCTCTTCCTGATTGTAATGATGCTTTGTGGGTTGACGGCTCGTGTTTTAAATTACCAAATGGCGATACCACTGCAGCATATGCCGTGACGACTCTACATACAGTTGTCGAAGCTGCACGTATCCCGTACAACTCCGCGCAAGCGGCGGAATTGATTGCACTTACAAGAGCATGTGTGTTGGCGAAAGGGAAACGAGTGAATGTGTATACTGATAGTCAGTATGCATTTGGAGTGGCTCATAGCTTTGGACGATTGTGGCGTGAACGTGGATTTTTGACATCGCATGGAACGAAGATCCAGCATGGGCAGCTGGTGAATGAACTTCTTGAATCTCTTACGTTACCTTTGCAAATAGCGATCGTAAAATGCAGTGCCCATAAGAAAATCACGGATGATGTTGGTCGTGGTAATGCGTTTGTGGATGAAGTTGCGAAAGAAACTGCTAGGAATGTGACGAGTCGAATGTATGTTGTGGGACCTGCGAGATGGGTTCCAGAGAAGAGCATGTGCGAAGATACTATTGAGAGCGTGAAGATTATCCAGAGTGAGGCTACCGAGAAAGAGTTGGATGAATGGAGAGAGAGTAAGGGTAGGTTGGATTCGAATGGTTGTTGGACTGATTTGTCCGAACATCAAAGATGGTTGCTGCCAAACGCGTATGTGCTTCCAGTTGTAACAATGGCGCATGGATTGGCACACATTAGTGTGAAAGGGATTTGCAAGTTGTTGGCTCCGGTTTGGCAGAATGTGGGAATACCTAGATGTGCAGAGAATTTGGTCAAGAATTGTATGGTGTGTTTGATGCATAATCCTGGCAAGGGAACTCCAACACCAGCTGGTCATTTTGCTCCTCCTACGTATCCGTTTGAGGCCTTGCAGCTAGATTTTATCCATATGGAAAGATGCAACAACTTTAAGTATGTGTTAGTGGTTGTTTTCTCTTTTTCTAGATGGGTAGAAGCTTACCCCCTTAAGGACAACACTGCTTTGTCCACCGCCAAAGCTTTGATAAAAGAATTCTTCAATAGGTTTGGTTTGCTGAGAATCATTTGGAGTGATAATGGAAGTGAGTTTGTGGGTCACGTGATGAAGAGAGTGTGTGATGGTCTCGGAATTAGGCAGAAATTCCACGCTGCAAACCATCCCCAATCAGCTGGTTTAGTCGAGTGCTACAATGGCACTTTGAAGCTTAAATTGGCCAAAATTCAAGAGAGCACTGGTTTACAATGGCCAGATGCTTTGCCTTTAGCACTTTTGTCCACCCGAATGACTGTGCATTCGCGAATGGGTTTGAGTCCGTATGAGGTCGTGTTTGGTCGCCCGGCGAATATTTGGGGCGTACCAAGACCGACGAGGTTTAGTGACCTCGAATATCCTGTTTTGCTTGATTACTTGCGTGAATTGACAACTAAAATGAGTGTTTTACGCCAACAGGTATACAGTTCTCTCCCACAAGCTACAGAAGATCCAGGCCACGCAATAGAACCCGGCTCTTGGATCTTCATCAGGAACTTTCAGAGAACGAAAAACGAACAGCCCCGTTGGACTGGACCCTACCAAATCCTTCTATCGACGAGATCTGCGGTGCGAGTACGTGGGAAACGTCACTGGATCCACGGCTCCCACACGAAGAAGGCACCCTTACCTTTGCCGTATGATAAGTGGGTTCAAGACGGTCTTGCAGATTCTGAGACCGAGACAGTCCCGAAATTTGTGACGTTCAGTGATGCTCGTTTGATTGGAACTAACTCAGAACAGGAAAGTGACTGTCTTTTGCAAGCATCAATACCTTCTGCAGATCGATTGGACACTACCGAGCCTCATCTTTTGTTTGTTGATCAAGAATTACCTGGAAGAAATAGATACAATTTGAGATCGAGAACAAAGGACAAATAAAGTTAATAAAGTTGATTTTTTTTACTGTTTGCAGGTTAACTCTCCACCAAGGATCTACGTATTTTTGTTTTTCTGAACTGCCATCCGGTTCTTGCTACTAGGGTCGCGGTTGCTACCAGTCTTGGTAGTGTAAGCCTGAGACACTAGGTCTTGGGTTCTGTTGGTCCGAGGCAGTCTTCTTGGGTGCAGAAGGGGCACTCTCAAGCAGAATCAACCAACCACCGCGGGCAGCAACTTTAGTTTAGGATGGATTTCTTTGAGTTGGAGAGACCTGTGCAGACACTGACTTTTAGAAAACGCATTTGCAAAATAATGTCGAAGAAATGTTTTTTGATACCATGCATACTTTTACTACTGAGTTTCGTAATTTTCATAATTGGTTATGTAGCATTTGTTTTTAAAATGACGTCTAATCCCACTGTGCAATCTACACCTTCACCTACTGTTTCCTCTCATTCTTTCCACCCTTTGCCTGAATATGAGGTAGTCAGAAGTAAGGAATTCGCTAATAATTCCTTCATACAGCTTTTGCACCAGCATCAGTTAGTGATCAATACAACGAACTGCTGGATTTGTGGTTTGATGCCTCATATCACCGATAAAGGAATTCCTTATTTGGTCTTGCCTTTTAGTTTGAATGGTTCGATTCGAGCTTATAGAACCATGTTCATATATGCCCACAGTGTTGACCCCTTACGTTCACCGAGAGATAATCCGAAGAATAGTCCTATAGCTAGAGGTATAGTCAATATGATTAAAGGGACTAATGCAGTAGAGACTATTCCGAAAGATGAGAGGCAACCATATAGTGGTTGGAATGTAACTGGATATGGAGTTAGTCTGAGTATTAACCAGCGAGCGAAAAGTCCCCTACCGATCTGGATAGTGCCCCATAAGGGCTACTATTGTCTGCAGGGCAACGGTAAGAATCCGAAGGCTCAGTTAGGGAAGAGTGTTTGCGCTGAGACTTATGTGTTTCCGTCTCAGTCTATCCCAGCGTTCTTAGCTGCTAAGGGTACGTACTTTGTTTGCTATGACAAAGCGTATACATGGTTGCCCGCCGACTTTTCGGGCACATGTTTTGTTTCCTTTCTGTTACCCCCCACTTTTACAGCTGCGGCAGATTATCAGAAGATGAGAATTACTAGAGGTGTCTTTAGTCAAGAAGACACTGCAGGACAAGAATTGGGTGATTTCTTCAAGGGTTTTCTGCCGTTTTGGGGACCTATGGCTAACAGTAGGAACATTCGTCAGCTTACGAGAGTGGTTGAGTCCACCATAGTTGAGACTACCGGTGCCCTTGGTAACTTGACTGCTGAGCTCCAGTCGGATAGACTTATGACACTTCAGAATAGAGTTGCCCTAGATGTTATTCTATATCCAAAGAACAATGGTTCCTGTGGCATACCAATTTATAGAATATACAATGCTAAACAGGTTAAATAAGCAATATTCACTTGTAGCAGAGAAGGGTTTGGCAAGGAAAGAAGCACACATATGCAAAATTTATAAGAAAGACTTCTTATATTTCAACTCATGAAAAGTGTCCATATTTACAACAGCAACACATATACAAAAAGTTATATGTACAGTGTAAAGTGCAGTGCGTCCCAAGTGATTTCGTGAACAAAAACAAAACAAACACAAATAATAAATGATCTATACAGTTTTGCGTTATGGGTATTAACACAGGGAAATGACCAAGCAATGTGATACAATAATTGCTAACAGTGACTATATGAAATCATAAATCACTGTGCTAAAAGGGTTCCTTCCCTATAGCGTCGACGGCGTTTCGACCTGCTTGATGGAGGTCTCGTCAGGACTAAACAGTGAGGGACATCTAGGGAAAAACCTTTTAGCACAGTGATTTATGATTTCATATAGTCACTGTTAGCAATTATTGTATCACATTGCTTGGTCATTTCCCTGTGTTAATACCCATAACGCAAAACTGTATAGATCATTTATTATTTGTGTTTGTTTTGTTTTTGTTCACGAAATCACTTGGGACGCACTGCACTTTACACTGTACATATAACTTTTTGTATATGTGTTGCTGTTGTAAATATGGACACTTTTCATGAGTTGAAATATAAGAAGTCTTTCTTATAAATTTTGCATATGTGTGCTTCTTTCCTTGCCAAACCCTTCTCTGCTACAAGTGAATATTGCTTATTTAAGCTGTTTAGCATTGTATATTCTATAAATTGGTATGCCACAGGAACCATTGTTCTTTGGATATACACTTTGCCCTGGTTCCGCTGTGAGTAGGGTTCCCTTGTTTCCCCTTTTCGCTAGATGTTATTCTGGCAGATCGAGGGGGAGTTTGTAGATTGATTCAATCGAGCTGCTGCGTTTTTATTCCTGACAATGCTCCGTCAGTCCTCCAGGCCATTTCCAAATTACATAAAATCTCCGATTCTGTCCATCTGGACAAAGGGGGGGATTGGTCTTTGATGGGATGGTTATGGGGATTGATATCCACTTGGGGTTGGAAGATTCTGATGGTCATTGGTGTGGTTTTAGTAATTCTGTTCATGTTTTGTCTCTGTGTACAGTGTGCTCCGGCTATTTGTGGCCTTTGTGCTACTTTGTGCGTACGGAAACCTGTTCGGAGAGAAATGCATAGTAATAAGATGATGCTACAACAGCATATCGATGACTTGATGAATATAGATCCGGATTCAGATTGAAATGGGTCTGGGTTTATTGCCTATGATAGGGCAAAAGGAGGGTCTGTGGTTCCGTGGTCCGAATTGGGTTCGATAGTTCCGAAACCCGATTTATAAAGATCGTCGGAAATGGACGATTTTGGTCTCTACAGACCGCAAATGGCGAGTATAACGTGTCTAAGTGTTTTCGTATGAATCGATATAGGAGAACACTCTCCATTTGAGGATTTAGTTTGAACCCTCGGGTTCCATCTTGTATGTGGCAGCCATCTTGTATGGTTGCCCTAACATAGGCCCTATGATTGTGGCCGAACGAGTCGATGACACGTACGCCTTAGTTGACTTCTGGTTGACCTGGCCGAACTGACTCCTCGCCTGGGGCGAATCCCGCTGAGCCAGTTCCTTGTTCAGCAGCTGGCCTGATAAAGATCAAAGAACAGGACGTGCCTTGACTTTATGGCACACCGTTCCCACTCCTCTATCTCCTTTCCATCTGTTTCTGCCTTTCCTTTACGACATGTTCATCGATCTAGGTTGATGGTTTTATGATGGGTTTGTCCGGCCTGATCGAACAGGAAACTTAGCATATATGCGATCGTTTTGGTGGGCTGGACAACGGAAAATGGGATTAACTTTGACTGTCGTGATTCGCTACTTTTTGAAATGCTACTTGTCCATTGGTTAGTTTTGTATGCACCAAATGTAAATTGTGATGTTGCCAGAGGCGTAATTTTCGACATAAAAGACCGAGTTTCGTTCACTGAGTTGGTGCAGTCTCTGTCGAACTACCCGTGTGTACTTCGTAGACCTCTGTCCCTGGTTGCAACCAATAAACTTTGGTCTTTGACGCCATCAAGAAGTATCCCGTGTCTCTGTTTGCCAAGACAGGGGAATCCGGGGTCTTTGGGTGTTGCCCTGACACCGCTGGGTTATTGTAGTAGTATCGGTTCCGTGAAAACCCAGTACCTCAAGGTGGAAAGTTCTTCTCTCGAGTCAACTTAAATAAAGGATACCATCAATTAGAGCTTGAAGAAAAATCCAGGAACATTACAACCATTTCTGCGTATATTGGTTTGTTTATTTAAATGCAACTTGAGGTTTGGTGTATCCTCTACTGCTGAACTTTTCCCATATGTAATTTGATGTATCATACAGCCTGTAGTAAATTAATTTAACTAAAGTGATGACAAATTCGTTTTCAGAGCTACTCAGAAGGAACATGACAACGCTCTCATACAAGTATGTTGTTTGCTGACCAATGTAGGCTTAACTTTGAATGACAACAAATATGAATTCCACAAGAAAAGCTTGAAATTCTTTGGCCATGTCTTGTCTGATAGGGGTATGAAACTTGATCCAGCAAAAGTGCAAGTGCTGTCTACTGCAAATCCCAAACAAGATATTTCTATGCTATGATCTTTTTGTGGACCAGCCAGTTACTGTTTGAGATACATAAAAGACTTTGCTATAGTCAGTGCACCATGTCGAATATTAACAAACAAGAACTTCTCTTTTCATGGTCATGTGAGTGTGAGAAGAGCTTCCAAAGAATCAAGCCAGCCATTGAGAGTGCCACTGAAATGGTCTACTTTGGTCCAAAACTACATACAAAGGTTGTAGTTGATGCAATCCCTGTTGGGTTGTGTGCAATCCTTGCACAGCACAGTGGACAGCCACATGCCCAGAGACATATCGTGGCCTACACCATAAGAGCCTGTCACAAACAAAACCCTCTTACTTGCAACCTGAGAAAGAACATTTGGTACTGGTCTTGGCTTGTTATTATTTCCATGTTTTCTTGTACGGAAAGCCTTTCACTGTAGTGACTGATTATCAAGCACTGCTGGCGATATTTGTCAATGAAAAAGCCAAAAGGCCTCCTAGAATTCAATGTTGGGGTTTGAGGTTACAAGAATACAACTATACAATTATTCATCATCTAGGGAAAGATCAGAATACAGCTGGCTATTTTTCAAGAGTGTCATTACAATGCCCTGGTACCTGTGGAGGCCTACATCAAATTTATTGACAAATTGAGCATACCAGCTGCCATGCCATTAGAACAAATTGTCACCGCCACGAGCCAAGATAGGGACATAGCAAGATTAAAAGAAATTATTGTTCATCAGTTGTGGAACCAGAACTCCAGACCTTTCACTAATGAGTATTTGAGGTTCAAAACCTGTAAGAGATGAACTTTCAGTGACTCAAGAAGGTCTCATTCTGCGAAATACACAAATTGTTATTCCTGAGAGTCTGTGACAACAAGTAATCGATGTCGCCCATGAAGGCCATCCAGGAATAGTTGCCACCAGAAGAGCTTTCTGTGACCGAGTCTGGTTTCCCTATCTTGACGAAAGGGTAAAAAAAGAATTAAAATGTGCCATATCTGTAACTGACTTTCTTCTCAAGTCATTCTGCACCTTTTAAACATGTCAGACTTGCCACATCATGCTTGGGAGAGAATTGCTATTGATGTATTTCGTCCTCTGGAAAATGGACATAATCTTCTAGTCATTGTTGATAAATACTCCCTTTATCCATTGGTGGAAGACCTTTCATCCACAACATATGAAAAGGTCATTCACAAATTAGGTATCTTTGTGACATAGGGTGTACCTGCGGTTCTGAAGTCTGACGAAGGTCCACCATTCAATAGCCAAGAATTTAAAGACTTTCGAAATCACCACTATATAAAGCAGCAAAATATACTCTTCTTTGGTTAAGGCCAATGGCCTGGTAGAACAGTTCAGGAGAACTCTAAAGAAAGCTGTTGAGTGAAGAAGCTCGACCTCAAAGTGGTTTTAAACACTACTCTTCAGGATTACCGTTTGTACACTCACTCAACCACAGGGGAAAGCCCAGCAACTCTCCTGTTTGGAAGAGCCAGGATAACCAAGCTACCCCAATGGACCAACCTCAAACCTAAGAATAAAAATTAAATGAAAATAAAACTTTTAAAGCGCAACGAATGCCCGGAGGCATGGGGAAGACATTCACACTATGGATGTTGGTCGCAAACAGAAAATGAGAACATCTGCTGACCGGCGACGTCATGCATAGGACATCAATTTTACAAGAGGAGATTGAGTGCTTGTTAGACATTACAGTAGAAGGAAATCTGATGCTTCTTTTGAGGTTGAACCTTTTACTATCACCAACACCAAAGAACACATGGTGACTGCCCAGCGTCCTGGGAAGTACCTTATGAGAGATTCCTCTAATTTTTTACGTGTGGCCCATCACTCACCAAACATCGATGTCAATGTAGAGACTGGGTCTAGGCAGACTGTTGATGACTCTGTATCTGCTGATAATTCCACCTCACCTGTGCAGCTCTCTGACCCTTCGAATGCCAGTTCCCAGTGACCCGATCATGACATGTGATTCAGGTACCACAACGCTAGAATTGTAAATGCTTGTGTATCTATGTGTTTATTAATGTATTTTGTTCATATATTTATTTATGCATGTTTCTATTTTTTAAAGTTGTGGCTTTTTATTAAACAAAGCAGGAGATGTAGTGTCTTGTTAATAAAAGAATGCTGGAGCTCTATTGGTTCTCACTGTGCACCGTAGGTCTGTGACTTAAGCGGTGGAGAGATGTGTTGAAGGCAGGCTTAGAAGGTTGAGTTTTAACTTGCATGCAGCAGAATATTGGGGAGGTCCTATGCTGGCAGGACGCTACAGGAATGATTAACAATTTTCGAGTCTGACGCATAATGTGTGGCTCTTGGCAGGGCTGCGTAGTTCTGAGTTCAGTTACTAAATCGAAGACCTAATGCCTTTGCCAGTACTTGCTCCAAACATACACTGCTACTAAGTAGCCTTCACATGGTTCAGGCTTGGCTGTGTACAGCGTAACCTGGGCGAAACAAATGTGGTAATTCACATCCTTTCCAGTTAGGGTGACCAACCATCCCTAAATATCACGGACAGGCCGCAATTTGGACCTCACGTCCGTTGTCCGTGAGGATGCCTTTTACGGACACCTTTTGTCCGTAATTTTGGGCCCTGCAGTGAGCAGAGCTGTTCCCCTGCAAGAGGCCTCTGCTCCCTGATGGGGCCGGCTCTCACTTGTCTAAGCACAAGAGCAGGCCCACTCCGCCCATTATCATTCTGTGTGGGGCTGATGATTGCCACATACAGAATGACAATGGGTCAGTCTGGGCTGGTACAGCATGTGGTGGCCTCCGCCAGCCTTGGTCTAGGGCAGGGCATTCTGTCACATGGAAGTGCAAAAACGCACATGCTGCTGCTACGTGAGAATCCAGTTAATCAAAAGAAGGCAGTGAAAGAAGTTCAAAGGAAAGGATTATAGTTCTTTCCGAGTCTCATGATTTTAGAACTGACGCATTTTCAATATTATATTCAAGGAAGCCATGGTTGCTGCTTTTTTATTTTATGCAATTAACAACCATTGGCAAAGCCAAAAGTGCTGGCTTGGTGTAGATGTAACGTTACTTGTTCTAGGTGTAACGTTATATATCTGGTTCCAATAAAAGCAGCAACAAAAATACCAGTCGGGCGGCACAATTTACTAAGCACAGATTTTTAGATTAGGTTTTTAAGCCATGTCGTTAATTACATCGTACACTCCCTTTGGAGAGACCCACCTAGTTGTTTCATCCCACTTAAAGCTCTGGAAACAAGACCATGTCACAGTCGCCTCACGTCCTGGCATGGTGTATCATGCATGACTTATGACTACCACTTTTTCAAATTGCTTATGTGCAGGAGCATAGTGAACCCACCCCACCCCTTGCTTTAGAACTACAGCGAGGGTGGAGTTCTTGATGGGTCTCTTCTGTCTGCAACTCTGCAGACAAAGGCTCAGCTCATAATTAATGTGAAAAGGTGAGTAAGTGAAAGGATGGGTGGATGGATGGATGGATGGATGGCAGGATGAATGAGTGAAATGATGGATGGATGAGTGAAAGGGTAGATGATGGGTGAGGAATGGATGAGCGAAATGATGGATGGATTGATAAATTGATAAGTGAAAGGGTGAATGGATGGACGGATGAGTGAAAGGGTGGATGTAAGGCTGGATGAGTGAGTGAAAGGGCGGGTAGATGGACAAAAAGATGGCTAGATAAGTGAAAGAGTGAAAGGGTGGATGGATGAGCGAAAGGATGGATGGATGAGTGAAGGATGGATGAGTGATAGGTTTAACGATTGGATTCATGAGTGGATGAGTAGAGTGGATGGGTGGGTGGATGGAAGGGTGGATGGCTAAGTGAAAAGGGGATGGAGAGAGAAAGAGTGGATGGATGACTGAATGGGTGGAAGGGTGATTGACTGGGTGGATGAATGAGTAAGTGAAAGCATGACTGGATAGGTAAATGGCTGGGTGGAAGAGTGGATGGATGAGTGTACGGATGGATAGGGTGAAAGGGTGTGTAATAATCCACTGAAATCCTTAAGCTGATAATTGGTTTATTAATCACAGCACGGCAAAAGACATCTCTCCAGTTGTGGCTCCAGATGCAACTGAAACCCAGCAGAAATCTACAAACTGACACTCTACATGGAACATGGAACACATAAAAGTATACAAAGCGCATGCCACGTAATCCAAAGCATGAGCTCATATTTGTTAAAGCTATAGTACAAATAATATGGTAAAATAATGTAACACATCACCCTCATTAAATGAAACAACAGAAAGGGGAAAAGGAGGAATAAAAAAAACACTTGCAGGAAATGATAATCTTTTTGTAAATTGCCTAAACAGATTAGAGACCTTAACTCTTGAGGAAACAGAGTCATTTCCAACTACACAAGGCGGCATATCATGTTGCACCGCAAGGTGCTCATTACTGAGATTATTCTTTTTAATGTCAAACGCATGTTTTTTTGCAAATATATTATGTGGACATTTGGCAACCCTTCTTATATTCCATATTTCACCATCTTGCATTGCAATGCTATTCCTAAACACTTTCTTAATTTGGATAGCCTTACCAAACTTGCTCGCACCCTTACTCATCAGACCAGACTTCAAATTCCTGACCCAATCTCCCACTGTAAAAGAGGGTACTTTGGTTCTCCACTTGTTATGAAACCATGACTGACTTTTACGTTGGGGCGTGGCTTGGACGCCGATCGGGATGGCGGCGTGAGCTTGCTGCTCCACGCCTGATCCCGCTAATTCTCATGAAAACTACACCATTGGCGCTCCCTGAGGGGCGGTTTCCCCGTACGAGGTATTGGAGAAGCAGCGGAGAGCAGCTGGGGGCCAACAGGAGACCGAACATAGTGCTGAGACCCGATCTCGGAGGCCGGAGGTGCCGAGCCGAGAATGAAGAAAATGGCGCACAGGAGCGATGGAGACTGCTTGCGGGGCGAGGCGGATCAGAACTGACCCAGATAGCAAACAATTGCCAACTAGGTACGAGGAGCGGGGGTCCAACTGAACGGGACCTCAGAGAGCGACTAGAGGCGTGAGGGGCTCCCATCGGCCTGGTACACGGCTGACACAGCACCCATCCCCCCACTGCTCCCTAACATGGCGGCCGTGTGAGGGGCGGCCCGCCTTCGGCCTGCGACCCCGGTCTCTGGTGGCTGCCGGGACCATCGTGAGAGCTTGCTGCTGGGTGGAACTGTTGAGACGCTTGAACGAGGTCGGAGAGCAGAGGGCGAAGCTCCCGTGACGGAGGGCGCGAGGCCTGGTGAAGCACCTACGACGACCATATGGCGACGCACGAGGCAGCCAAGATGGCCACTGCTGGTGGAGAACCCACCATGGAACACGGTCGAGAAGACGCGACCGCGCTAGTCCGAGATGGTGGGGCCCACACCCTCCCGGACGTAACGGAGCAGGAGCGGAGGCTGAATCAGCGACTGGGCAACATATTGGAAGCAATAACCGCGACTAAGGAGTCATTGCACCAGGACATAGCACAGGTCGCCACGGGGCTGGGTCTCCTGGGGGCGGACCATGCTAAGCTCTCGGACAGAGTAAAGGAGAATGAACAACTACTTCAAGAGCTGAAACCGGCGGTAGTGACCGCGGAACACAAATTGACAGATATCCTTAGCCGCCTAGCCACACTGGAGAGACGAGCAGAGAACGCCGAAAGTCGTAATCGGAGGAACAACGTGAGGGTGGTAGGCCTTCCGGAAAAAATTGAAGGGGATGATGCTGTGGCCTATATGGAGAACTGGTACAAAATGGTGGTGGCGCCAGAGGGTCTCTCTCCTTTCTTTTCCCTGGAGCGAGCAAACAGGGTCCCGGCTCGCCCACCTATGCAGGACCGGCCGCCTAGGCCGATGGTGGTGAAACTCTTACATTACAAGGATCGGGACCTGCTGATACAGAGGGCGCGCTCACTGGGCCCCTTTCAAGTGGACAATAGCCGGGTCACGGTCTTCCCGGACTACACACAGGAGGTCCAGAAGAACAGAGCGTCCTTCCTGGCTGTGAAAAAAGAACTGAGGGAGGAAGGGATCCAATACTCCTTGCTTTTTCCGGCCAAGCTACGAGTGATCCTAGATGGGAACACTCAATTCTTTCAGACCCCGGATGAAGCATGGTGGTGGCTCGATTTATATCGCGCCGGAACGGACCGCAATGGCAAAAGTCAGAGGGAGAGACATAAACCGATCCAGATCCGAAAATCACAGCGTATCCGCAAACGAAATAAACTCAAAAGAGCGATGAGGGATGTGCAGATGGCGGCGGACAGGAAAGGAGCGTTAGCTGCCACAACGAATATTACGAGGTCACAACAAGAGAAGGCATCGGTGGGGTCGGACTCTGACGAAGATGGAGGAAAATCTGGAGAAGAAGTATTGGAATCTGAGAGCTCGAAGGGACCAGCGGTTACCCCGCAGACATCAGATGGACTCTTTAATGAGTGACAATTGAGAGGGCTGAACAATTCCGACACTTCTGCTGGGGCAGGCTCTCCTGGTGTTTGGCGGGCTGGCAGGTATGGTGCTGCAAATGCAGTATGGGATCGAGGGTGCGGGGTGGGAGCTCTGCCTGCCCTGGGTCGGCGCTAACTCACCCTCTTGCGGCCCTTAAGGCCTTCTGTGGTGGCGACCACAGATTAGTCTAATGTGTGATGTGTTACAGGTTTGGAACAGGGCTGAAGCTGGGTTATTAGGTCCTGTCCTGGGGAGTGGGGTTTGGGGAGTTTTTTCGGTAGTTCTGATGGGGGGATACAACTGCAATGATGTGGGAAACAACTGGTTGCTATTGAAACGGTACGGAGATGACTACTATGGGGACGTTACCTAATTTGAAATGCCTAACATGGAATGTTCGAGGACTTCGAACAATGGTGAGACGCCACAATGTACATGCTTATCTGGTGAGGCGTGGCGTCCAGATTGCAATGTTACAAGAAACTCATTTAACCAAGCAAGAATGCACTGCACTACAGAAGAGATGGTGTGGTCAGGTGTTTGGCACCACGTATTCGGCATTTGCTAGAGGGGTGCTGATATGGATAAGGGCGGGGATACCATTCCAGGCTACGAACCAGCTAGTGGACCCTGAGGGCAGATATGTGGTGGTGATGGGGAGGTTGTATGGTAGGGATGTGGTTTTATGTAGTGTATATACCCCTAATGTCGATCAGGCCCATTTTTTCGATGGTCTAACGAGTTTGCTGGCCTATTTCCTGGCGGGCCCCATCATCCTAGGAGGTGACTTCAATTTAATCACTGATGTGACACTTGATAGGTCGCACCCACCGTTGGCTGACTCCCCAGTGCGTAGGTTGGCCACACACAGGAGGGAATGGCAGGAGAGTTGGGGATTGATAGATGTGTGGAGGGAGCAACATCCTGATACTAGGGACTATTCCTTTTTTTCAGCCCTGCATGCACTACACGTCAGAATAGACTCTGTCTTGTGCAGTGGCCCCCTGGCTGCCGTGGTAACTCACACGGAATACTTGACTAGGACTATCTCGGATCACAATCCCTTGTTGGTGTTAGTACAGTGGCAGCGGGCGAGATCAGCAGTTCCAACATGGAGGCTGCGGCCTGATACATTGGAGGATCTGGTGTTTAGTGACACGGTCCAACAGGGCATTGAACGCTATTTTGAGGAGAATGAGGGTTCAGCTGCCGCGAGGTCGATAGAATAGGATGCGATGAAGGTGGTGGTGAGAGGCGTATGCATGGGCAGGTTCTCGAATGCAAGGACATCAGTCTTGACTGCTCTAGCGAAAGCAGAGGATGCGTTGAGGGAACAGGAACAGCGTAGGCCTGAGCGACCGGATTTACAGGAGCGGTTACTTGAGGCTAAGGAAGTAGTGGCGACTAAAACGGAACGGCTGCGGTGCTATGATTATAAGCAATACACCATCAAGGCACATGCAGAGGGAGATAAAGCGGGTACGCTCCTTGCTAGGCTTGCCAACCCAGACACTAGAGGTAGCCTGGTCATGAGCATAAGAACAGAGACAGGGGAAATAGTCTACTCGCAGGCGGCGGTGCTGGCGCGCTTCCAGTCTTACTACACGAAGTTGTATGCATGCCAACTGGGGGTGGAGGTTTCTGAAATAAGTGAGTACTTGGCCTCTGTCCCACTGCCAGTACTGGATGACGAGGAAGCGAAGAACTTGGGAGGGCCTGTAACGCTATCGGAGATTAGAGTGGCCATTAAACAGATTGCAAGAAATAAAACGCCTCGGGTTGATGGCCTGCCAATTGAATTCTACCTGAAATATATTTATATTTTAGCGCCCGGACTATTGGTGGTGTACTCTGAAGCCAGAATGTTGGGGTACTTGCCCAAGTCAAAGAGGGAGGCGCTAGTGGTGCCACTAGTCAAACCCGGCAGAGAGGCATCCGATGTGACGTCTTATCGGCCCTCTTCTATGCTAACGGTGGACTATAAGAAATTGAGCCGTATTCTAGCCACCAGACTGCTACCACATATGACTAGACTAGTGCATGGGGACCAGGCGGGGTTTATCCCTACTAGGAACACGTCAATGAACATACGCAGATTGATCCGGATATTAGACAGTGCTGGGGACACAGATCGAGAACCTGCAGTTTTGTCGGTTGATATTGAGAAAGCTTTTGATAGCCTTGAATGGACATACATGGATGAGGTGTTGGTGAAATTTGGTATAGGAGAGGGATTTGGGAGATAGACAAGAGTGCTGTATTTATCGGCCACAGCGAGGGTACGGCTAGGATCGACTATATCCTCAGATTATCCAGTGCGTAGAGGGACGAGGCAGGGGTGCTCGCTGTCCCCCCTGTTGTTCGCACTGGCGATGGAACCACTGGCGGCGCAGGCAAGGTCGGGGGCCATGTACCAGGGGATCAAGCAGGGTGAGGAGTCGCATTACATATCACTGTATGCGGATGATCTGTTATTATACCTAGCGGACCCAGAGCGGGCCCTGGAGGGAGCAGTGGGCATGTTATCCAGATTTGGCCAGTTGTCAGGCCTTCAGGTGAACTGGACTAAAACCTGTGTCTTTCCACTGCGGGCGGGCGCGCCGTGTCCCCCTCTCGCGCTGGAGGTGGTCTGGGAGCCATCTTGCTTCACTTATCTAGGTGTCCGCATCTACCATGAGGCCGCAAATCTGTTGGAGGGTAATAAAGGGCGTTGCATGCGCGCATTGAGAGGTTGCATATCTTTTTGGGCCTCCCTCCCTCTCTCGGTGCTGGGTCGAGTGGCGCTATTGAAAATGGGGGCGCTCCCACGGTTGCTTTATTACTTCCGTACCCTGCCGATATGGATCCCTCAACGGATCTTTAAAGAACTAAGGATGATGGTAACTGACTTCCTTTGGGGTCAAGGACGACGCAGGGTGGCATTGAACACTTTGATTAGACCCAAACTCGAGGGAGGTATGGCAGTCCCCGACTTTGAATTATATTATTTAGCAGCACAACTTCAAATACTCACGCAGCACATCGCCAGAGAGTTCAGGGGACCAGATCACGAACGAGGGACTGGTATCCAACGCCATGTCTTGTCCTACATAGTTATGCAACAGAAACTAGATATGAGGGACCTTACAATGGAGGAAAAGACTATCAGGCTGTGTTGGCGAAGAGAGCGAAGAGAGCCCGGCCGTATGCACCAGAGATACCACTGGGAATTCTGACCGCTCTGCCGCATGGGGGTGATTGGTCCCCGTTATCAGATTGGGAGGAGATGGGCTTACAGATGGTGGAGGACTTATTCATAGATGGAACGTTGGTCCCCTTTCAGACGTTACAGGAACAGTTTGGCCTGCCAGACGGGAATTTTCTTCTGCATGCGGCAGTGGTTGCGGCGATGCAAAAGCACTGGAAGGGAGGACTAATTGAGCCGGCAACGACCATGGCCTGCCAGTATGTGGTGATGGCTGCGGGCACTTTTAAAGCGGTGACCTGCCTCCATAATAGGATGTTAAATGAGGGACTGGAACCACTACAGGCGCTAAAGGCGAAATGGGAGGACAGTATAGGTAAGCTCATCCCGGACACGGTGTGGGGACATATTTTGAAGCGGACATGGAAGGGGACCAGGAATGCACGTTTCCAGCAGGTACACTTTTTTGTCCTACACAGGGCATACCTGACACCGGAAAGGATTAAGCTGTACTTTCGGGTACACGACGTGATGTGCCCGAGGTGCCTGGCGCCTGAGGTTGACCTGGATCACCTGCTGTGGGGCTGTCCGAAGTTAGGGACGTTTTGGCCGGAAGTGGGAGAACTCCTGAACGTGGTTACTGATAGGGAGGTGGACTTTGACATGGCGGCGTGCTTACTGCTTTGGTTCCCTCACACAAAGAACACAAAAATCACAAGCAAATTCATTGATCTAGGGCTCATGCTGGCTCAAAGAGAGATTACCTGGCACTGGAAGTCCAAGGAGGGTCCGTCCGTGAGGAGATGGATGAATGAGCTGCTGAAATGGTCCGGGTGTGAAAGTGTGCTCAGAATGCGACAGGCTGCCAGGACTGACAATGATAAAAGCTTGGAGATGGCGAGAGCATGGGAGATGATAGTTCAAGCGTTGCGTGACTACATGGTAGAAGATGAAGAGTAAGTACATTGAACAACTAGGGCTCCATGAGGCTTGAAAGAACAAATGCAATACTCGATTTGTGCCGTGCTCCATTATCAATGTCGATTACATATGCCCACATCAGCAGCAGTTGGGGGGTGGGAGGGAGGAAGGGATGGTTTTGGAAGGGTTGTTAGGCACCGAGGCAATGTTCAGGAAGATACCTGCAGTTGAAACCTAGGGCTGGGTACGCAGCAGTGGGTCCCCAAGAGGGGTTAAGCAGGTTGCCGAGGGGCAACAATAGAAATACCCTGGAACAGACACCATAGACGTCCACTGATAGGGAAGAGAAGGACCAGGTGTTACAATTCCGATATCACCCACATAGGGCGCCTGGGCATGCTTGTTGGTGTGGAGAGGGAGTGGGAGGTTAGGGGGGTAAAATGCAGATACTAAATGGTGTTGTTAACCAGACACCCCTATGGGGTGACCACTGTGACATCTTTGCTGAGCATACGACTTGATGCGCCGCCCGGCCTCAGGGTTGTGGGCTAATTGGCTGTGTGCGAATTTACTATTATTTTTATGTATGCTTTGTGATATCATAAGTGTACTGGTTGCCTTATTTTGTGCTCTTGTTTCTAATTCTGCAATAAAAACAAATAAAAATAAAAAAATGACTGACTTTTACGTTGCTTGTTTTTTTTTACTCAAAAGGCAGTGTCTTGTACACACTCTCTCTCAGAACCATCCTTCCTACACTTATATGAACCACCACGGACAAATTCTGGAAGCTGGTTCTCTTCCTTTCAACAACTTGAAAGGACTAATATCTGTCATGGTATGTGGAGTAATACGGTATAACCATATTTGTCCCCTTAAAACACTTAACCAAACACTTCCTTGTTTGACAGCTTCAACAACAAAACTCTTCAAAACACTATTAAAGCGTTCAACTGGTCTGTATAAAGATGTAAGTATATATTTAATGCCACAATTGTTTAAAAATTACTTCATTTCTGATACGGTCAATGGCATGCCATTATCAGAAATTAAAGTAGAAGGACAACCTTCATGTGCAAAGACTTCTTTCAGGAAACTTATAACTGCACATGTAGTTGCTTGCGACACAAATTTCACCTCAGGCCATTTTGAAAGGTAAACAACTAAGACCAATGCAAAACGCTACTTTCTGGTAACATGTTAAAAGGTTCTGATATATCAAAAGCAAGTTTTTACCAAGGTTCTATGGGCCATTCAACCATTTTTAAAGGTGGAATATTCACTCTCAATTTTTTTTTTCACCAAAAACACATACTTCACATTCCCTGACTGTGTGATCAATAAATCTATCCATACCGGGCCACCAGAAATAATTACTAATCAACCATTTCATGGATGAAATGCCAGGATTTGTTTTGTGATCAATTTTTAAAATTGCATCTTACATTCCTTTCGGAGGAACACATTTACTACCTTTAAAAAGTAGATCACTTTCAAACTCCAATTCTTCAGCCACATTAAATAAAGGTAATAATGCTGTTCTGATTTCATTCTTCCTTGGCCATCCTTATGTTACAATTGTTTTTATATCCTTCCAATCCTTACCATTGCGTACACATTCTTCCAACACATTCTCAGTTATATCATTAAACTGCACAGGTACATCATTAATATTGACCACAAAATCAGAATCTTTGACTACATTCACCTCATTGTGAACACAAGGTAACAGTGATAAGAAATCTGCTGTCACATTTTTCTTTCCAGGAACATACACAATTTTGAAGTTGTATTCTTGGAGTCTAGATGCTAACCTAGCGATTCTTGCCGTGGAATTCCAACCACCACCTGAAGACAGAATGTTGACTAATGGTTTATGGTCTGTCCTTAAAGTAAATTTGCTGCCCCACACATATAATCGATAATGTTCAATAGCCCATACACATGCAATTAACTCTCTCTCGATCAGAGCATACTTGCTCTCAGTTTCATTTAGTGTTCTCGATGCAAAAGCCACATTCCACACCTCTTTACCACTTATTTGTGACAACACTCCTCCTATGCCATATAAACTTGCATCTACTGTGATAACACATTCCCTCCACATACAAAATGGCTTTTAAGTGGGTGCACCAACAATCTCTGATTGTATATCCTCAAAAGCTTTTTGTTGTTCGTTTGACCACACATAGGGTGTATTTTGTCTTAACAGTTTTCTCAAAGGTTCCATCTTTATCACAAATTTGCTATAATATTCACACATGCCTGCAAATGATAATAATTGATCCTTATTGTTTGGTGCTGGTGCATTTAGTATAGCATCTACATTAGATGATTTGGGAATTACACCATCACTTGACAAAGTATGCCCTAAATATTCAACCGATTTCCTGTACAATTTGCATTTATGTGCCTTGAGGTTGAGACAATGTTTTTCTAACCTCTTGCAAACTTCATTTAAATGCTTCCCGTGTTCTGTGTCATCTTTTGAAAAAATCAAAATATCATCTTGGAAACATTTTACATATTGATCAATATCTCTAAACATCTGAAACATTGCTCTTTGAAAAACGGATGCAGCTGATGCCAAACCAAAAGGCATTCTTGTGTATTGATACAAACCATGAGGTGTAATGAATGCTGTAGGTTTTTTTGAGTCTTCCGTGAGTTTGATCTGGTGGTAAGCGGATCTTAGGTCTAACATAGAAAAAATGTTTGCATCCTCCAACATTAACACCACTTCATTTATGTTGGGAAGAGAGTGACAATCTATAATGATATTTGAATGTAATGTCCTCAAATCAACACATACCCTCAATCTTTGGTCTGATTTGTGCAATAAAACAATGGGGGAAACCCATTCAGAGGATTTAATTTCTTCTTCAATAATCCCTTCACTTGCGAGTTCCTGAAGCATATCTCTTACATTGATTGGTACATCCCTCAACTTTTGTTTTACAGGACATGCATTTTCTTTTATAACAATTCTGTGTTAAAAATGTTTGAGTTTTCCCAACCTGTAACAAAACACATTCTTGTAATCATTTATTCCTTTTGTTTCTTTTTCACCACTACTTATATTCGCAATTTTTTCTTGGTTCATATCATCACTTAACATCACTGGTTCCTTTGATCGTGGATTCAAAATGATGCCCAACTTCCACTGATCACGCCAAACTAGTACGTTTACACCTTTCACAGCAATATATAATTTTACTTCTGCACATCTTCCTTTAAATTATAATAGAACATAAAAATATCCCTCCATATCGATTTTTGATCTATTAAAACTTTCGGCTACAATATCAGTCGCTTGTATTTGCCTATCTTACATATTTCACTCATTTTTTCATTGTAGTACGGTTGAGTGATCATGGTCCAAGGGGAACCAGAATCAGCCAAAAGCTCTAGTCCTGCTCCTAATACTAATACAACACATTTAGGAGCTCTCAAAATGCCCCCTTCCTTCGAATCTACTCCATCATTAATAATGGATACCACAAAACCCTTCTCAGTCAGAATTTTCTTTGTACTCACTATCGTTATTTACTATATAAGTTTCAGATATGCTAGAAACCATACCATGTGTTTGAGTAAAATTCCTTCTATTGTCTCTGCAACCATTAACAAAATGTCCCATTCTACCACATTTCCTGCATTCTCTGTTAATAGCAGGGCAACCCATGAATGATGCCATATGGGTTCTACCACCACACCCGTAGCATGAATTTTGATTTACATAACTATTGTTTCATTTAAAAGAATTGCTATTGTTGTATTTACCCACACTAAATTTTGAATGTGGTACCTCACTCTTGTGTTCACTTTTGTTTTTTAGCACACATACTTCTTCCACCCCATCTGTCTTAACAACATTCTGTCTCACAGTTTGCATCCACTTTTCTGATTGCTCTAGTGCTTTTGCTGTAGCTATTGCTTCTGTTAATTTTGGATCACCCATAACCCAAAGCTTTTCCTGTATTTTCTTGTTTCTTACATGTACAATGATCTGATCTCTAATCATTTTATCTGCCATTATGCCGAAATTACAATGCATACTTAATGATCTCAAATCAGTTAAAAAATCTTCAAAAGAGTCTTCCTCTTTTTGTGCCCTGGTATAAAATGTAAATGTTCAGTGTGATGTTAGTTGTTGGTTTAAATCTCTTCTTCATTGCTTCCACATACACATTTATATTTTCTTCTCCCTCTTGTGCTGTTACTTGAGGTAGGGCTCTAAGCACTACCTGCCCTTCTGATCCTAAACAATGTGAGAAAATACTATTCTTCCTTTCTGCTCCCATTCGTTCACCATCAATGGCTTTCATGTATGTTACAAATTCTTCCTTCCATCTTATCCACTGTATGGGTGGATCACCCTTGTGTTGTAGAAATGTTCCTGGTGGTTCAAATTGCTATTCGTGAAATTAGTTTTGGTTGTAAAATCCCAATTGCAACAAATTTCTTAGTGTTTTGTTAATTTTTTGTACTTGGTATGTATCTAATACTTGTCTTTGTAATCATGTAATCCTTTACACTGTGTAAACTGACAAATATTTCTCTCACACTCTTCTTGTATATTTAAATAAATATCACACTCCGCATTTTCCCTCTTTTGTAATTAATAGTCTCCTTTTCTTTTTTTATCGATCACTCACCCGAACCTTTTGATGTTCAGAATTACTTGCCGTGTGAAGCGCTCCTCACAATTCCGTTTAAATGTCATTATTTCACCTCTGTTAACATCGCCGACTACTTGTGTCTTGTTGTTATGGTAACCTCAAAATGGCAGCCACGTCGCGCGTCCTCAAGTGCGCGGCATGATGTCAGCAAATGACGCACTTGTTACGTGTTTGTTTCTTCCGAATGTTGCTGACGCTTCTGCTGTTCGATGGATACTGACCATGGACGTTCTTCTTCGTTGCACCGTTCCACACTGATCTTCGTTACACCAGTACTTTGTTTATTTTTGAATGCCTTTGTTGTTTCTTCTTCTTTCTTCTCCAAAACTATATATCCTGTATATGGTTTCTCCGTAATTTTCACCTCACAGAAGGCAGTGGAGCTGATCTTGCAATTTGTATTTCCTTTGTGCTCCGATACTCCTTATATCATATTTTACAATTTCCCTTAAATTCCTGTTAGGTTCTGGAAACACTCCGTACCTGTGCTATTCCGATGACAGGATTGTTCTTTAACTCGTCGCCATTGTAATAATCCACTGAAATTCTTAAGCTTGGTAATTGGTTTATTAATCACAGAATGGCAAAATACATCTCTCCAGTTGTGGCTCCAGATGCAACTGAAACCCAGCTGGAATCTACAAACTGACACTCTACATGGAACATGGAACACATAAGAAAGTATACAAAGCACATACCACATAATCCAAAGCATAAGCTCATATTTGTTAAAGCTATAGGACAAATAATATGGTAACAGAATGTAACAGGGTGGATGGATGGATAATGGATGGATGAGTAAAAGGGTGGATGAAGGAATGGATGAGTGAAATGATGGATGGAAGGATACGTGATGGATAGGTTTGTAAATGATTGAAAATGGACATGTATTGGCACACAGATGGAAGGACAGACTGAATGGTGAAAGACTGAATGATGGATGAAAGTATGATTACACCTTGTAAGCCCCATTATCTTGAGCAACATTTCCTATACATTGACTTTTACATTTATATGTGTCATTGTCTCTATATAATATCTGTGTGTTGTAACACACTCCGACACCCTGCCCTACATACTTGGGATGAGTAGCACAGAGGTCTGGCCCGAGACCAGGGTTCAATTTCCCGCCTCGGCGGGTCTTGGGCTCAAAATTCCACGGACCTGATAATTCTCGCCTCGGTGCCTATTCCAATCATGGAGTCCCACTCTGCAACTCTGGGCTTGCTTGCTTAAGCTCCACAACAGCCACCACAACGCTAAGGATGCCTGGCCTCCACCTTGGGGGTGCCCAGGAGTGGACGCCTCACAGGGAAAGCCAGGATGGGTTCCACAGCGGTATTCGTACAAGCGCCTTGAGACCCTTGCGGGTGAGAAGTGCGCTACAAGTATCAATTTACATTTACTATAAAAGAAATTAAATACACATGAGAGAGGGTCTATGTGAAGATGAGGGGCACCATTTGGAGGGTGGCAGCAAGGCCAGGCTGGCCGGACTGGGCATCGGGTGTTACCCTGGGAGCTGTAAAGATGGGGTACGTGGGGGCGGTTTTGTTACCACAAAAAAGACCTGCACATTTGCTTAAAGCTGCGCACAAACTGAAAAACCATGAAGTGCACAATTGTCTCAACCTATTATAAACTTATTTTCACTTGTACTTAAGTGGTTGTCTATTTACTTACTTAAATACTATTGCTCAACCTCCTCTGATGTGTCTGTAAAACTTACCTTTTGTCCTGAATTTTGACCTCCTGTCCTGAATTTTTTTCCTGAATTTTGACCCTTTGTCCTTAATTTTTACACTCATTGTCCTGAATTTGCACTCATGCCAGTTGGTCATCCTACTTCCACGTTAGTCCTTTGTGTGCTTGAAAAGTATAAAATGTAATCGCGTAAACCTACGGACTAATACGATGTTTAAAGAAGTTTCTAAAATGGTTTATAAAATCTGAAGATGCCTTCCGCTCCCAGTCATTCCGTTTATATTTAAATATAACGGGGACCTTGGCGGTTGAAGTTCCAGTCCAAGATGGCGGCCTCGCGTGCTGCTCGCTTCTTTTATCATTCACCGGCGCGTGAAGGGTCTTGGCAGGCTTGTATTTCGCTGACGCAGCCCGTGGCGCGGGGCTGACGTCTGCAGGTGCCCGCCTTCTTTTCTTGTTTCAATTTGGTGCGAGCTTTGGCGGGAGTCGGCTTCAGTCACTTGTTGTCAGGCGAGCGGTGACAGCTGAGCGGGAGCCGGCAAGTCAGTTCCCGAAGGACAGCCTGTGCGACAGACGCCATAGCACCGCCACCGCCTGAACAGGCCGAGTCACTCCACTGCTACCAGAGGGAGACCCGTGCCGACACCCAGCACCAGCTCACCGCCGCCACTTCGCCTCCCCAGGCCGAGCAGCCCGCCCCAGTCGCCGCCGACATGCATGTCATCAAGAGAGGTGAGCGGGCGCCTGGTCTCCTCTTGTAACCCAACCCCTGCAGGAGCAGAGCAGCAACAGCCCTTACCCTGGCGCAGCTGCAGGGTTTCCCGCCCTTTCAGTCGCGAGCCGCAGGGAGGGGCGCGCGAGGCCAACCGTCTCCGTGATGCAAAAGCCAACCTGGTTCCCGCCAAGGCTTCGCGGGGGGGCAAGTTGCATAACTCTCCCACTGGGAAACATATTTTTAAGACTCCCCCCCCCCCCCTCCCCCCCCCCCCCATTGTTCCCGCATTCCTGTGATGTGTCCTCTCTAGTTTAAATGGACTTGTTTTTTAGTTTTCAGCTACCGACCCCTATTTGTTTAGACCCCCCCCCCCCCCCCCAAATATGTTCTTTCCATGGTTATAGAACATATTTATCTGGTCAAGTGCCTTATTTCAAGACGCCCCGATATGCTCCGCTGTTTTTGAAGTTATTGACCCATTATTGCATGGAAGGACTCCCACGACCCCCCCCCCCCTTATAAAAAGAAATGCCACTATAAGGTTGGGGGTTGTAGCCCCTGCGATTCGCAGCTCTGCAGAGTCTGGCTTTGTCCTGTTTGGCGCGCTAGCTTGACAGGCGACAACAGCGGATTCTCGGGAAGGGTTGCAAGAGCACATGCAGAGTACAAACATTTACACAACACTTGCTCCATTTCACCTTTAGAAATGTTCATGGTCCACTATCAACTAAACGTATTCATTATATAACAATATCATATTTCTAGATTATTGCATAACTACAATAATGTTTTTTTGTTGTTGTTAAATTTGCCATGTTACTGGCGACGGATTGCTTCTTTGTCCTTTTGTGGAGCGGTGCACAATCCCGCGCCGCTCATTATTCAACCTCCAGGATGAGCTCCTGCATCCTCCCTGCCCCGCCAGAAGCGGCCATCAACCGGGCAGACACTGCCTTAGTCTCACCTCTTTTATTAATGCACACCGTGGTCACTGGTGTGGTCACATCGGCTATGACTAACGTTTTTGTTTTATTTAGGGGGAACTGAGAAAGGAAGTCCCAGTATTGTATATTCTTGATAGTCCTACTTTTGTTGGAAGTTGGGGACAAAATTGCAGGATATTGGTTTTACCCCAACTACTTTTAAGTACCTGCTCCTGATCAGAGAACCCTAGAAATATTCGGGTTTCAACTAACCTAAGGTTTGACTGGCTTACAACAGACAATCTAAATTGGACCAGCAGTAGCACCATGAATATTATTCAGTTTGCCTTTTCATGTCCATATTCCTCATTCTGCTGTTTACCAACTTACAGGGGGCCTTTGGAGACCCCCAAGTTGGCTCTCGCCCTGTGCAGTGGGGGTCACACTTCTCGACCAAAACAACTAAATGATTTAGGCTTAGTCTGCAAAACAAGATTTGCCCTTCACTGGCTCAAATAGCATTTTTTTCATCACCTTCTTTCCATCCTCTAGAAATGATGGACTCGGCGGTATGTGTATTCCACTTTTTATGTGGGGGACCCTCCAGATGTCATTCAGCAGCATAAAACAGGAAAAAAATCCAGTAGCATGCGACTCGTCAAAAACCTCACTACTATTTGGTTCTTGTGGGGAAGAGAATTGTATTTAGCCCGTCGGGGTACTATAATCTGGGCCTATCTTTGACTCAGTAACTAACGATCTGTCCCAAGTAACATTAGATCCTGAAACTCAATTGGTCTTGGTCCCCCCAATTCAGTAGGCCACCAATGGACAATATGCTCCACAAAGAACTACTGCTCTTCATCTCTTTTGAGCTTATATATTGACAAATTATAGGGGTGGCACACAAGATGATCACTCGGGTCTCCTGAAATGTTGGACAGCTGAATTCAGTTCAGCGATCAAGAACAATTGCTTCTTTGTTCAGAACTACTTTTTTTGCAGTTGGAATGAAGCGACTTCTCAACTTAATTGATGGACCTCTAGTCCTGTAAATTTAGATTTTTGTAAGTAGTATTTCCCTTTATTTCTTCAAGCTCTTTTTAAGCGTTTCTGCAACTGCCGATTCTATTTGAAAAAATAATGTTGCTTTTGAAGGGCTTGTTGGCTGCATATGCATATTCTTTGGAGCAGCCATTTTGTCATGAATCCCTGGTTCGGGTCATGGGTTAGGGGACATTGCTTTGTGATGTAAGCCCCCTGACCTGAATATAGAGTACTTAATCAAGCTGCTTTGTCATCCTATGACCAAGGATCATTGATGTAACCTTGTTTCAAGGATACGGTTACATAAATGAATTCTTGCTATCTGCCTGCCCATGGTCATCCTGACTTGTACTCTGAAAGGTTCGTAACCTCTACGATGGAAATGTTTTTCTATATGGCCTGAGCTTGTTCTGGTATAATGCTAAACTCAAGGCTGCCCCTGCTTAACTTGAAAGATAACTGACTTGTTTACTTAAGCCCGAATAACAATTTGGTAGATTAACGAAGGGCAGAGGTGAGGCTTGTGGTAAACTTTGCCCAGTTGATGTTTGTTCTTGGGTTTTGAGTCCAGCAAGCCTTGAGTGACTGCATCCAGGAACATCAAACTCCTACGGAGGGTCGTTTTCACGTTTTAATTGTGAAATGCACTTTTTGAATATCGTTGCTGTAAGTAACACTTTGTATATATTGCTAAAACCATAACCATTCTTACAAGCAGTAGATCAATGGTGTAGACACTACTTATGGCGTATTAAGAGCCTTAGATAGTTGTCTGCTATAGTCTTGATGATTATACATTAATCTGTGTTCACCAAAGAGGTGATTGTGACATTTTACAAAACTTAAGCTCCTCATAAATACACTGCCTAAACTAACTCCATCCTGTTAATTGTACTTGTGGTTGGCGCAGCCTAAATTTCTCTTACCAGGAAGAGTGGAATTGTGTGACAGGACATAACAATATTAAGCAGTAGGGCTAACAAAATTATGCGTCAAGAAATGGCAGCTTATGCAGCACATTGTGAAGCTGTATTGGCTATGTTGTCATTTTTACAAATGTTAAAACTATATGGATGAGAAAATGTCGACTTATTAATCCGTTGCACACAATGAACAGCTATGGACAAACTAAAGGTAACTAGTCTCTGCATAACAAAGGGCCTGCCACTGCATGGCAACATGTGATTTGTGTTTTTACTAACTTTTGATCTGTTTGAGCAAGTACACTTTTTTCCCTTGCCGGTTATGCAGAAGATGGATTGTGGCAAATACTTATCTGGAAAACTTCACTGAATCTCATAACAACAACTGCCCTGTCTACAAACTGAAGAGCCCTAATGTCTCTTGAGACCTTATGCATTAAGGCTATACGAGCAGTAAAAATGAGTCCAGTCTTAAATACATGAGATTTCTTTAAATAACTGCGTTCATTTCCCCGATATCTGTTAAATATCGTGTGCATTGTTTACAATTTGCAGTTTACTTCTCATACTAAACACTAACCACTTCTATTTTCTAGATGGGCGTGAGGAGCGTGTCATGTTTGACAAAATTACTTCCCGTATCCAGAAGCTCTGCTATGGACTTAACCTTGACTTTGTTGACCCAGTAAGTTGAATGTCTTCTAAGGGTCTATCTTGGTGGAGTTGCTCTTACCCGAATGCCTAACTTAGTGTAGTTCTGCCGCCCTGCCCACGCCACCTAAAGCACACACCTCCTCAAGCAGAGCTTGAAGAATAGGCTCTTCATAGAGGCTGGGGTTATTGCTAGTTATCGGTTGGTTAAGATTTGCTGTGCGATCCAGCACATTGCCATGTCTTGCACTATAGAAATGCCCTTGTAATGTAACACACTGATAGAAAATGGTTGGCTCTAACCACCCTGTTGCCCATTGTTCTCTGGAACCAGTGCATTATGCATTTATTCACTTTTTCATACATGGTCTGTGAGTTATAGGTGAATCGAAATTTGCCTAGCTTACGTAACGGTAAGTTTCAATTCTATTAAGGACACGGAGGCGAGGATTATGCTATATCTTCCTTCGCTTTATTAACATAAAGAAACCACAGCAGCTCAGGAAAAGATATAATAAGAACAAAAAATGCTTTAAACATAAAGCATTGACGTAATGTTCAACAAAAAATCAACAACTCCCAAGAGTCTCTTTGCTTATAATAATAGTCCATAGTCCTTTGTCTCTGTCCATCATCACTATATAACCGGACTTCCCATCATCTTCCTCCTCTTTCTTCGCGCAGATCACGCTTAAGCCTCATTGGTCCTGTTTAGCACCGTCGTTGCCTGCCAAAAAAGGAACAGCATCAGCGAGGTGGCCCAGGAAATGCGACAACAAGGCGAGGAGCATTCAGTGAACGACACAGTACTGACAACGTAAAGGAAAACGCTTTACTTACTGCTATACGGGTGGGTAGAGACACCACTGTAGTCCGGGTGGGATAATCCTCGCATCCGTGTCCTTAATAGAATTGAAACTTACCGTTACGTAAGCTAGGCAAATTTCGATTCTATGTCAGGACCGGAGGCTTCAGATTATGCTAGTTTAAAGCTTACTTACCACCAACTGAGCCAAATCTACCACCGGCTTAAAATAAAACCTCTTGAAGGTGGAATCCGAGGACCAATCCGCAGCTCGCATTAGGTCCTCCAGACGAGCACCCACTGAGAATGCCTTAGAGGCCATGGCCCCCCTGGCGGAGTGTGCTCCAAAGAGAGAAGTATTGATGCCCGCTTCCTGCATGACCCAACGCACCCACCGAGCAATAGTGGGGGAGGAGACAGCTTTGTGTGGCTTCCGCAGGGCAATCAACAACTGACGCTCGCCCGGAGGGCGCAGATCCAAAGTCAGGTCCTCATATGCTTTGAGGCATTGCACGACACACAACTTAGGAGTGTCAGTAAAGGCTGGATAAGAAATGGAACGCGACGACGTCTTAGTGCGTCGGCCCACCGTAAAAGTAACCCCATCCGGGGAAAAAACGCGTGCAGAAACATCCAGCGCGCGCACGTCCGAGACGCGCCTACAAGAGACCAGACATAACAACATGGCTAATTTCGCCGAGAGCTCCTTAAGAGACAGATAAGAATTCGCTGGCCACGACAGGAACAGATTCAGAACCAAATTGACGTCCCAAAGGACGGAGTACCTGGGTTCCGGCGGCAGTGCGAGACGAACCGCTCGCAGAAGCCGGCATACAAAAGGGTGTTCCCCCTACCGGATGGCCATCGATGTTATCATGGCCCGCAGATATCGCCGACCGGATAGCATTGATCGTCCTATACGCTAAACCCTTGTCGGCCAAATGAGCCAGGAAATTCAGCACGGGAACAAGGCCGGCGACCATGGGATCCAAATCCCTTCGTAAACACCAACGCATCCACTTAAGCCAAGCGGATCTGTAACGCTTCGTCGTACTATCGGCCCATGCTTTGGAGAGCAAGTGCGCAGCTGACCCCGAAAGGCCCGGGAGCGTCCAGCGTCTCCTGAGAGCCTCCACGCCACGAGGCGGAGAGTGTTCTGCGTGACGAGAGGGTGAGGTTCCTGATCCGGGCTCGTCAGGAGCAGAGGAAACAGGGGGAGTAGGATTGGAAAATCCCAAGAAAGTTCCAGAAGAACCGGAAACCATACTTGAGACCTCCACAGCGGTGTAACCAACACCAGTTCCGCACCCTGGCGGCGTATTTGAGCCGCCGTTCGCATGATCATGGAGAACGGGGGAAACGCAAACTGCTGTTCCCGACTCCAATCCTGCAAGAACGCGTCCGTGGCCTCCGCCAGAGGGTCCGGCCTCCAGCTGTAGAACCGCGGCAGCTGGTGGTCGAGACGGGACGCGAAGAGGTCCACCGAGAAGGGGCCCCAAAGGGAGTGTAGCCACCGGAAGACTCCCGGATCCAGTTTCCACTGGCTGGCATCCCTGAGATGTCGAGTGCCAATCCGCCACCTGATTGCGCTGGCCTGGCAGATACTCCGCCGTCACCGCAATGTGACGAGACAGGCAATAATCCCAGAAGTCCTTCGCTAAGTCCGCCAAGGCGCGGGACCGAGGACCTCCCAGGTGGTTCACATACCGGACCGCCGAAATATTGTCCATCCGCAGCAGGACACAGGCCTTGACCGAATCCTTGGTCCAACAGCGAACAGCGAAGGAGCCCGCCAGGAGCTCCAAACAATTGATATGCAATTGCTGTTCTTCTGACGACCAGGCGCCGCCGGTGGAAAAATCCCCGCACCGGGCACCCCAGCCCGACCTGCTGGCGTCGGACTCTATGATCAAGTCCGGAGCCGACCCGAAGATCGCTCGCCCATTCCATGCCTCCATGTGAGACAGCCACCATGACATCTCCTCCTTCACTTCGTCCGTGAGGGGGACCCACTGATCGTAACACATCCCACGGCGCAAATGCTGCGCCTTCAGGCGCTGAAGAGCCCTGTAGTGCAGCGGGCCCAGGAAAATCGCCTGGATGGAGGACGATAGAAGACCCACCACCTTGGCGACATGGCGCAGAGACGTACGGTCCCTCGCGATCGTCTGCCGAAGCAGGTGACGTATCTTTGCGACCTTCCGACCCGGAAGGCTCAAGACCGCCTGTACCTAGTCCACCACGAAACCTAAAAAGGTGATCTGCTGAGTGGGAACCAAAACCGACTTGGAGCCGTTGATGACGAACCCCAGCCTCTGAAGCAGGCCGACAGCTTGGCGCAGCTGTCCTGCCAGCACCTCTGGGCACTGCCCCATGAGGAGGATGTCGTCTAAGTATACCAGCATACGGACCCCCTGACTTCTGAGAAACTCCACTACCGGGTGGAGGACCTTCGTGAAGCACCACGGGGCCGAAGAAAGACCGAACGGCAGGGCGGTGAATTCGAACACCTTGCCGTCCCACAGGAATTGTAGGAAACGACGATGAGGGGGGTGGATGGGAACGACCAAGTAGGCATCCTTGAGATCCAGTCGCACCATCCAATCCCGAGGGAGGAGCACGTCCCGAAGGAGGTGGATCCCCTCCATCTTGAAGTGACAGTAGACCAACCACCCATTGAACTCCTTGAGATTGATCACAGGCCTCTTGCCCCCATCCGTCTTGTCTACCAAGAAGACGTTGCTGAGGAACCCATGTGGGTGGCGCGTTGATAGACGGATGGCTCCCTTGCGCAGCAAGTCTGAGACCTCCTCGTCTATCAATCGCGCGTCGGAGTCTGAAAAAACCATCGGGCGCGGGGGCCTCGCCTGAGTTGGCTGGTCGTAAAACTCTATATGGAAACCTCTCACAGTTTGCAAAACCCAAGCATCGGCAGTGAGCAATTCCCACTCCCCGTAAAAGCTTGCCAGCCGCCCCCCAATCGGAACATGATCCAAGCAAAGTACACTTACCGGGGGCATTTCCTTGTCCGGAGTTCTTCTTGAACCCTCTGCCACCATAGCGCTGTCCCCTCGTGGGGTAGAAGTTGGTGTAGTTGGCCGAGGTCTGGTACTGACCTCTTCCGGAGCCTTGTCCACGGTTGTTGGTCTGCTGACCACGGCCGATCGCGCGGCCCCTGCCGCGACCGGCCCCTCCAGAAAAACGCTGGTGGAACACCCTCTTGATGCTGGACTGGGCCTTGTCCAGCGACGTGAACGTATTCACGAACTTTCCCAGCTCGCGGATGAGAGGTTCACCGAAAAGGCCACCCTGGGCCACGGCACCTGCCTCAGACGAGGCCAGGTCCCCCAGCTTCGGATCCAGCTTGATAAGGAGCGAACGCCGCCTCTCCGTGGATAGGGCACAGTTGGCGTTGCCCAAAAATACGATCACCCTCTGGGCCCAGTTGGAGAGCACCTCCGGTGAAATGGCGGTGCCATTCGCTCGGGCCTCCTCCGCCATATCAAGGATCTTCGTGGCGGGCCCGACCGCATCCAACAGCTTGTCCTGGCAGGCCCGCCAGGACCGGTCGATCCCCTTCCTGGGGTCCTTCATGAATTTCGCCAGGAAGGTGGCCATTTTGGGGTCCAATTCTGGTGTCATGGCCACTTTCCCTTCCAGAGTAGGCCGAGGGCATTCCCCGCGCAGGCAACCCCTCGCCTCCTTCTCCAGGGGCTTGCGCAGCCTGCCCGCGACAAACTTCGCCACCGTCTTCCCCGGGGCCCAGGCCGCGGATCGGGGGTGGACGATCTCGTCCGGGTCCAGCATGCCCGACTCGTCTCGGGGCATCTCCTTCGCTGAAGGTGTCGGGAGCCAAGAGCGGGTCGACTCCCCGTCGTCATCCGTGTCCGGGGAGTCGTAGATCGGGGAGGCGGGCGCCGTAGACACGTCGCCCGAAGTGCCAGGGTCCACCAAGGGCGCCGGAGGCACCGCCGTCGCCTTGGCCAGGAAGGCGTCACGAAGTCGCTCGAAAGGGCCCTTGTCCACGCCTTGGGCCTCCGATGAAGGTCCCTCACCACGGGGTCTCTTCGGAGCGGGTGGCAACCCGCCGGACGTCCCCGGGAGTTCGGGGGACGGAGGCACCTGCGCCGCTGCCAGCTTCGCACACTCCTCCACGATGCGGGCAGAGAGGCGGTCCTCCATGGGCCCTATCACCTCCGTCACGCAACGATAGATGGAGTTGTCCACCGCCTGATAAAACTCATCATCCTGCAGATAGGGGCAGGCCTCCTCATCGTACTCCCCTTCCATCTCGGAACCAAGGGGCAAATGCGGGGCACCCAAGAGGGCGGCAACCGAGAAAGTTCTCGAATGTGGGCAGGCCCAGCGGCTGCGATCACGTTTTTGGGCCAGCTGACGTGGCAGGTGGGCTGCACCAACCCCCAAGCGCGCAGACCCTCCTCGCCGGGACCGGGTCTACGTACCCCTCAAGCGCGCTAGGCCACACACGGAAAAGAGGTGCACAGATCTCGCCCGAGGGCGATTCACGCGGTCAGAACCGCTATACAGACCCCGGAGGGCGTCAAAATTGGAAAAGTACAGACCCGGATCACCAGGTGTCAGAGGGGTACGCGAGGGTCAGCCCCTGCGCAAGCAGACCCCACGGCGTGGCTCCTCGCACTGCGGAGGCGCGCCGGAGGGTCGGCGAGACGACAGGCCGCCCCCTTGCGGTCTATGTACACACCGCACACAAGTGGGAATAAAGTCGCGTAGGAACGATAGAACGTTCCCGCAACCGGGGACTCTGAAAGGGAATAAACCATGCAAGGAGTCCCCAAAGACCGCACACAAGACAATCAATCACAATAAAAAGAAGTCGAAACAGAAAAGCACTTATCTGGCTGCGGGAGCAGCGAAGAAAGAGGAGGAAGATGATGGGAAGTCCGGTTATATAGTGATGATGGACAGAGACAAAGGACTATGGACTATTATTATAAGCAAAGAGACTCTTGGGAGTTGTTGATTTTTTGTTGAACATTACGTCAATGCTTTATGTTTAAAGCATTTTTTGTTCTTATTATATCTTTTCCTGAGCTGCTGTGGTTTCTTTATGTTAATAAAGCGAAGGAAGATATAGCATAATCTGAAGCCTCCAGTCCTGACATAGAATCCGCGATGGTGTAAAATTCAAGAAGCATGAATTATTAACTTAGGATACTAATTTCGCTACAAACATGTACAAAAAACCATGTCATTTCAATTAAAACAAACTAATATCCTCAAAGGAATAAATTGTTACACAGTCGGCAATGGAGCAATTCCGGTTTTAAAAGCAGCAGGTGTCGACTCCCAACAGATAGTACAACATCCCTGCTCGGGAATTTGAGTTATAGCTGGGCGTTCATTATTCACGTAATTGCATTTTAACCAAATCACAACATGTTATACAGATTCCAACATTTCCGTTTGAGCAATGATTACACAGGAAGCACTCTTAGCAGTTTTTACATTTTTCCCATGTTGTGCATTTCATTTCAACACTAACATTCTTTAGTTCTTGAACTAGTGTATGTAAATGACAATCTGCTTATGGATTGATCACTACACCAGTGAGTTGATTGCTTAAAAAAATGCATACAATGAGTCCCGTTTGTCAAAATGGCACATGAACGTACTGGAGAGTAGTGAACATAAAATAAACAAATGTTGTGAGCATCATTACGTAAAGAGACCAGGAAAACAAGATTGAGGAAGCAGGACCTTTTCAGGTTGACTGCTCTTAGAAAATTGGGTATCTGATATACAGCTCATTAAAGTTGTTACTGCATACTACTTGTACTCAGTAGCCTCCCAGACATAAGACAATCTGATCATGTGCTCCATGATGTGCTTATTCATCTTTTGCAAGGGGACAGGAGGGGGGGGGGGGGGTTCAATTAACCCTGCATGAAAATGGCTCTCCAAATACACCAATGCATTAAAATGCTGACATTGGTCATTATAGATAACGTGCAGAACTTTTTCTTATTTAGACGCAGATAACGATGAAAGTAATCCAAGGTCTATACAGTGGTGTCACCACTGTGGAACTGGACACTCTTGCAGCAGAGACCGCTGCCACTCTTACTACCAAACACCCAGACTATGCCATCTTGGCGGCGAGGATTGCAGTTTCCAATTTGCATAAGGAAACTAAAAAAATATTCAGCGGTAAGATGCTCATTCAAATGTTATGACATGAAAGTGTAAAGTATTGGACGCTAGTTGGCTTACATTTTTTTGGGGGGCTAGCTACTCTATTGTGAGTTCTTCAGTACACAAGCTGATGTTGCTGAGGAGTGATTGTTCTCAACAATTCAATAAAGGGGACACCTGCTTTTGAGCCATGGCTCTAAAGCGAGTTGTTTGTGCTGCAGTTTTGCTTGCCCCCGATCTCTCCATTCTGACTTGTCTGCTAGAGGCAGTCGGTATACCATTCAGGTTGTATAACACCTGTGATTTAAGTGCTTGGCAAATTCAGTTTTTGGTCTGCTTTGTTGCTTATACAGAGCCTCTTGCTTCATCTGACAGTGCAGCATCAGTTCTCGATCTGTCTGGAATAGTATCAATTAGTTGAGGGCCAGTTTGTTATTAGTAGCTATAACCCAGAATGAGTGCGATCTCTCTGCACATTGCCACTTGTTTGCTTAAGAGGCTTGGGAGTCCTGAGGGTACTCTTGGTCTGTAATGGAGAGAAGTGAATCCTACCTAGTGCGGTGACAGTGTATATACATTTCCAGTTAAGCCTCTGCCTTTTTGTAGTAACCAGATTAGATTGTGGTTTCACAACTTGAGGGCAAATCATGAGCAGTTAAGTTAACTATGGATCGTTGTTTGAGGAGCATTGGTAATGGGGTTGGAGGAAAATTATTGTGAAGAAAAGCTAATTTTATTTAGTTCTAAACAATTTCCTTTTCATATGGCTTGTTCTTTTAGAGACGTTTACAAATTGTCTTGCAGCATCAGCGCTCCTCTTATGCACCTGCCACTTTTCCCAGTTGAACTTTTGACTATTCATTTTTGTTAAAACACAACTGTTTTATAGATACATTGTTGCCTAGAAATGCAGGGTCTGATTTTTGTTTTGTACTTTCTCTTTTTAGATGTGATGGAAGACCTGTACAACTACATCAACCCCCTCAATGCACGCCACTCTCCAATGATTTCCAAAGAGACTCTTGACATTGTCTTAGCCAACAAAGATGTAGGTTGAACCATTGGGTGTATGTGAGACATTGTTAATACCCATCACAAACTATCATAACAGCCAAAAAAGTGCCCAACAGTATATGCTAAAGGCCTTCTCGCATGTTTTTTTCTGACCCCACTGGACTTATTAGACTGACCTTGGGGCATCCTCTACCGTTTTGGTGGGATTGTGTGCAAAGTACGAATCCTCATTAACACATTGGTTTGGTGAAAATCTCAAAACAGTTCAGATTCTGAAAAATCTAGTGCCCTACAAATGGTAGCTGTGCACCATAGCACATACCTTGCATGACAGAATCATTCTTGTTTGGAGTTTCTGCTCTGATCAGACAGCTAGAATTTCTGAGTATAGCTTGGAACATCTGTGTACCTCTGCGCCCAGGAAGTGCACAAGATGGGCAGCAACGTTTCAGCGATTAAGGGGGGGGAGAGAGGGTTGTCGGGGCACACTCAGGAAGTGTACCTCCACCCCCCTCTAGTTGAAATTGTTCCGCCCAATTGAACCCTAATAGGCATACACTGGCTACAGCTCAGTTTCAGGGATACATGCTTTTTACCTTACTGGAGTGAAAACTGGTGACTGCTCCTTTACCATCAGAATTGTTCCAGATGTAAATGGGTTGCCTTTGCTTTTATTGAATATTTAGCATGCATTGTATGTAGTTTCATGTAATGTCACAGAAATTTGGTCCATAGGGTAAAGATGCCCGTTTGGGGTACAGTAAGATGCAAAAGATGTTTTCTATGGAACTTCTTAGCCTACAGTGGATGTGATATTCCTGCCTGTAATTTTTCCACCCCTCCTGAGAATTGTATTTGCTAGTTATAGCTGGGGTGCAAGTCTTCTGCTCCCAGTCAGTTCAAGCTCTCTTAACTGAAATTATTTTTGCAATGCAGGAAATGGAAAGTCAATTGCCTTGCAATAGGAGCATTGAGGCTGCAGAACACAACCTGATTGTTTCTGAGCAGCCTTTCTGGCTACCCCTGCAAAAGCCTGGAGTGTAAGAGGACAAAAGGCCCATGTTACGATTTCTCTTGATTGGAGGTAGATTTAAAATTGTGAACAAAGCTGCAGTACGGCGTGTGGTTACAGATAGACCCCCAAAATAAATTTAGACCCTCAGCTCTAAAATTCTACTTTATGTTAACTTTATCTATGTCCCATTGTAGATATTTGCCAGTTAAGGGTAATTTGCTGGTCCCGATTTCCTTTCATGTTCGCGACCAGCCATGGACACTGCGGAAGTCTTTGCTCCTGTTCCCTGACTAGAAGAAAGGGAAAACTACCCAGAAAGGAGCATGACCCTGTCTGGAAGACTTGCAGAAGTCTGCTTTAGCTAAGTTGTCCAGGAGTCACAAACCCTGCGACCAGAATACCTCCTAGTCTGACCAACAATGCATCGCCAGAGGTTAAGAACTGTAAAGATGATTCCAGGAAGATTTAATTGGTCTTTCCCTAGTTTATTAGGAAGCCTGTATGTGACTTCACCTAGCACCACAGACTATATGGGGTTTCCAGCCGTTTGGTTCATGGGAGCTGTTCACCCTGAATCAAGACAATTTGGATAACCGTCTAGATGGGACTGTTTTCTATATTGTCTTTAAAGGCTTCTAGCACCATAGCTTTAAATCCTAGTTCTCAACAGGGATTGGTTTAATCAGTGGATGTCCATTCTCATGCTTCAACCAATGGACCGTTAAAATTTTGCATCCCTGGAGAACATCTTTGTTGGTACTAACAACGGTCTTTATTTCTCCCTCCGTATCTTCATTGCGAAGACACTTTCGTGCTTACCTGGGCTCGTAGGTTGATCTGGGTTCATAAGCTGACCTCTGCCCCATTGGCCAGTTTACAGGGCCCTCACTGGTGTGAACCTTAACATCATGAGGACTGTGCTTAGAAAACTAACTTCATCTTTCAGCCCTATACTTATTTGGTGCTATAAATTCACTCAAGGCCCTCCTTTTTTGCTCTGGAAGAGGTTAACTGGTCCCTTGTGTTTGTGTATCTTAGGTCTTCCAAATGTCAATGTTTTGTTAGTGATGGGGCCAATGGCTAGATACTTTTGTTTATTAACTGTTATATGTAATGTAGTTTGTAATCTGTCTCCTCCATTAAGTCTTCATTTATCAACTTGGCTGGACTCTAGAGTGGTGTCAAAATAGTAACTGTGGTAAGTGTACCGTTCAGGCACATCACACAAAAACAAGCATTTACAATGCAATGGTCTCGTCTTTGTTAAAGTTAGAGCTATTGGCATTGCAAATGGCTTTTTTTTTTTAACCTAAATGGTATTGTCATTTACAATGGCAATAGGGGAGTATTAGCAGACACAGCAACCCACGCGCACACACGGAGACCCCCACACATAAACACACACACCACGGGGACTCCCCCCCCCCCCCCCTTATTTTCAAATGGGTTATTCGAGGCCCCCACCAACTCCCAGAGCTCACCCGTTGCTTCCCACAGTCCAGGTCAGCTGGTGTGCTGGCATCCATGCCCTGGGCACCCACTGCCCCACACCACACGCCCACCTCTGCCCAGTAACACCCCAGGGAACAGAGGCAAGAAAAAGCGATCACAACCAGGGAACCTAGTGGATAACAGAGAAGCTGTCTCAGACAAACCGTGTCCTGAATGCAACATTTAACAAGATTGAGCTGGGTGGTTGCGTTCTGGATGATTTGGAAACTATGGATAAGACAAGGAGGCCCAGACACACCATACTGCCATAATGGGCTAAAAAAATGAAAAACTGGCTTCAAAACAATGTTCCATCACTTGTATTTTCTGGGTCAGGCAGATGCAGAAGTAAAAAAACACATGCCTGAACCACAACTAACCATTAATTTGATAAGTGAAGGACTGCCCTTGATCAAAACAGAACCAAATAATTTGACACCGTGTAGGAGCAACACCCAGGCTAGCTCAGAAGGCAACCAAAGAGGGTGTCGTATGGTGGCTTGAGACCCATCAGCACTTCTTTTTTAGTTTTGAGGGGTTAGACTTCCTCTAGAAGTCAGCTTCGAATATGTAGCTATGAAAATTCGTATAGTCAGCCATGCCTAGAATATCCCCAGTAGTAGTGATTGATAAATTCAATACTATTATTCCGCAGACGCTCCATTCAGCAACTGAAACGCTATTTGTGTGCTTTTAAGTACTTTGCAGATAGCTAAGCAACTTTAAATCTTTCTATAACATTGGAGTATAAATTGAATGCCATACAAAATAAACTAGAAACTAGAAGAAGCGGTTAAAATAAACACACGGATCAAGCAAACAAGAGCATTTCGGCACACACTGTTAGGGCCACGCTAAACCAACAAACTTTGTTTACACAAAAACGAGCACTGACAAAGCAGGCCTGGTCATGAAAAAATAGCACATACCAACCAGGGGCCCAGTTCTCCTGCAAACGGCGCAGCATAAAACAGTACACAAGACACTCTGGAAATATTATTGCTTCAAGATAGTGCCCGGAGGAAGGAAAGACGGACAAGAAACAAATATTCTGGTGACTGCAGTATTCTTCCTTTAAAATCCTGAATAAATATACGATTTCGCCCCCATGCAGTTTCCTGAAGTGCAACTTCTAGGAATCAACTTGTATTTCGCATGACTGAAGGGCACGGCGCATTTCTGCAGGTTTAAGAGATTGGGAGTGGGTGGCAGCTGATCTCTAACTAACCGTGGCGATTAAAATCAAGAGTGGGACGTGCTAAATGTTAACTTCAAAGAAGAGCGACGCTTGAGTGACTTAAACGGCGCTACATTTGCAAAACCCAGTATTTACTGAGGCGGCAGGACTAGAGGTCACCGGTGAATCGCGCACAAGCAGAGAACAGAGGACACCATCTTTCTCCGAGGTAACGCAGAAATCCCTAGGAGAAAGGCACCGTCCTTTTCGGGATTGAGGGGCGTGTTTTTCGTTCTCTCCTCTTCCATTGGCTGGAATATAAAATTCCAGCCAATGTGAAGAGGAGAGAACCTATAAAAACATGCCCCTCAATCCCAAAAACACAAGGCTTAAAAGGACAGACGCCCCTCTCCAATGGCTGGCCTCTGTTTAGGAAGCCAGCCAATGGAGAAAAGGGGCGGGTTCAAGCCCCACTCTAAGACACAAAGTCTCGGAGCGAGACTGTGCAAGCGCTGGCTGAGATCTAATAACAGAGGTCCCCAAGAGGAGGCTTATTGGATTCCCTTTGTTTTGTTTAAGTGATAAGACTTATTATGAATGCATATCCACTAGAAAGGGCCTACAATGAACCAGGTCACAGAATGTTTTGACCAATATCTTACAACCGGCCACAGGATCAACTCCTAATCTACCACTTTACCTGTAGAATAGTTTTGAAATCAGCTAAGTGAATAGATGGGAGGTAACTGAAAAATGTAAATAATTATGCTTAAAGGTGCACACGACTTGCATGCCATTATGCCCCCCTCCCCACCATTGTCCCATCCAAGGTAAATGGTGCTCCTGCTGGTTGTGTTTTCTTTCTGAACACTTTGTGGTGCAAAGGTTTAAGAGTATTTTAGTGTCTTATTGGTTTGCAATTGTCCATACAGTGCAGATGCAACAGTTTATTCTTATTTTTTTTATTCAGCGACTGAATTCTGCCATAATCTATGATCGGGATTTTTCCTACAATTACTTTGGATTTAAGGTAAGGAACAGCTCAATGCCTGTTAAACTTATAACCCATCCTCTGAAGCTGTTTAATGTGAGGAAGGCGGAAAATGATTGTAAATTGTCATGGAAAATATTACATTTTGCTATGGTGCCTCTCAGTGGGGATTTACCACCTGCCATTTGAGTTTTCTGTGATAAGAATTGGAAAATAATGTACTCTAGTGTCTTCTCTGTGTACGTTTGAGGCCATAGTATTTATATCCATGCTGTCGGACACTAGATTCATCACGGTAGGCTAAATGGAAAATCCCAATGTTTTAATACTGTGGCTTAATTTATTTATATATTTTTTGGCTTGTGCAATGCAGGCTAGCACCAAGATCATATCCAAGTTCTGCTGGTAGGAGTCATTTAGTCTCTATTTGTGGAAGCGTAGTGACTGTTATAAAGTTAACAAAATTGGGCTGTCGGTCAGGTGTGGAGTTGATATAGGCAACAAAGTGAACAGTCTACCATAATCTACTATTCTGCCAAAATCTAAAACCCCTGTTTCAAACAGTAATTTTCATTGAAAGCCGAAAACGACATACAGGTACTGGTTCATGAAACTACTTGCTTTATTCATGTTTCTTCATGCTAAATAAAGTCACGAACCAGAAGATATGGAAATTTGTCCGGAAGATGCGCACTTCTTGCTTTTAGAATCCTTCTAGGGTGATTAATATTAGATTGGCCATTGCATGTCTAAATACTTCTAATAGTTAAATTACACAAATGAAATTAAACGTTGCTAACTTAGTCTATTTGCTTAAGTGACCACTGCGATACCTTGTGAATGGTTTGTGGTATTAACTCCTTGCCTGCTGATGACGGAACCGCTCCGTCATCAGCTGCGGTGACGCTGTGCTGATGACAGAGCGGTTCCGTCATGGCCCGCCCGGCGCTCCTGCGAATTCTGCGCCTGCGCTGAGCGTTCCATTGAGCGGGCGGGGCCATGACTGAACCGCTCCGTCATAAGCACAGCGCAACCGACGCTGGTGACGGAGCAGTTCTGTCACCAGCATGCGGCCGCCCGCTCCCATAGCATTGCGGCGGAATAGCCGCCGCAGTGAAGGGCTTAATTGCAATTGTCGGCCGTTAAGAATTAATTTGTTTAAGGAAAGTAGTTATGCACAGTAAATGGTGCAGATTATATAAATAACGTTAAGTATAATCCAAATATTGGACTGTAGGGGTGGAAGGTTGCATATAAGAACTAGATTCAGTAATTTGAGTGAGCTTCTTTATTAGCATTTTCAACGGTAAGAATTTACTTCAAATTCAACTTCCTGAGTGGTTCACAACCTCAACTTTCTAGTCACACTAGTCTGAGGGCAAGTTTATTGTACAGAGATGCAGAATCATTTGTACACCATTTTCTAAAATGTGTTGTGCCCTACCGACTGGTTTCATGCGGAATAGATTCACTGAGTTCAGCCTGCTTTTGAGATGATGGTTCTTTTGTGGTTGGTGATTTTTGATGGTGCTCTTCTGGTTTCTAATGGGGTTGGCCTCCTGAGTTGATCTGTAAGGGTATTTGTAAATTAGCAATGTCATGCAATTCAGAATGGATTAATGGGATCATACCGGTACATTTAATTGTAACTAATTGACCAAGGCAGCAGATTCCCTCTCTATCTAATGCCTATTTCAAATAAAAGTAAAACTAAGCATCTTCCAATGTGAGGAATTGTTATCGGATGCTTTTCAATCATTACTCCGTGCAACAGTTAGGACATTTAAAACTAGTATTGGCAAAGTAATTGGATCTGGCGGTAGCTGCAGGCCTTCTGACTTTATTTTTACACCTTGTTTCTTGGCCGTTGTCCACCTTAAGAAAATGTCTCAAAGCACACATTGCCTGATTAATTCTTGTCTTTGAAGGAACTACTTTGTGTCTGTGGATGGGCTCTTTGTGACATGACAACATGCCACAAATCGGAGAAGTTGGCCAGTTGCTGAAGTGGATTGAAGAAAAATGTGAATAACTCAATAGCAAACCATTGTATGAGGAGGACTGGCTAAAACCCCCACGAATACAGTATATACATTTAGTAAAACCAAAAGGTTCTATATAATGTCATGCCTGAAAATGAGATGTCTACAATTTTTTTTTCATATGGACTAGAGTCCACATTGTCTAAGCTACATGTAATCAAACCAATTCATATAAATATACATGATCTAGTCTGCTTTCTAAATCCATTGGGTTGCCCAGTTATTCACAATTTGTTTGCACCCAACATAGCATGGGGGCAGTACTATTGAACATTTCGAGTGCACTTTACTTCATGTGTAACATCTTTCCTGTTTTAAAATGATTACTTTTTTTTAAATCTAAAATTTAAAAAAAAAATCGATTTTAAGACTGACCTGCACGTTTAGGTGTTAATTTTTTTTCTTCCTCAGTGGCACTTCCTTGCATTAAGAAAGGGGAGAATTATTTGTTTCACCGACTTGCCAAGGCACGACATGTTTGCTTTGCCAATGCTAGTTTAGCCTTAAAGTACTGTTCCAATACCCTCAAGTCTACTCTTGAAAGACAACCCATTTCGTCCCAAAGACCGTACTGATTATCATCTCTGCCTCCCTACCAAAGCAACTTCCTCGATTCGCTTTAAATTGAACATCCCAGCTAGACTATGTGTAACTACTAGATACATTATGATCATTTCCTTGGTTATGAAAACTCACTGGGTGCAGTGTTTGGTCTTGTAATTTATGATATCCAACAATCAGTTTTATTTTTGTTTCAGACTTTAGAACGGTCATATCTGCTAAAAGCTTCTGGAAAAGGTATGTTTTTACGATGAGACGTGCAATAGTGGTCCACAACCGTGAGCAGCTCAGATTAAGTACATTTTAAACACTGAAGCAGTGGTGAATATAATACAAGATTTAATGGTGCATAGCATTGCAAATGTCACATTTTTATTCTGACAAGTTCACTTAAAGGCATAAGTTGTATGTCTATTTCATAACAAATAGCCGGCTATGAATGTTGTTGATGCATTTGGAATGTAACTATGAAGGGAGATTTCGTAACAAACATTTGAAAAATGAATATAGTGTTTTTTTGGCTGCAAAAAACTAGATAAGTTAAGATCCCAAATACATTTTATGATAGTTTAAATAGGATATCAATTGAATACTTAAAATTGTCGAACAATAATTGGATTTGTGGAGAATGTACTCAGTCTTAACCGTATCATTTTAAATGTGTTTCCTTTCAAAACAATAGAATGGTATTTTTGTTTGTATTTTTCCATATGTTGGCATGTTAGCTGTGCTTTACCTTATTAATACTCCACTCAAGTACAGTAATCCTAGAAACCCTTGTTAGGTTTAGTACTTGGTGTCCTAGATTTAGGATTGTGTTCCCCATAATCTCTTACTGAGTTCAAGCCAGTTCTAGGTCTTAAAATTAAACTTCCTCTTTCCTGTCCCCAGTTGCAGAGCGTCCTCAGCACATGCTTATGAGGGTGTCTGTTGGGATCCACAAGAATGACATTGATTCTGCAATTGAAACCTATAACCTGCTGTCAGAGAAATGGTTTACTCATGCATCGCCCACTCTCTTCAATGCTGGAACCAATCGACCTCAGCTCTCCAGGTGTGCTTTAGACTTTATGCAATGTGGTGTGTATCTGTAGATTTGTTGTCAGTTGGGGAGTCTTTTGAAAGGGAACTGTTTAAATCTGCACAATTTTAGTGCACTCTGCAAGCTAGTTTGCATTGAATGATCTGTGAGACAGAAAATACAGATCCAAAACAAAGTAATTAACATGCCTATGGAAAGGAAGATCTGGTGCACTGTTCTAAAGTGCAGTGAAAAGTTACTTGCAACCTCGTAGCAACTGTTTACAGAAGCTTAAGAGTTTTAGCTAAAGGCTGAAGGCCTATCCTACTTAAAGGACCATAAGATGTCAGAGGCTTTTATGTTTGTGTTAGCCCTGTTTTAACAAGCAGTAATAAAGCCAGGAGCAGTACAAAGGAGCTTTGCTCCTCCCAGCTGGAGGGTTCCACCATCATAGCTCCATTATCTCAAAGTATCCATGTGTATTAGCACGAGGGCTTCTGTGGCTTAATTTTCAGAGATCTTTCATCTGGAGACAGTAGGAGAGCACATTCTTTCCACTGAAGACTAAAAGCAGAGTCTAGTCACACCATGTTAAAACTTGGACAGTGCATGGATATCCCCTAGTGACTTCTCTTCATCTTTTCGGGGAAAATAAACTATTGCACTTTTTTTTTCAAGTTGTTTCTTGCTCTGCATGAAGGATGACAGTATTGAGGGGATCTACGACACCCTGAAACAGTGTGCTTTGATTTCGAAGTCTGCTGGCGGCATTGGTGTAGCTGTGAGCTGTATTCGAGCCACCGGCAGCTATATTGCAGGGGTAAGTGTGGTTTGCATTGCCTCTATAAACTACTTCCGCCATGAAAGACTGTAATGCTGTTCCTGTACTGGAATGTTATACTTTGACCACTGTTTCTCCTGATTACAGACTAATGGGAACTCCAATGGCCTTGTCCCAATGTTGAGAGTGTACAACAATACAGCTCGCTATGTGGATCAAGGTGGTAATAAGGTAAGTGACATAGTACAGCTGTAACATAAGTTCATAGACACCTCTTGATTCTGGCATACACAGAATTGGGTAAAATTACCCGTATTACAGCTGTTGTATAGGTGAAACACAAAACAAGCATGTCATATTTATAATGGGTATCTTTACTTCTGTGGGCTTGTTGGAACTGGGGTAGCCTGGCCTAGGGCAAGACTAACATATCAGAGGCACAGTGTAAAGGTTGCAGACCACCCAACAGTAGAACCACGCAATAGCACTCAAAAAGAAAACGCTACACCAAAAATGTGGAAAAATAAGTACTGCTTTATAAAAATAATATACTCTTCGGTTTCAAATTATACAGTGTAAGACATTTCAGTTCTTCTCAAATAGCAATTATACCTTTTGATCTAGAGAAGTAAATAACACTCTTCCTGCTGTGGAAAAATTACAGTTCAAAACATTCAGTTGTCATGAGTTCAGAAATGCTTACTTTTGGAATTGAAATTATCTTAATAGGATTACGCTAAGCGATGTCACTTTGCATTAATAATCAATGACATTAATATATTCCATCACTTTAACCTGCCAAATCACTGGCTACCGTGTTAAGATCTCTCTCCCCTTATCTGCACCTTAATACAGCGCTAGAATGCACACTCTGAGTGGTCTGCAGGAATCTCACAGGTTCACTGTACTCAACAACAATTACTATAAGTGCCTGAAGGGAGTTCCCCCGTTGACAAATACTGTCAGTGCTCTCTGACAATAGTTTAGGTTTCCTAGGCCAGTAAAGAAATGAGGATGGGATTATGAAACTATCTTCCTCCTCATCTATTAGGACACAGCTCAGGAATTTATATGACAGGAAGTCAGACACCTTGTTAGACGCTAAATCCTGTGAATAATATCATCAATCACGAGGGCACAACACCTTCCTTCCTCTCCCCCACTCTCCTTACTGTCTTAGTGGCAGTACTGCCACAGTCCTCCGGCTTCTGACTGACAGCCGGCCTCCGATGAATCCGCCCAGCTTCCCTGACCAGCTTCTTAGTCTGGGGCTGGCGCGGGGGAAAGTTAAGGCCTCAAATGCGGGAATCTGACTGGTTTCTCAACCCTTCCCTGCTGCTCAGCGCGCCTCCTCAGTGTTGCGCTTCAGCAGGGAAAGGGGGTAACTGACGCAGGGGAAGCGCCAAAGCCGGCTCCCTCGCCAATCGTTTCTCAGGCGGTCTGGGCGTTGCTCACTCCGGTCCCTTCGTGCAGATGCGGGGGGAGTAGTGTTGCCGGCTGGGAGTTGGTCCTGCACGCCTGACGCTGGAAGCGTCTTCCGCAAGGGGGGGGGGGCCTGCTCACCTCGCAGAACGCCTCACAAGTTGGGGCATGCGCGGACTTGACGCTGGAGCGTCTCCTGCCCGCTTCGCAAATCGCCTCACAGATGCAGAATAAGGCAGCGCGGGCGCGAGGGACTAGTGTTCCCGCTTGGCGCCGCGCTGTCACCGCTCTGTCACCGCTCTTTCGCCCACAGTTCCTCCCCTCACCTGGCTTCAGGGGAAACGCTGCACAGAGCGGAACGCTCTCTCCTCAGGGCCACAAAGGCTCCGCAGCCACTTGCCTCTCCCTCAAAGCTTCGGGGAAATCAGAGCGCCACACCTGGCTGGAATCTGCTCCCTCCTCAACACTGGTAGGTGAAGCTCTGATACAGGGAAATTAGGAAAGTCTCCCAGCAAGAGCGTTCCACTAGGGATCAATGGGGCCAAGGCTTAGAGGGGGGGCTTCCACCACAATCAGATCGATCTCTTCAGCAGAAGAAGGTGGTTGGGAGGGATTGGTCAGGGGTTGAAGGGGGGAACGTCTCCCTGTAGTGGCTCTGTCACAAGGACAAACTAACTGCTCCCAGTGCGTCCTCCTCCTCCTCGCCACTGCCTCACTCCTCCACTCTCTGGTCAGCACAAAATGGCTTCCTAACCTCTGCCCTTATATAGACAACCCCCACAGAGTCCAGTAGGGTCCAGAAGGTTCTGGAAGGCCTAAGGTTATCCTATGGGGCTGACTAAGGTGTGGCAGTTGGAAACAGTTGGGGCCCTCCATTTTGTGAATACAGGAGTTTCCTGACCGAACAGGCCTCTGGGCCTGAGGTAAAAAACTATGAGGGACAAAAGAACACCTATCCCCTTGGCCAACACCTATAAAAAGTCAGTGGACAAAAATTATCAAGGGTATGAGGGGCAACAAGGGGACAAAATAAATAATAAATGGGAGGGACTACATCAAAAAGCCAGACAGGTCTAACAGGGCTCATGTGAACAGTGCACATACCAAGCCTGGCTGTTTTACAAGGAAAGTACATCCACTACCTCCCTTCTGGTACAAGCTCACACTAGACAGGCTCACTGGATTTGCAAAGCTTCGTGGTCTTTGTCACTAATCACATTGCATTTGTTCCCACTACCAATGTTGGCAGGGATGGAGCTGTAATTTTTCAACTTTGTGTTGGCAAAATGTCTTGTTTCTGCTTCTGTCTAGACCAGGCTTCTCCAGCCGGCAGCCCATGAACTACCTTTAAGTAGCTCTCCTGTGTGCAGTCCAGCCTTGTTAATCAGAAACCTTTGCGTGGATTAATGTGTACCAAGATTGAAAGTGTATGAGGCGAAAATGTGTTTATTTTGTATAACTTATATCCGGATGTCAGGTCAAGTGGTTTGATTTTCCAAAATAAAATTTAAAAAATCTGTTATTGATTGATAATTCATTTGGCATTGGGGAGACGTATTACTAACATTACCTTGATGCCAGGAGCACTGCAGCTATAGCAGTCTAGATTACCCATGACAAGGCATCCCAAATGTGCAAAGCCTTTTTTACATTAGTACTGGCAACCCTGCCACATGCAGGGACATATTTACTGCTTGCAAACGTGCATAGTGTTGTCACTAATATAATCTAGTTTGAAGTGTTACTATACTAAATATTACTAGCGCCAAATGATTTCTATTGAACATAAGTAGCCCTTATTAGTGAAAAGATTGGAGAACCCTGGTCTAGACTTTGGGTTAGCTTAAAAACCAGAAGTTGGAAGGGGTCCCCTTCTGATTAATCTGTGCTGGGAGTGGAGTGCCTTAACATTTGGTACGATGTCTGACCTGATTAACCCATGTTCAGGGTACACTCTTCATGAAGTTGTTCATTGGAACCCATTCTGCATGTCTCTGGATGACCATGATTAATCATGTGTCAAGTTAGACTGAGTTTCTTTCGGGACAGAACAATGTGCTAGTGGGTCAGCTATTCAGAATCCTATTTGGTTTCTAGAGTGGCTGGTCCTTTGATGCCAGGTTTGCGTATTTATTTCACCAAGTGCAGGTTGATGCAAAGTGGTTTTATCAGGCAAACTGGCTTTTTTTTTTCATCAAAGGATTTGTGGGAGCAGAATTAGTTTGATCAACACAACTGTGTTATGTTGAAATGGAAGGATTTTGGCTCCCTTACAAAGACTGTGTATCCATACCTGTGAACCATAAACTGGCAGATTGGATTGTCTACGTTCCTCTTTTGAAATACCTGGGCACATGAGCGAATTTGTTAAGCAAGCAGTTGCATGTCACAAAGCGAATCACAGCGGAGTTGTATGGGTATGAACTTTCTCAGGCAACCTTTTTGCAAATCTAGAGCTCAGTAAAACTTGAGGAATTGCTTATCTGTTAATGGTAATCCCTTGGGGAATGGGAGGGTGTGCAGAAAGGGGGTGTTTAGGTGCCAGGGAGTAGTGCAAAAGGCGTATGGCTCTTCTGATGTTGCAGAATTGTCTCCATGGTATCCAGATGTGTTGGAATTCATGTGCATGGCTTGTCCCAGTCAGATGGGCGTTCTCAGCAAAATGGATGGCTACTTCCAAATGTCAATACACTTTTTTTTGGGTCTTAACAGGTATACCTCACATGTCTCACTTTTGAGGATGTATGGCCTTAGGATTAACACGAAGATGCCTTCGATTAAGACTTTGTTGTACAGTTGTTCTAAATTTTTTTTTGTGTGTGTTTTTTACAAAGTGAGGTTAAAAGCTTAACCCACTTAAATGTTTAGCAATTTGTTTTTCAGCTGATTCATCAGTTTAGGTGCTGTTAAGGGTTATTAGGTGGCAGTGTCTGCCTATTGTCATGATGGTAGTAGAAAGGGTTATGAAATGGGTTGTCAAATCTTATTTAGTTTGTGGCTCCACAATGGAATGTAAGCTTGGTCCTTTTTTATGGACTTACCATTTGAGACACATTGTTTCTATTTGAACCTGAACTAGAAGGGTCTGTTAATTTCAGGTTTGACTAACTTTTCAATGTTCCTCCCCAAGGATAGGAGTTGTTTGTCCGTTAGGTGTTTTGATCACTTTGGCGTTTCGTCTGGCTCAAAATGCTGTTTGTGGGTAGATGGATACAAGGATGACAGAAGATGCTGCATATGCTTGATCCCAATAGCATAAATAGTCATGAATTTTTCTTAGGTTTCTGTTGTGATGGTCATGGCGAGTATCTCACTGTAGTTCCACAGTGGTGAAACTGTGATACGGTAGCTATAAAAGGCCCCCCATGATTTTACAGCTAATTTGGCTAAGGGGGTGGAAGTGACTTATGCCATGTTGCATGCACTACTGTAGAGCTTGTTCAGGCTAGTACTTGAGGGTCCTTGCATTCATCCTTGAAGCATTAGTGTTTCCTACTTGCTTGAAGAATTTGGCTGAGTTTTGAAAAGCAGAGCTTTAAAACTTCCTGTTGGTCTTGTGCTTAATTCACACCTTCCTATAAGTACTGCTTTGGGAGTGGAAACGGCAGCTGTATCCATCAGAAAAACAAATTGGCTGCGGAATTGGTCATTTTAATGGAAGTATGATTTCCTGCAAATTCCATAGTGTATCCAGTTGTCTCATAGTCCCATTTTTGTTGGAATTGAAAAAACTGACCTACTGTGTGTAATGTAGTGGCAGTGACTTCTCAGCCATAGAGGTTTACAGATCCATTATAAAGCAGTCTTGTGCCACTTGGCATTGGAGTGGGAGGAACAGTTTTTGTGTGTTCTTCTATGCAGCTGATTAGAGGTCTTTATTGCTGGAAGCATTTTTTTCTCTGCATCTTACCCTAACATTTGTGTTAATCTTGGATAGAGGAAGATTTTCTTAATACATATATAATAGATATTTAGCCTACTTAATTTGTTTATGTAGCTGGTTAGCCTGAAAATCTGTCTTGACTCCTCCTTGTCCTTTGATAGGGTTCCCTCCTTTGAAGGTATTCACATTAGAATTTGCTTATGTCATGCATGAATCTTGGTTTTTGCACGGCTCATTGCAAGGTAAGTAATCTTGTGTTGCAATGGATCTTACATTCCCTATTGCCCATTCTTTGACCTAATCTTCTAGCACAGCTCTCACCACCCTTACACCAGATAATTGCAGTAGAATAGAAGGCTAGATACATGCAACATAACATTTGTTTACACCCTGTAACCTCCCTCCCTTTTTTGCTACCCGTTTGAGGTAATTTATTCTTATTTTGTCAGAGGCCTGGTGCATTTGCCATCTACTTGGAGCCCTGGCACTTTGATGTCTTTGAGTTTCTTGACCTGAAAAAGAACACTGGGAAGGAGGAACAGCGTGCTCGAGATCTCTTCTTTGCTCTCTGGATTCCAGATCTCTTCATGAAACGAGTCGAAAACAATGAGGTGAACTACCTTCTGTGCAATGCTGTTTGCTCTAGCCCTAGTGCTTGCTTGTCTGCAGAATAAATTGGGTCATTCAACTTGCCCTTCTCTCTTAGGATTGGTCCCTGATGTGCCCGAGTGAGTGCCCAGGCCTAGATGATGTTTGGGGAGAGAAGTTTGAGGAACTATATGAAAGGTATGGGTCTCTAGTTTGGTTGGCACGTCCATCCACATTTAATTTTGTTGCTTAAATGGTATTTGGGCGGCTGGTTAAGGGTATCTGTGTAATTCTACTTTTGTTGCAATTGTGATCTAAGGAATGAATCATGGAGGTGATTGCTACTGTTGGGTGGAAATATGAGATGAATTCAAACATGTCATCATTGAATATGCAACCTATGAATGTTAGCTAATGTAGTAACTGATATAAGAAAGCTGATATCAGTCATTTTATTAAATCCTATTTCTTAACAGCTGATTGTAATTGCCCTTAATATGGACGTGTTTCTGGGTAAAAACCCTCAAATGCCCATGTGTATAAACTTCTTGGGCTTCTGGCTTGTCACTGTCATAAGTGTAACTAACCTTTACTGAAAATAGCTTGCTAGTTTGTTTCCTTTCCATGTTGTGGTGTTTGAAACTGAATTAAGTCACCCGATCAAGAGGCATCAGGCCTGAAGTGTGAATGAGGGAATCTTTAAATGATGTAGGATTATTCCTACACATCCAAACCTCGCTAGGCTTCCTTTAAGCTGTGCAGATGGACTTGTGACCTAGGCAAGCATGATCTGCTTATAAAGCACTCAACATATATTTAAGTTGTGTTCTGACCACCCAAGCTTTCTATTTTTCTACGATAGGTTGCTATCTTTTTGCATCCCTAGACTGAAATTTGTTCTTATTTGATAGGCACCTGCGTGTGAGTGCCCCTGCTTATTTGTAATGTGGCATTTCATTTTAAAATCTTGGTTTAGATGTAATAGGAGTAGGTTAGTTATCCTTGGGTTTTGTGAGGTTTTTATTACAGTAATCATGTGATCTATTAACTGCAAAAAGTGATTGCTTTAATCAAAACCTGTCATATAGTGTATTCTTTTGATCTAATTTTCCGGTCTAGGTATGAGAAAGAAGGCCGTGCTCGCAAAGTAGTGAAGGCACAACAGCTCTGGTATGCCATCATTGAGTCTCAGACTGAAACGGGCACTCCCTACATGCTCTACAAGGATGCCTGCAACCGAAAGACCAACCAGCAGAACTTGGGAACGATTAAATCTAGCAACCTTTGCACAGAGATTGTGGAGTACACCAACGGCGATGAGGTGGGAACATGATTTGGTCTGCCACTTTTTTAAAGCCCCATTGACTAAGATTTTCTCTGTGCGTTATAGCCCATGATTGCCCATAGTTACTCTTGCCAACTTAGGAACTGCTAGTGTAGAGCTGTTCAATTGTTGGAGTGTGGAATTTAAATGTCTGAAACTTAATTTCTGTTGGGGACAGGACCTTTTAATGTCTGGTTTGTTTATTGGACAACTTGAAATTAAAGTATGCTAAACAGATCAAGAGCTTTAGCGTAGCGTTTTAGGTGCCAGCAGCGTATCTGGGTGGTGGAAACCGAATGAGCCTAGGACATTTATGAAAGTACCACTGGGCAGGAGTCATCTAAAAGGAGGCTAGCATATGCTGTGGGAACAGTGATCCCATCTTCAGTAAAAATGTCATCCTACAGATTGACCGACTTGAGGCAGATAGGGGGGTACTGTGAATGTTAACAGCAGCGGGACTGGACCTTCCATTTTCAAATGCTTTTGTCTACACTTTAGCACAGTAGATTTTATTGTATGATGTGTGAAGGGACATGCATACGTCTTACAAACACCAAACCTGTTGGTTTTGCAGTACTGGTTTCCTTTGCCTTAGGGGTGGATTTGGGTTTTAAATTAGGTGACATTTGAACGTATGGTTCAAAAGATACTGTTCAGAATAGTTGACATTGCTTTTATTGTCAGCTGTCCGTAAAGTATCCTTCATCCTAAACACGGCTGTTCATCTCTTTCAGGTTGCTGTATGTAACTTGGCTTCCCTTGCACTCAACATGTATGTGACATCTGATCGCACATTTGACTTCAAGAAGCTGGCTGAAGTCACCAAAGTGATAGTCCGTAATCTAAACAAAATCATTGACATCAACTTTTACCCTGTGCCTGAGGTAAGATGGACACCAAGTGTGAAGCTTGAGTAAAAAGAAGTGTACGTCTTCTCCGTTATCATAACTTTTTATGAAGCAGTATTCTGTATGCTGTGATTGTTGCAGAAATGCCTTCTGTGTAAACTGATCTAAGGAACAGAGCAAGTTGGATGTTTTGTCAGTTGCGGTTGTAGAAAAGAAATGTACGCCTTATGGTATAGTTATGCTGACAGGTTGGAATGTAAACTTACCTAAAGTACCAGTGTACTGTATAGATATCATTTTTCCTAAGGTTATTTTCCTGGTACACAAACCTTTTTGTTTTGGTAAAGATCGGCTGTAAATCACCCTTTCTGGTTGATGCCCTGGGGAACTTTGACATGCTAGTCACCTACCTGATTTGTTTTGCTTTATTTTCAGTGATCTTTGGGCTGGGGGTTGAGAGTATTTCTCATGCTTTTATTTTGGTAGCTTGCTGATGAGCATGTGATTGTAGCATTGCTTTTAACCTTTCTTTATTCTTTGTCTTCATCATTTTATTCCTTTACTCTGGAATTTAGTAACAATTCGAAACCTACCATGACTTTTCCCTGTGGCTCAATATTACATTCCTGCTGTAACCAATACTCTTGTACAAGGACTTCTTTTAAGTACAAACTAATTCGCTCATTATTTTTTTTAAGGCTGAGTCCTCTAACAAGCGCCATCGTCCCATTGGCATTGGTGTTCAGGGCCTGGCTGATGCCTTTATACTGATGAGGTATCCGTTTGAGAGCCCGGAAGCCCAGCTGCTGAACAAGCAGATCTTTGAGACCATTTACTATGGAGCGTTGGAATCCAGTTGTGAATTGGCAAAAGAACTAGGACCCTATGATACGTATGAGGGATCTCCAGTCAGCAAAGGAGTAAGTTCTTACCTTTACCAGAAAAGGCACTGTGCTGGATTGCAAGGCTTTTGAGGACTAAAACCTGGTTCACATGCAGTGGGGTTTTGGATTATTTGGGTGCCAATGGTAAACTTTTTTTTGTCAAATGAGGGTTTCAGAGATGGGTAAGAAAGCCAAAAACTATCCAACAGGATAGTTTAAACATGTATGTTTTAATAATCCTGTAGATTTTGTTGTGGATTTAAACTTTGAAGAAATGTAGTCTTTTGCTTCTCTAGGAGTTGCTGCACAGCAGAGTAAGTTTGGAGGGTGGAGGGACATTTTTACTATTGATTGCATTATGTGATCTAGCGCCAGGACACCTACGGGTGACAGAGCGCTGTACAAGTGTCAAAAAATAAATCATGTGCAACTATAGAGCTTGCGCCGTGCATGGGTCTGTGCTTTAATGGCTGGATGATTGTTTTTTTTTTTTCCTCTATTTTTTATGGGTAGTGGGAGGGGTTCCCTTAGGATAGCTTTGCTCTAGAAATACCCTTGCAATGATTTGTGGTATGCCAGCTGGTTGCCAAAGTTTAAACCTATGATATACTTGTCCTTTTTTAGTTATCGCTTTTTCTCTGTGGCATTGTATTTTTTTTGTCTCAAATTAGTGCGCTGCACACAATAGATGCTTTGCAAGGTCTGAGTAATGAATTTTAGCAGATTAATGTGCTTTTCGATATTTCATCCTCCACAGGAGGATAATCCTGTTAGTATCCAGTAGAGGCCACCTGAAATGAACTTGGCTGTAGCGGGTGTTTATGGATTGTTTTCTGCTTGTCTGGATAGGCTGTTGCATCTGGGATGGAAAAGATGAACCTCCTTCCTTCTAGTTTTTGTATTTGTAGTGTCAGGACCATAAATTCACTTGGTAGGGGAGGTGTGATGTGGCTCCTTATCGTTTGTTCAGTTGTGAATGGGTTTAAAGTGCACTTGGGATGGAATTAGATTATGAACTTTTTGTGGTAGTGCAGTGGATATGCATTTATTTGGCATGGATTTGTGCTAAGAGCTGAGTAAAAGAATGTGTTTTCATAGACCCACAGATGCACGTTTCATGTGAGTGCAGTTTGGCTGTGGGTAATTTTATGTTCCATTTCAGATCTTGCAGTATGACATGTGGAACGTCACACCTACCAGTTTGTGGGACTGGAAAGCTTTAAAGGAGAAAATTGCTAAGTGAGTAGTTTTCACATTCTTTCAGCCTTGAACCCGTCCTGCACGCGTTTGATATGTGCCCAATGTTATGCAGGCCATGCCCCAAAATGTCTTCATCAGAGCACAAAAATGAGTGTTCCTTTTCTGTTCTCCTAATTTAGTTTGCCTCATTTTTTAAGCACACATTTTAACCTTTTTTCATTTGTGACCTTGTCTCTTCACACTCCCCAGACATGGCATTAGAAACAGTCTACTTCTCGCACCAATGCCAACAGCCTCTACAGCTCAGATATTGGGTAATAATGAATCCATCGAGCCATACACCAGCAACATCTACACACGCAGAGTTCTTTCTGGGGAGTTCCAGGTAATGACATAATATGCTGGCCATTAAACACCCATTGCAGTGTATTGGTGCTAGATATTTTTGCTTTGGGCTATGTTCATCTGGTCTCTGGCATTGAAGGGTCTAGTTGGATGTTACTGCAGTGCTTAATTTGAACTGGTGGTTTCCTGTGCTCAGCACGTGCGCCTGTTACAGTCTGCCACATGGTATTAATGTCTGTCTTGGAGATGAGCACAACACGTTTGTTCATTTTATATATATATTAAAAACTACTAATGCCTACTTCCCAAGCCCTACATATAGTTTTGGATTCAAGGATTATGCTGAAATGTCAGTGTGATGGTCAGTAGTTGTTTGTGTGAAGGGGCAATGGGTGGTGCACGCTGCAGGGGCCTCCTAATGAGGGCTGTTGCACATATAAAAAAATATATGTACGTTTTAAAAAAAATACAAACTATGCCCTTGAAGGATGCATTGAGAGCTAAATTTTCTGGCGATGTTTGCATTAACATTTTTATTTTACTTGACATGTGTACTGCCTTTTTTAGATTGTAAACCCCCACTTGCTAAAAGATCTGACTGAAAAAAGCTTATGGAATGAAGAAATGAAAAACCAAATCATAGGCTGCAACGGCTCTATTCAGGTATGTTGGTGCAGGTTTATATCCTTCACATCCCCTATGCAAGAATGTACAATCTCTCAAATAGTTTTAAGTCTAAAGTACCATTTTTTTTTTTGTTTTTACCTGAGTGACTCGATTAGTTTGTGATTCCTCAAACCTAGTATTTTTTAATTTCCACTGTACTTTGAGATCTATGGCTGAGTCTGTGGTTGCTTAGTTAACTAATTTATGAACATATTATTGGTTTGTCTTCTGTGATTCTGGCTGATTGTCTTGTATGCTTGCAGTAACTGGTACAGGTAGCCTAGCGCAGATTATTTTTTGTTTTTCCTTGGTCAATCTGGAGTTTAACGTTTCCTATAATCCTAGTGGGATATCTCCTGATCACCTCTAAGTTCTTGGGAGGATGACTTTGATTATGTCCCAATTTTAACAAGTTGATAATACTTAACACGCAAGGCTTTTTTGGAAGTTGTTGGACTGTATAAACTTGCTATTTTTTCTGGCTTTAATTTCTCATAGCCTTTATCAAAGTATGTTTAGTAAGTTTCTGCGCTTAAATTCTTTTTTAGAGTATTCCAGAGATTCCTGCAGACATTAAGGAGCTTTACAAAACAGTGTGGGAAATTTCACAGAAAACAATCATTACTATGGCAGCAGATCGAGGCGCTTTCATCGATCAGAGCCAATCTCTAAACATCCATGTTGCAGAGCCAAACTACGGAAAGCTTACTAGCATGCACTTTTTTGGCTGGAAGCAGGTAATTGTCGCGGAAGGGGGCTGGCTATTTACAAAAATTCGGGGGGGGGGGGGGCGGGGGCTTTGGGAAAACCAATGCAAGCGAGTTGTCATAAAACAGTGGCATGGTCACTCCTAACACATTTAAATGCCTTGGCAGAATAACCTTTTACTGACAGTAGTTTTGGGCTTGTGTTAACAGAACATTCTGTGGCAAGGTAAAAAGCATTGTTCTGACTCATGACATCAGCCCTCCCTGAACATGTGCACTGTCCGCAAGCTCTGCACTAAAGAGAATCATTTCTTCATTATATAATCTGTCCCACAGTTAACTGCTGAGGCTCAATATGTGACCTGTACCCAAGTAGTTACTGAGCAGTGCGTAGTATAGGTAAAAACTTGTAAACCAGTTGGAGAGAACCCACAACATAACATTGAATTGTAGACCAGTTCAGGTTTTCATCTTTAAAAGTATCTGTGTTGTAGCTTAACCCTCTTCTGTTAAACTGTTCTTGAGGGTCTTTGGACTGTTGCAATCTGCATGAAGTGGATAATTTTTATTTGTATTGTTTATGGGCCCAAATGTTGTAAGGAGGATAGCTAGACCAAAGGGGCGGTCATCAGATGCTATGACTAATAAAGACCTTGACCAAATGTCATTACAGTTCATGATCAGAAGCCCACCATCTGAGTTTGTGAATGTCGGCCAATTCTTAGTAGTACATTTTCTGAGTTTTATTTTTTCATAAATATATTCGGTGACTGTTTAAACAGTTTATTTACTCCCTTCCAGACACCATTTTTATTATTGATGCTGTAGACTTCACATAAATATATCCATACCAATGTAAATTCACTGACAAATATTATTAAAACATAAGCTATTGACTAGATATATTACCAATGGAATCATTAAACACATTAGCAAACTAATGTAAATAAACCTGTATTTGTCTCGCATGAAAATCGGCCAATTTTGACCACCAGTCTGATACTGTTTAAATGATCACTGGTATTGGCAGTGTTTTACATGAATCCCTTGAAATGTAATACATTGTTAGTATTGGCGCATTAAGTATCTCACTTGCTTTTGTGCTTACAGGGCCTAAAGACTGGTATGTACTACCTGAGAACCAAGCCAGCTGCCAACCCAATTCAGTTCACTCTCAACAAAGAGAAGCTGAAGGAGACTGTAGCAACGGAGGAGAAAGAAGAGAAGGAAAGAAACACTGCAGCCATGGTGTGTTCCTTGGAAAACAGAGATGAGTGCCTGATGTGTGGATCCTAATCTGAGCATGCATAGATCCTGAGCGAAGGTGTTAAACGTCACAAAGAAACCAAGTCACTCCTTCTGGAAGTGTTTGTAGTGTAGTTGGGACTAGTGAGCCAACTAATGATGCAGTCCTTCCTGTGAGAGCTATGTGGTTACTGTCTGCTCTCTGCAAGATCAGCTTCATTATAAATATACAAGGAATATTTTTTTTACACATGAACTTTGTACATATACTACTTGAATCTCCTAGAAAAGGGGAATTTTGTATTGTAATCGAGTATTCACTGTTCGCACCGTTGTTGCAAATAAACCTGTACAGAATCAAACTTGTGGCAATGAACTTCTTTGGCAAATCTGTTTAATTTTTGCTGCAGTTATTAGGGCAATTCGATTAGGTATACAGGCTGTGGTGGAATCTAATTTGTCAGGCATCTCACATCCGTCTTAGTCTGAACCGTGTGGCTTAGCTCTACTTCCTTTCTTTACATAGGCTTTCAATTACTGGCTCTGAAAACAACCAAAGTGCAAATTTCCATTGTATTTCTTTTAGATTCCAGCCTTTCTTGCCGGTCCCCATTGAATTACTATTTTGGATTTTCCTTTTAGGGGGGCTGGAGGTGTTACCTCACTTTGACACTTCCTCGCTCATTAATTTTTTTTTATTTACTTTTCCTATTTTAGTCTAAACTACCAAATGCTAAACTTCAGTGCTCTTCCTTTGGCCTGTCAAACACTACAGTTCAGGCTAAGAATACATGTTTAAGCTTGTGGGTTGAATCCTCCTTTCATAGCATAGACTAAAAGATGGAGTCCTTGAATCAAGAACATGTGTTGAAACCTTTACCCTTCTAAACTAAGTGGTGATGCACTTGATAAATCCAGGTGTCTGGTACTTCCACCTGTAGATTAATCACCGGTTTAATATCTAGAGGCGCCAGACTGGATGTGGGTACTTTGCAATGCCACTCACTTCCTGGTATGTGGTGCTGGCTCTGTATATGGTATGCCACCAAGTGGTTATGCAATGCCCTGAGTTCAGAGATTAACCTGAAGTGTACAGAGCTCAATGTAAACCCAAATGCTCTTAGTATTAGCGAGTAGTCTTTGGCCTAACTCAGCAGTGTAAGACATTTATTGCACAACATTGACCCTTTAAGGATACATGACTCCAAGGAGTTCTGTACAAATTTTATAAAAAAAATAAGCTTAAATTTTATTTTAAGTCCAAGATCTTCGCAATAAGGTTAGTATGTATAAAACATGTGATTACTTAATCTTTGCAAAACAAGTTTGCATTAAAATACATTGTTTTAAAAATGAACATAAAATTCCACCCGAGAATGCAACTAAAATCTAGCATTCTTGGCGCCAGAAAGGCGTAACTACTTGCGCATCAATAACTTATTTCATAAGGATGGCGTAAAAAGTTAATCTACAACACATGTTATTTTAGGTAGTCTAGAACAGCTCTGCAGTGTCTTATGTGTGCCATAGTACTCAGTTTCTAAAGTCAAAAGGTCTCGCTACCGTGTTGTTGCAGGCTAATGTGAGCTTTGCTTACCACGTCAATTTCGGGCTAGATTATCCAGTTAATGGTCGAACTGCCACATGCAAGTTAAAATGAGCTCTGGTTAGGGCTTGGTTATCCAGGGCAATCTACCACACCATTTATTTAATTGAATGTGCAAAATCCGCCATGTATCAGTGCAAATGCCCCTACTTGTATAACAACGTGCAATATTATAGAAGGCCATAGTAGGGGACCGTGGACCTACAATGTTAAGGGATGCTCTAAAGTGCTTAGTGCAAATACAAGTCTGACGTGAAAGAGAATTTGCAGGCTTTTGCAAACAATCTGAAGCAATATTCTAGGAAGTCTCATGCTACTCCTAGGGCTTGCTGTCCTGGTGCGAAGTGCCATGATGTATAGGACTGAACAAACCACGCTAACACATTCTAGTGCACCACATAATGGTATCTTGAAGCAAATGTGAGTGCTCGGAGCAAGGCAAGATGGCCGCCCGGTAGGAGCTCTTGTCCGGAGCTCCCAGTGCTCGGGATCCCTCTTCTGGATTTATCCCCGATAGCACCCATCTCCTTGCAAGAAAAATAACTACAAGTAACTGGAGTGTTAAAGAAGTAACTGGATTGGCCACAAAAGTAACTGGAGTGCACAGCATCGATGTTAGACACCTACCTGTGGCACCGGTGGCTGGGACCCCTGCGACTGTCTCCGGAGGATCGGCAGAACACGAGACATCAGGGGTGAGCCACTGTGGCCGCCAAGGAGGCTTGTAGCGGCTGGTGACCGGGAGGCTGCAGGCGTCTGAGAGGCGCTGCTGTCTGGGGCCCCGACGGTGCTGTGGCTGCCTGCCGTGGCTGTCTGCTAGGATCGCCGGTCACTGGCGGTCAGCGGATTTGCCATTGGATCCCCTTGGACCCCCTTCGTCTCCCCCTGTCGATGGTCTGGAGACCACCGGGACTGCAGTCACTGACGGGCATTGAGGAGGCGCTGTGGTCGAGGCGCTGTGGCCGGGGCTGCGGTTCACTGCCGTGCGGTCTGTGGTTTATTGGGGACGCGGAGTGCGGAGAGAAGACTAGGAAAGACGGTGGGCGCTGCGGAGGCGCCGGAGGTCTGGTCCCTGCACTGGAGCATCGGGCCCTGGTCCGTGCGGCTCGTGGCGGGGGTGCATCTGGCCTCTCTCCCCTCTCGTCGACTGCACGGCGGGAGCTGTGGGGCGGCTGCTCAGCGGCGGTTCGACTGAGGTGCTGGCAGATCTGGGCAGTGGGTCGGCGGATCCACACGAAGCCTTGCACACGGAGAGAAAGCGCCTAATAGCCCCCCCCAAGGAATTGCCCAGGAAATGCAATGAACAAACGAAAAGAATACTGATAGCACGAACATCGGCTAGTATCCACTAATGGAGTGCCTACTTCTACTTAACCCTCAACTGCACAAATCTACTCGTTACATCCGATTTGAACAGCCTCAGTGCAGCCTAACAACCATGATGTCCTGAAGGTATTTGCAGGCACACTTTTAATTAATTTTTATCCTGAACATGCCGGCTCTGCATTCCCAGCCCTGAATCCTATAAAGTTATTTGCCTGCAAACTATCTTCGCGACATGGCGGGCTTTTCACTCTTCCCACCCTCCATTCCTAAAATGGCTAGAGCCATATACCGGAGCCATAAATCGCCTCCGCTGCCCACCAGATGACCATGAGGCTACATACCAACGTGGTCACAGGTCAACAAAACAGAGATGAGACTCTCCTCGCCTCCAAGCAGCAGGGAAGCTAATCTCTCTCCTCCCCACCTAACACAGAAGATGAACTAACGCGACCTGCCCCTAAGCAGAAAGGGAAACTATCTCTCTAAGGCACACCAACAACAGAGAAAGGACTTCTACTCTTGTCTCCATTTATGCTATTCTGGCGGCCATCTTTGACTAGTCCTTCATTGGGGTGGCTATCTTAGACTAGTCATCCCTACCAACTGCCCATACGTAATTCCACGTGGGTTTACAGCCCTGTAATTTCACACATTCACCCACGTACACCCCCCTCTTCTACCAACGCTTCTTCCACTATGGAACGAATGAGCGAACACACATACAAAATAAACTACCCACCGAGCTCTAAAAAAAAAACGCCAAACGCTACAAACAGAACTTCCTGAAGGCACACCCTGAAACACCGTTTGTAGACACCTACTTCTCACTGGCCAATGGAGCCACAAGCACCGATATCATCTTCTACACACTGGGTAGAGCACAGTGGAGGAAAGCGCTCCTCTCCATTCTCACTAGCTCCACCACCAGCAAATCCACTCATGGCCTAACGCTGTCTATCACGCCATCCCAAGTTTTCCCAGGCAAAGCCACCATCACCATCTACAACAACAGGACCATACTATTCCAAGCCACTGATGGGAACCTCGACCGACTCGACAACCTGTTCCCTACCTTCTTAGAACACATCGCCAAACGGCAGACCTCCACTCCGAACACATCAAGCTACACAACACCCTCCAACTCCAATCCTCTATCTCTACCATCTCAACAGCGGATTGACACCCACCTCTCCCATCCCCCCCCCAGCGCTATAGTCAGTCACACACCTGACATAACACCTCCTCACCCCGCATCTACTGGCAGAGAACACTCTCCCTCATACATCCTCCATACCCCCCCTTCCCCCACCTTACACCTCCCACAAGTCTCTCTGAACACAACACCGTCCGGAGCTTATCCCCCCCCTTCCACCCCCACCCTGCGGCAGATCCTTCTCCGACCCTAGCTCCCCCCACTCACTCTCCACCTCCCCACCCTCCCAACTAGACCCACAGAACATACCACCTCCCTTACCTTAACACCCCCCCTCTCTCCCCTCCCATTCTCAGCCCCCACTACCTTCCTGCCACCCCCATTGTCTTCAGCCTTCACTCAATCCTCAACTCACTGCCTCCCACCGACGTCTCGAACTATGCCTCCCACCTTCCCCCTACCTCACCCACAGTCCTCGCCCACAAATTCTCTCACATCGAATGCCATCCCACCCAATATCGCAGAACTCTCCAATTACGCTAGCATACCCCCCCCCTCGGTACCCAGCTCGCTTTCCAGCTCACTACTTAACTACTCGCCCACGGCTCTCATCACCAACACCATCCCCAATCCACCTCTGGACATGATTTTATCCACCCTCCAACAAGTCAAAGAAGATCTCCTACAAGTCAAAGAAGATCTCCACACCATCAAAGAACTTCTATATTCACACCCCAGTCAACCTCCCACTATTCCACTACCCAACAAACACCCCACCCCCGCATACCCTCGCATCCAACTCTCACCGCGCTGGCCCACTATCCCCGCCCTCAATAAAACCCACCACCCCCATCGCGCCCTCAACTCCCTGTCGGACCGCGACTTATGATCTCTCCTTCGCTCTTTTGGCCCAGGTCCTGTAAAACACACAACCATCACACACCTCCCCATACCCACAATTCTCACAAATCCCCTTAGGCCCCCAACCCTAAGCAACAGAGGCTCCGTCCCTAACAACATCAGAAAAATCCCCCTCTCTAGAAGGCTCGACCACCCTTCTCACACCCAGACTCAAATGCATCCTACTCAATTGCAGATCGGCCCAGAGACACTCCTCCGACATCGCGGATCTCGTCACAACAATGGATCTGGACCTAGCCATTCTGACTGAAACGTGGCTAACTGAAGCTTCTACACAGATAATGGACATACTAGTTCCCCCCCCGCCCCCCCCAATTATCACATCATTAGACTTGACAGGCCCGGCAAGACTGGCGGGGGAATTGCATGCATTTTTAGGAGCAACCTGTCCGTTACTAAAGCCACCTCCCCCTCCCTTCCTGTGAACTCTTCTGCCTCGATATCGCCAGCGAGGGCAAACAAGTTTGTGCCTTACATCTCATCTATCACCCACCTGGGGACAACCTCACCTTCACCCAACAACTCATGGACCCGATCACATCAAATGCCGGTCGGCAGATCACTCAAGTCTACCTGGGTGACTTTAATCTCCACTGGAACGATCAGAAAGACGCAGTGGTAAATAATCTCAAAACTTTCCTTAATGCGCTTGACCTCACCCAAATACGCAACAGCCCAACACACGACAAAGGCTCGATACTCGATCTCATCGCCAAAGAGGACTCTACCCAACTGGAGGCGATCCAACCCTGTGACTGGTCAGACCACCACATTATCACTTTCTTTATCAACGAAAAAGTTAAACTCCACCCGTCTCAACCTACCAAATCCAAGATCTGGAAAAGGGACATAAAGAATTTTAACCCCAATTCCCTGCCTCCCCACAGCTGCAGTCTCCTCCTTCCCCCTCCGAACGCCTCGGATATTCAATCATTGACCGATCACTACCTTGACTCTATGAACTCAATAGTCAACTAAGCCGCCCCATTGCAACTGAAGAGTCCACCAAGAACTCAAACCCATGGTATGACGGCAGACTCAATGACGATAGGCGTGCTATGCGAATGGCAGAGCGCACCTGGAGATCTGACCCCTCCTCACTGCATTTCAAAACGCTTAAAAACAAGAGAAATGCCTACTTTCGGAAAATAAAGCGCGCAAAGTCTGACTTCTTTAGCCTCCAGCTGGACCAAGCAAATAACAGGCCCAAAAAACTGTTCGCACTAATCCACTCAAACCAAGACACAACCCTTACAATCAAACAGCACAACAAGCGATACCCCACACTGTGAAGACTTTCCTACTTTCTTTAAGCTAAAGACCGATAACATAAGTGACCTCATCAATGATGTAAGCCGATACCCCAGCCACACCAGAATGTCTAACACAACCTAAGAATAATGCATCATGGTTGTCCTTCGACACCTACTCTGAAGAAGCAATACACAAATTACTCGGTACCTTGAAGCCCTCTAATCACCTCATAGACCCCCTACCTGCCAATGCTTTAAAAGACTTCATCCCCTTGCTCCTCCCACTTTGGACCAAAATCATCAACAGCTTCCTTCAACAAGGGCTCATCCCTTACTCCCTCAAGGTGGGGCAAGTCACGCCTATACTCAAGAAACCTACAGCTGACCCGTCTGACCTGAACAATTACCGCCCTATCACCAATATCCCCACCCTGGCCAAACTGCTGGAAAAATGTGTACAACTCCAACTAACAAAACACATTGACCAGTTCGACCTCCTCAACCCTCATCAATCGGGCTTCCGAGCGAAACATAGCACGGAAACTGCTATGACGCACATAATTGATGACGCCCTCCAAATCCATGATCGCAATGATTCCTGCCTCCTCATCCTTCTTGATCTCTCCTCAGCATTTGACACGGTCAAACGAGAACCTACTGGAGTTGCTAAACAATAGAATGGGTCTATCTGGAACTGTTCTCAAATGGTTTACTTCCTTACTACATAACCGGTCTCAGAAGTTCAAGATCAACAATGTTGTCTTCACCTGTGCCAGTAGATCTAGGCGTCCCACAAGGATTTTCCCTTTCCCCCACACTGTTCAACCTCGTTATGGAACCTCTCGCCACCTTGCTCCAAGCATCCAATGTACAATTCCATATGTACGCCGATGACACAACTTTACCTAAAGCTACAATCCCCGGAAGATATCAAACTTCTGAACTCCACACTTAGACACTCAATCTTGGTTGGCAGATAATCACCTCAAACTAAATGCTCTGAAAACTGAGTTCCTACTGATCTCACCCCCTGCGAAAATTACTACCACCCAAATCTGGCTTAATCACCTAACAGCACTCAATGTCCAACCTACCATTGTGGATTCTGCGAAATCCTTAGGCGTCACACTTGACACCAAGCTCAACATGCAGCAGCACGTTAGCAAAGCAACGAAAGGAGCTAATTTCCAAATCAACACATTGAGGAAACTTAAACCCTTCCTCCAAGCCAAGGACTTCCAAACTGCTGTACAAGCTCTAGTCATCCCCCGCATAGACTATGAAATTGTGGCCCTCAGCGGACTCCCGCTATCAACGACCGCACCCCTAAGAGCCTCCCTGAACGCTGCCACGAGACTCATTACTGGCTCAAGAAAACACTCGCATATATCCCCAGACTTAAAATCCCTGAAATGGCTGCCTTTTGAAGCCAGAATACAGCTAAAAATTGCCGTTATGACACACTCGGCCGTACACCACAAGGCACCCAACTACCTCGCTCAAAAGTTGTCTATATCTGGAGGCTCGAGATCCAACAGAAGTACGAAAAGTCTACTTCTGAAACCTCGTAGATTCCGGAAGGAAAAAACATACAAACGCTCCTTCTCAGGAATGGCACCCAGGATCTGGAATGCACTCCCTCCTGAAACCAGGCTTATCTCCTCCACTGCATTCTTCAAGAAAGGTGAAAACCATCCTTATGGCCAAGTTCACCTGAACTTTAAGGTTGTTGGATCAGAGACTCTGCATCGCTCTTTATCATTGGTTATCTGATTGTTTATTGGCATTATATTCTTACTTGATTGCCACCCTTCTATGCTACTCTCCTACTACCGACCACTATAGGGTACACATTAGTTTGTTGAATCACCCTCTTGATGCCCCCACCCCTTGTTCTCTTTAACTCTAAGAAAATGGTATAGCCATTCCTACAGCCAAAGTTTACCTGAACCCTATTGTAGCTGGATCAATGACTTTGCGCCGTCTTATATTACTGGCTACCTGATTGTTTATTGGTATTTTATCTGTACATGACTGCTATCCTATTATGTTACTGACTATTATACTGTTCCCATTAGTCTGTTTAGTCACCCTCCTGTTGCCCCTACCCCTGTCTCTGTGAAGTGCTCTGATATCTGTAAAGATCTTGTTCGCGCTATATAAAAGTTTGAATAAATAAATGTGAGCGTGCCTTGTTAACCAGACAGTCTACTCTAAAAATGTGCCTGCTACTTATTTGGTTTGACCGGCAAAGTGCCATGGTGTATAAGACTAAGCAAACAACACTAGCCGATTCTAGAGCGGCACATGCTGAGGTCTCACTGCAAATGAATGTACTCCAAGAACATGCCAGTGTCCAGTTAACCATACATATTCACTAGACAATTGTAATCTTTTTAAGCTGTGCAAGCATGCAGTCAGTCCATATATTCCTCATTGCAGTTGGCTCTGTGTCTGTGAATACCAGCCCAAGTTGTTAGGCTGGCCTCTTGTAGAAGTCTTCCAGCATCCTAAAAAAAATTGCCAAAACTGAGGTAGTTCCTTTGGAATGTGATACAGATTAGCAGCAGTGCTTCATTGCATTTGTGTCCCATGCAGCACGAAAATTGTGCTTGGCTTCATTTGCCTCCGTAACAGGCCAGCGCAACATGCAATGTGAACAGCTGATTCGGAGTGGTATTGATACAGCCTACATTGCACATGCCCCTTGGCCATATTCTTCTAATGGGCCCTTTATTCCCATATATTTCTAAAGACCGTGGTTCCTAGACAATCTAGTACATAACAAATTAATACTCAATCAGTACTATATTTCTGTCCAGCTGGACTGGTATTTAATATGCAATAAGAGTATCACAAAATAGGGGAAAAAAATCTAAGTGGGACACAGCCTGCGTCCTAACACAAACAGACAAACTACATTAAATAAAGGGTTCAGGCAAAAAAAGCATGTGTTGATGAGCACATTACAAATGGAACAGACAGAATATCATTGACACCTTACATGTTAAACATAACAGTTTAGTGAACGCATATGGTGTACATTGTGTCCGGCGTTTCGATCCTTAATTGAATAGTAGGATCATCTTCAGGACATTAGGGTAATATGCCTATCTGAAAGACACGTTGGTGATAGATTCCTTACCTTAGGTAGATTCCTTACCTTAGACTATCCCCAGGCGTCAGACTGGATCCGGAAATTGTTTTGTGTAGCAATACCCCTGCGCGTCTGCGGCTCTGCGTGGTTGGCGTCGGAATGACGTCTGAGTACTTGGACGCCGCCCATGCGCGCTGACGTCAGTTCTTTTTTCCGCGCCAGCTAGTGCAGATCTGGAGAAACTCCACCCCTAGTCATTTTTTGACTAAACTTTTGATCTTTTTTGATCATTTATTTCTTCGAGTCTTCGACTCGATCGGTGCCGGTAGGGATGCCCAGGTTCAAACCCTGCTCTAAGTGCGACCGACTGTCGGTTACGGACCCCCATTGCCGGTGCCTGAAGTGCTTAGGCCTCTACTACGACAACCGCACCTGCTCCGACTGCCGGGCCCTGACGTCCAAGGCTAGGCGGGAGCGGTCCGGCAAGCGGCTCGAGCTCCGGTAGTCTGCCCGTGCCACTCCAGGTCCCGGTCCCACGGGAGGTCGAGGGACAGGTCACGGGGTCGGAGTTATCGCAGCTCCATGAGTGGACACCGGTCGTCAGGCTCCAAGTCCTCAGTTAAGAGGCATGAGAGGTCGGAGAGGCATCATCGTTCCTCCGACCCGCTCTCAATGCGGCCGGGGGCTCGGGCGACACTGCTCACGTGGCTCCGCGGGAGTCACAAACGTCGCCTGCCCCACACCTCCGGGTCCCTGGGCACGGCACGATGCCAGAGGAGATCGAGCGGGACCTCATGACCATGAGGTCCCTCCCTCCACAGTCAGGTTCCGTGGGCCCAACGGTCCCGACTGGAGGCCCTAGTGGGTCGGGTGCTTCGGCCCCGAAGCCGCCGGCGACTTCGGTCTCGACGCCGCAGGACCTCTGATCCGCTTCCGGGTCGTTGCTGGTCGACCTCACGACCTCGCCAGCCCCACGGGTGTCGCCCCCGCGCCCACTGTGGACGCCGTCCCCAATGTTCCCTACAGTCCGACTCTGGCACCGATTCTGTCGGCCTTTGGAGATTTTTATCTCCATGAGGAGGCCCTGTCTACTAATCCTGTTTTACAGGACACAGGTGACGAGGGAGATTAGGAGGGGTCTGAGGACCCTCTGGCACTGGAGTGCCAGTCTCAACAGGACTGGACATGAGCTTGGGGAGGCCAGTGGTATTGACACTTCGCCAGGCACTGGATTTGTCTCCCCTCCGACAGTGGCTTCGGAGGAGGGGTCTACATGTAGTGTTGACATAGGCGGCCAAGGCCTTAATCCTTGAGCTCCCAGTCGCGGCTGTGAGGACTAACCTACTCACTGAGGCCCTCATTCTGCAGTCAAGCTCCAGTGAGCCTCTGCTGCCGTTCAATGAGGCCTTGTGTGACGTTCTTGTGGGCACTTGGTCCAAGCCCGCCACTGGTCTGCCTGTGGATAGGAACGTGGCCAGACGCTACTGCCCGGCCCCGGGCAACACTTGCTTTTTGTCCACCGATCCCACCCCCGAGAGTCTGGTCATCCAGGCCTCTAATTCCCAACCCGCGTTCCTGTCTGCCCCGCCCGACGGAATCCAAGAGATATGAACAGTTCGGGAAAGTGTTATCGTCCCTAAGCTTAGGGCTGCGGTCAGTCAATACCACCTGTCTCTTGGGCCGCTATACCCACACTGTGGGACGTGGTTGGGGACGTGCTGCCTCAATGTCCGGAGGAGGTCCGGGCTAAACTCTCCCAAACCCTTGTGGAGGGCCAAGATGCAGCGCGATATTCCATCCGGTGTGGGCTGGATACCACGGACTCACTGGGCAGGGCAATGGCAACGACAATGGTAGTTAGACGCCACGCCTGGTTGAGGTCCGCCAACTTCTCGGCCATTGTCCAGACCACACTTCTGGACATGCCGTTCGATGATGTCGCCTCTTCGGCGACAAGGCAGACCATGCGCTGGAACGTTTTAAGGACTCCGGGCTTCGGCCAAGTCCTTGGGCCTCTCGGCACCACGCCAGCAATCGTGTGCCTTTCCTGGCCACGGAAGGGGCACCCCCCCACGTGATGCCAGCCACGTGCCGCAGAATGTTCAACAGCGCGGTGGCGGCCGTGGAAACCGCTGTGGCGGCGATCGGGGACAACGGCGAGGCCAGTCCACACCTCCCTCCACAGCACCCACCTCAAAATCTTCCGGGTTTTCAGGCCCATGTGACGCCTGTGGGAGGCAGGGTTAGCCATCACCTCTCCAACTGGCGCACTATCACATCGGACAGGTGGGTGCTGCAGATCGTCCAAAGGGGCTACTCCCCTTTGAGGCGACCCCCTCCATCAATGCCACAGCGTGTCGGGGGGATCACTCGCAACTTCTGCAAGAGGAAGTCACAGCCCTCTTGGCCAAGGGGGCCATCGAGCGCGTTCCTGGGCCAGAAGTAGGGTGTGGATGTTACTCCCACCACTTTCTGGTACCCAAGAAGGGCAAAGGGGGCCTGCGCCCTATCTTGGACCTGCGAAACGTCAACTGCTTCCTCCGGAAGGAGAAGTTCAAGATGCTGACTTTGGCTCAGGTCCTAGCTGCCCTGGACCCAGAAGACTGGCTGGTAGCGTTGAACTTGCAGGACGCTTATTTCCACATCCCCGTCCTACCGTCCCACCGGCGTTACCTGTGGTTCACGGTAGGCCAAGAGCACTTTCAGTTTACCGTGCTCCCCTTCGGCCTTACCAGCGCCCCGTGGGTGTTCACGAAGGTGATGGCGGTGGTCGCAGCTCATCTGCGCAGGTTAGGGGTGTCTGTCTTCCCCTACCTAGACGACTGGTTGTTAAAGGCGGGCTCGCCCCTGACAGTCGTCAGCCACCTCCAGACTACGGCCGACCTCCTGCATTTGCTGGGGTTCTCCATCAATGTGCCGAAGTCGCACCTGTGTCCCTCTCAGAAGCTCCTCTTCATCGGAGCGGTTCTCGACTCGGTGCAGTTTCGGGTTTACCCTCCCGAACAGTGGGTTCTGGATATACAGGCTCGGATTCCCATCTTTCAGCCTTTATCCTGAGTCTCGGTCAGGTTGACACTGGGGCTGATGGCCTCCTGCATTCTTCTGGTGCATCACGCCCGGTGGCGGATGCGAGCCCTGCAGTGGGACCTAAAGTTTCAGTGGGCCCAGCATCAGGGCAACCTGTCCGATCATGTCTTGATCTCGGAGGGCACTGCGAGACAACTGCAGTGGTGGTTCACGGACCGCGATTGGGTCAGTGGCAGATCCCTCTCCCTACCCCAACCGGAGCACGTGGTTGTGATGGACGCATCCCTCCAGGGCTGGGGTGGCCACATGGGAGAGGCGGAGATCAGAGGCCTTTGGTCTCTGGCGGAGTCCCAGCTCCATATCAACCTTTGGAGCTGCGGGCGATTCGTCTAGCACTGAAGGCATTCCTCCCCTCTGTCCGGGGGAGTGTAGTGGAGGTGTTCACGGACAACGCCATGTGGTACTGCAACAAACAGGACGGGGTGGGGTCATGGACCCTATGCCAGGAGGCTCTGCACCTCTGGCAGTGGCTGGAACGTCAGGGCGTGACCCTGGTGGTTCAACACCTGGCAGGCTCTGTATGCCAGGGCGAACAAACTCAGCCGTCGGTGCATGATGGATCACAGTGGCGTCTGAACTCAGACGGGGCGCAAGGCCTCTTTCAGCAATGGGCAGAGCCTTGGTTCGATCTATTCGCCACAGAAGAGAACGCGCAATATCATCAGTTCTGCGCGTTGGAATTTCCAATGCGGCACTTGCTCGGAGACGCTTTTTGTCGCGAGTGGAGTTGCGGTCTATTGTACGCCTTTCCGCCTATACCACTTCTGCCCAGAGTGCTGAAGATCAGGCGTGACCGGGCCCAGGTTATCCTTGTGGCTTCGGACTGGGCACGAAGGTACTAGTATCCCGAGCTACTAAGCATGTCAGTCAATCCCCCGATTCGTCTGCATCTTCAGGAAGACCTTCTGTTGCAGCAGCAGGGGACGGTCCTGCACCCGAACCTGTCCAGTCTCCACCTACAAGCTTGGAGATTGAGCGGCGGCAGTTGAGGCCATTTGACTTGCCTCCTGAAGTCTGTGATATCATTCTGGCAGCCAGGCGTCCCGCCACAAAGTCGGTATACGTCTGCAGGTGGAACAGATTTGTGGCATGGTGCACAGCAAAGGCTGTGGACCCACTCTCTGCACCCCTTTCTGAAGTTCTACTCTTCCTTCTTTCCCTTGCCCAGCAGGGCTCTGCTCTGGGCACTCTTAAGGGGTACCTTTCTGCTCTTTCCGCCTTCTTACGGCTACCTGATCAGCCTTCCTTATTCAAGTCCGCAGGAAACTTAAAACATTCCTCTTTCCTAAAGATTAGCCCGTCTTGCTCTGACTGTCGGAGCAACTGACTCTTCTGACAGCGCGGGGACACACTGACAGTGTAACCAGGCGCTATACAAATTCAGAAATAAATAAATAAATAAGTCCCCCATTGTAAATAGGTTTCTGAAGGGCATCACACACATGTTCCCTCCTGTTCCCTTCGTGATGCCCCAGTGGGACTTGAATGTTGTACTCACTTATCTAATGTGTGCTCCCATTGAGCCGCTCCTTAACTGTCCTCTCAGTCTTCTTACCCTGAAGACTGCTTTCCTGGTTGCCATCACCTCTGCCAGGAGTGAGTGAGCCTTTCCTCTCTGTTCATCCGGACAAGGTTGTGTTGCGGGCAAGACCTTCCTTTCTGCCCAAGGTTATCACAGCCTTCTACATCGGGCAGTCCATTACCTTGCCCACCTTCTTTCCGCCTCCGCATCCCTCGTAAGAGGAAGAGAGGCTCCACCGTCTGGACCCAAAACGTGCGCTCTTGTTACCTAGATCGCACTCGCCAGTTCCGGGTGGATGACCAACTCTTTGTTTGTTACGTGGGCGCGAAGAAGGGAAAGGCGGTACACAAGAGGACCATTTCGCGGTGGATCATCTTGCGTATTCAGGCATGTTACTCCATGGCCAAAAAGGAGCCCCCTGCTGGATTGCTGGCTCATTCCACTCGAGTCACGGCAACAACTGCCCTGGGCCGAGGAGTCCCCTTACAGGACATTTGCCAGGCAGCTAGGTGGGCCTCGCTGCACACGTTCGCAAGACACGACTGCCTGGACAGTCAAGTCCGGAGGGATGGCTTCTTTGGCCGTTCCGTCCTCCAGGACTTTCTGGTGTGATCATTGGTTCGCGGACCCACTGCCGGGGTTGGTATTGCTGGTGTATCTATTCTAAGGTAAGGAATCTAGCACTAACGTCTCTTTCAGATGCACAAGTTACTACTTGTGTAACGATATATCACCCATCCTCCCCCTTCTGCGAACCGATATCTAGGGTTAAGGTCATCCCCTTTCAGGGCCCTAGTTTCATGGCACCAGTGGAATGGAATGGAATGATATTTTGTAAAGCGCGATGGCTACCCAAGGGCGTCCCAGCACTGTAGAAACACTGATGGGTTGGGCTGAAGGGGTGGGAGTGTGGGAAGCAGAGGAGGGATTTGACCAGTGTTGGTTCTATAACAGTGTTATCCCAGTGCACTCAAATAAACCAGTTAAACCAAGATTTTTTCAAATTTTCGGTTGGCGCCACATCTGACACACGGAGTCTGGCCGTGCCTTTCAAAACGCAAATCAACTTGGTGTGGAAGGGATCACCTATCCACAAAGATGCGAGCTCAATTTTCAATGAAACTAGAGTTTCTTCCCAATGTTCAATTTATTAATGTAACATCAATCCAACATTCTAAAAGTCATTTCATCGTTGTTTATTCAAATATTTGATTAGTTCATAATGATATTCTTATGAAGCAAATCCAGTTCATAGCAGTCTTTCAAATACCCAATGCATTTCAGGTCCATCAAAAGAGGCCCTTCGTTAGGGGTCTGTAAAGTAAATAATACAGGACCAAATTAGTAACTCCACTTGGATTTCAACAGTGCATTATATACCATTAAATTACGCGCAAACTAGTAGGCTTGCAAATGTGCATCTCAAGAATATAGATGTATAAAATAATGGCTACCAATACATACATGCACAATGTGAACGATACATAAAAACTTCCTGAAGTGAGGAACAAAGTTAAAGAAAATAGATGCCGCAAAGTTCCCAGAGTAAAGGAGTACTCTAATACACAAAGCGTGTTTACGTGCCGAACAAGCAAATGTACACAAAGTTCCCTTCCTAGCATACTTCGTGATGACAAATGAAAAGAAACTGAAACCATAAGTGTGACAATTCAAAACATGCTGCCATAATAGATTTCAAATTACAAAAACTTTCAACGAAGACCGGGTGAACCGCGTCTGAGCTTTCTCGATGATACACGGGAATACGGAAGAGCACCAGCGTGAACGAATAAGTTTTGACTGAAGAACGTACAGCCCTGATCACGTGCTAGGGGACGTAATGGCTTCAACCCAAAGAGTGAGAACTAGAAATGGAAATAGAAAAAGGAAAAGCGATGTGTGCATCAGATAGAAAACCACCCGTGTTGATAGTGTGAGGAAAGCGTAAATCATACGATACAATCAAGGAATGTCAATTATGGTATTGCGCCAACGAATGCTAAACTAAATATAAACCAAAAAGTAATAAATAGAAATTGGAAAGTGACTTGAGATGAATCTACATGAATGAACAACAAATAGGAATCACTTGATAAACGAGCATGCTACATAGGGACAAGAATATAGAATCAGCCAATGACCATCATAATAATAGTCTCGCATATTACAAGAAACAAACAAATTCAATCCGATCATTCATCCCCCAATGGTTGTAGGGAATTTAGCTTTTTGATCCAGAAATATTCTGCTCTGTCTGATTTGTCGGATCCATATCACGACGTTGTGGAAACCCCTCCAGTACCGTAAATCTCAATTGTCAGTGTTGGTTCTATCATGGCTCTGCGTATCTGGCACGGAAAAGCTGTGTATCAGAATTGACGTCAGCGCGCATGGGCGGCGTCTAAGTACTCCGACGTCATTCCGGCGCTAACGACAGACGTCGAGCCGCAGACTATGCCTACCGAAAAAAAATTCCGGATCCAGTCTGACGCCTGGGGATATTCTAAGTTAAGGAATCTATCTAAGGTAAGGAATCTATCACTAACCAATGTCTTTTACAGATATATCGTTACACAAGTAGTAACTTGTGCGTATTTAATAAACATTCGAAGGGAATTGCCAGGTGCAGTATGTAGAGTAATTGGAGCAGCACACGGGGTAAGCACACGGGGTAACTGTCAGTCGTGAGTGGAGCCGTAGTCAATAGAAGGCCGAAATCAGCACAAAGATGGGGGAGACCGCGTTTGTGATCACAATGCTGGGCAAGCCTTGATGTTAAAAAAAAAAAAAAATGCCAGGATCAGCACAATGATTAGGAGCTGCAATCGTGGTCTAAGTACTGGGGAAACTGAGTGAATCTCACCGTCTGCCTTCGTTCGGTCGAAATATACTGAATCCATATTTAATGTAGTTCTGGCCGAGCCAAGGTACTTTGTCCAATTGTTTTTTCTTTTTCTTTCCCCAGAAAAATTGTTTGGTGCTACTCGCAAGGACTCTGGATCTGCCTGCTGTTTTTTTTGCACTCGATGTCTATGTTCACCAGATTAAACTCCAGTCTGATCAATGTGCGCTGGTTCTTGGGGATACTGAATATTTTCCTGTATGATGCTATGTTGGGGCACTCTAGTGGCTCAGTAAGCCTGCCAGGGAAAGCAAGGTGGCTAGAATTTATTGTTGGTGGTAATTTTGCCCCATGACTCTTTGGATAGTCTCTGCTGAATGACTGTTTCGTTTGTAGTATCTTTAGATGAGGCATATGTGGTTTTGGCTGCTTTTCCTGCTAGCGCAATTGCCTGCATTGTGGATTTTCCAGTGTTTGATACCCAGACTCCTAGGTAATTGTATTTCGTAGTTGTCTGTTGTCAGCGGCTTAGTTGCCATTCAAATTACTACATTTTTTGGGGGATTCCTCAACGGAAAATCAGGACTTACGTTTTTTGGGTGTTCACTTGCAGAGCATTCCTTGTATTATGAAAGATGTATGTCCAGGGCCGCCTTCTTCCCAATATGGGTTTGATCCAGTAGTACCAGATCATCCGTGTACAGTATTATTGAAAGTTTCATCTGGCTCAATTTGGGAGAGGTTTGCCTTTTCAGCATCCCCCCCCTCCCCCCCCCCCCAGATCTGCTGTGTGTAAGTTAAACAATGTGGGGCAATTATTGCCACAAGCAGTTGCCTCTGTATGCACCATCCTGCCAGTTTTTCCAGAGGTTGTTGCGATTGATGACCTCAAACATGGTGCTGTAATCTACAAAATGAGCATACTGGTGGCATAGTAGTTTTACAGGCTCCGGTACGAGGAAGCAATCATGTTCGCCATTGTAGAGTAGTTAGGCCTGAACCCTGTGCTAGTTTGGAATGTTGATTGTGTGGATCCAGTCTTCGAACTGGAGCACTATTGCAAAGGCTTTACCATCGACCTACAATAAGGCTATTAGCCTGTAATTCTCAGGTTATGTTGGATGCTGCTTTATTTGCATTTGATGCTAAATGGAGTCTTTACAAGCTTCCGGGATGATTGATGTAGCAAGGCATTCGTTGAACATCAGTGGAGTCCCACAAAAGCAATCTTATTTGAAAATGCTCCCAGGTGAGCCATTCAGTCCATGGGCCCCTTCTCTCCAAATACTCTGAAAGATCTTCAGTGTCTCCAAATCCATGACTGACGTTTGACTATCTTTCAAGCCTTCTAGAACGTTATCCAACGAGATTGTATTGATAGCCCTTATTTCCTCTGGATCCAGTTTCTCTTCCAGGGGATACTCATCAATAGTCATAAGCACTAGACTATTCCGGCCCATGCGCAGGACCCCGGAAACACAATCCTATATGTGCTCCACATATATATCAAATGCACACACCAGAGTTGAATAATGCTGTAAGGACTCCCCTCCCCCCCTTATATCAAAAAAGAATACATTAGAAACGGGGGAAAACATCAGAACATTTTTAATGCTTAGCAGTCAGCACAAACCCTCTCACAGGACTGAAAGCATATACAGCTCCCAGGCTGCATTGCAGAAACCTAGCTTAAAAAGGCTGACCAGCTAACTCCTAGCAACCGAGAAACTGGCACCGTGCCTTTAAGGCAGTCATGACCCCCAGCTTCCCATCATGCCTCAGGGGTGACAGTTAGGTCAGTTATTTCAGGCTCTTTCAGGAAGGATCCTGGTTAAACAGCTCCACTTTTTTCGGATTTTAGTCAGAAATAATCTTCACTTTTTAGGAATTTCTTTACTTTGATGTTTTTCTACCCCTGAAGTAAGGTTCTGCCTTTTTTGACAGTTTTTGGGCATTTTTTCCACTCCGAATGCCTCCTTTTTGACCCCTGCCCTTGTGGAAAAAAGGCCAGGTCAGACTCATGAGGTCTGTATTCTTTGTTTGCCTAAGGAGCATGACCCTAAGGCTTGCCCTCTTCGCCATACCCTGTCCAAAAGAACTTTAAAGGACAGAGAAAGGATCCATCTTTATGGGCTGGCAGAAAAGACTTCCATAGACAGGTCACCGGCTAAGAACTGCTCCAAGAGGCCGAGATCTACATCCAGAAGCAAGGTCTCTCGCCCTTCTACTACATCGTCAGGCTTAGCGATGAAAAATCTACCACTGGTGGGCGATTTGTCCAAGAAAAGGCCATAGACTGCGGGCTCACCGTCGACCATCTGCGTTGAGTAGCAGAAGCCCTACGCCATCGTCAACTCTGTGTCGAGGAGTGTCAGCTCTCTGCTGTCGTAAACTCAGCGACGATCGGTGTCGTAAACTCAGCGACGATCGGTGTCGTAAACTCAGCGACGATCGGTGTCTGAATAGAAGTCCCCACGCCGTCGGCTCGACATTTGGCGTCTAGGGCAGGTACCCATCCGTCGTAGTCAGTCGATCAATGTCGAGGGTCAGGAGTTCTCCGCCATCGTCAACTCTTCGAGGATCGACATCTAGAATCTGGACCCCTCTGCAGTCGTCTCGACGACTCGGAGTCGAGGATTCGCAGCCCTCCGCCGTCTCAATGACTATTGGCGATGAGGAAGAGCCCTCCACCGGCGTCAACACGGCGACTATCTAAGTCGAGGAGCAGAACCCCTCCGCCAGCTCATCGAAGTTCGACGTCGAGACGAAGGGATGTTCAGGTGTCGTCTGCGAGGCACTCTGTCGAGGAACAGGGAAACTTCCCCTCATTCATCTGGACATCCTTCAGCAAGATCTGCCTCTACAGAAAGGCGTTCAAGCATACCGACTCGTAGGTCTCCTTCACAGCGCAGGGAAGCTTCCCCTGCTGGGCGCTTGTCTCAAAGACTTCTCCTTCCCCTGCATCTCTGGAGTAAGGATACAGGAGCAACACAGCAGATGCAAGAGTACGCTAGTCCTCTTCATAGGTCACCTCTACAGAGACTGGTACAGGAAGTGGACAGATAGCATTTGCCCAGGCGTGAGGCGCGAAGGGACAGATCACGGGAGCGCAGACAGTTCCTGGGAGCGCAGACATAGTTCCCATCGCAAGAGAAGGCGGTCCCCTACGTGGTCTTCCTCAACTTGATCCTCGAAGAGGGACTATTCTCCACTATTTCGGACAGCCCTCTGTCTAGAGTGTCTCCGATAATGACATCAACACCTACTAAGATGTGCTTTAGAGAGGGGCTCAGAAGCTAAACATCAAGATGTCAACACCTCAGGTGGCTACAACGGTTATCTTTGAGACTGCATCAGAGAGCAGCCGCTCGTCCGTCACTTCCCCTGGTTCCTGTAGCCCGTAATGGACCTTTTCCTGACTCCAGCTGCGATTAAAGCCGCTCTGGCTAGGATTCAGAAGTAAAAGCCTGCCTCCACTGACTCTGTTCTTGAAGACCGATCCGCCTGCGGATTCTGTTATAATTACGGCAGCGAGGAAAACTCATGCTGTGGCTGCATCTTCATCGGTCCCACCCAATAAAGAAAGTAGGTCCCAGGACTCTTGGGGACAGAAAGTGTGCGGTTCTGCGGCATCGTCACAAAGTCTCCAGTGCAGCAGCCTTATTAGGTCGCTATGACTGAGCCTTGTGGGACTCCTTGGACCGCTTCAAAGAGGTTGCCAAAAGAGGATCAGAGACTTTGAGGAGGTCATCACGGAAGGGTCGCTTGTGGCCAACCAAGTGATCAGCACGGCAGCGGATGGTGCTACACTGTTGGTGCACTCTTATGCCCATGGGATTTGCGCCAGGAGATCTTCCTGCTTGAGGCTGACAGCTCTCAAACCAGATGCCCAACAGAGAATCCTGACTCCCTTTTTCCGGTTCCTCCCTGTTTGGCACTCATACCGATGAGGAGATTGGTAGGATGAAGGCGGAGCTTGACACCCTCAAAGCCGTTGGATTGGAAAAGGAGTTTAAGCATCGCTTCAGACGCAACCAACGCAAGGGCTACCAACAGAGGGTTCAAGCACCTCAATGGTCCCAGAGTAAAGGCCAAGGCAAGTCTCCGTATCAAGGCTGTAAATCCAACAGAGGTAGAGGATGTCACCAGCAGCAGCAGTCTAACATGGCCAGATTTGCATGGAAGCCATGAGCAGCAGCAGCTTCCCTTAGCGCCGTTGCCCACTCCAGTGGTAGGAAGTGCTTCACATCATCTGGAAGAGTGGTGCAACATCACAAAAGATCGTTGGGTGCTAAGTATACTGCGCAATGGATACGCACCACGTTTTGTTGTGCTTCCAGAGGACAACCCTCCGAAAAGATCTCGTCCTCACCAGTTAAAGTTGCTTCAGCAGGAAGTGATAACACTTCAGCGAGAAAAGGCTATAGAAGAGGTTCCTTCCGCGCAGCGAGGGAAGAAAGTCTACTCCAGGTACCTTCTTGTGCCCCAAAAAGATCAGGAGCACAAGTTCAGACCGATCCTGGACCTTCGCTTGCTGATCAGTCATTGTCAAGGAGAAGTTTTGCATGTTGGCCCTTAATCAAATATGTCCACATCTACAAGCAGGAGATTGGATGTGTTCGGTGGACCTCCAAGATGCGCACTTCCACATACCTATCATTCCACGTCAGCGCAGATACCTTCGATTCGTGGTCGGCAGCAAACACGATCAGTACAAGGTCTTACCCTTCGGACTGAAATCTGCCTTACGAGTCTTTACCAAATGCATGACAGTGGTGCGCCTCAAAGTAAGGAAGGATTTCCAAGTCTACATCTGCTCCACAGACTGGGTCTTCATGTGAACATGGAGAAATCAGTCCAACAGCCTACCCAGATAATACATTATTTGGGAGAGACTCTGGACTCAAACAAAGAGCGTTTCCTTTGGCGGAGAGACTTTCCTCAATGCAGCAGAAATTCAAAGCTCTGCTTCAGACCGATCGCCCAGCAGTCCGACGGGCGTCTTCTCTGCTGGGGTCTATGGCCTCCTGCATATTTCTCATTCCCAACGCCAGGCTCGGAATGAGACTGTTGCAGCAAGATCTGGAAAACAAATGGGAGCAAGCAACGGGTCGCTGAGAGGACCGTATTGTTCTCTCCCAAGCAGCAAAATTGTCCATGTGGTGAACTCTACAGCAAAACCTGTTGGTGGGAGTCCCTTTTCATCAGCCAGTTCCAGTGCAATTGTTGATAACTGATGCATCTCTGCAAGGATGGGGAGCACACATGGGGTGCATTCAAATGCAGGGCCGCTGGTCCACAAAAGTGTAGTGTAGTTCCTATTTTCCCAATAGGCCCTGCGCATTGGAATAACAAACAGTAGTATCGACGTAGAAGTGCGGATATTCCAGGCCTCCACTGACTATGCTAAACTTAATTGGGGTTGTTACCAACTAGCTCAGAGGTCACTGGAAACTTTCTTGACTGAAATAGGAAGTGATCAGCTTCCCTGGTACAGACAAGAAGGGATTCAGTTTTCCAACAACCGTGCAACATGACAACTTTAGAAACGCCGGAGCTGGATTTCTCTGCAGGAGAAAGACAGCGTCTCTTATCAGCGCGTCGAGGAGGAGGAGGAGGGGCAGCGTCCGCGGGCAGCTTGCATCTGCTGGGCTCTTGCAGGGGACGGCTGTTCAGCTCCTAGGTTCACCACACCATCGTTCGCTTGTTAGCAGCGATAGCAGCTATGGTATCATCAGCATGACAGCTTCTTCAGCAGCAGCGAGATAGCTGGCAGCATCAGCTTCAGCGAAACAACGGCAGACAGCAACACAGCAGCTATGGCATTGATAGCTTCAGCATTTGCTTAAGGCAACATTGGTAATATTTATACCTGAAAGGTGCCTTGTTTGACGTAAGTTTTTGGACATAAGACGTCAATAAAGATGTCACTAGGAAGTGATCGTTTATCAGTGCTCATTAGAGTTCTATTACTAATCAAAACACAGCAAGCGGGGATTTCCAGGTTGCTGAGTTTTTATCTTGTTGAAGAACTCGGAGTGTTAAGCTAGGAATCTCAGATAGTAACTTCTGCTATGTCATTGCACTAATTGGTTGCAAAGGAAGTGGCAGAGAAAGCTATTCTGAAATGTGGCTCTGTTCGTGTGAGGCCAGAGACGAGTTTCTGAATATTGCACTTGAACGGTTATGCCAATATAGGGAATACATGGATTTATAGCCGAATAGGGGCATAAGGTCACAGTATCAATCAGGGTCCTAGATTAGAACGTTACACCCACTCCACGAATTCATGTCCATCAAATTACTTAAAGTAGAGCAATAAGATGCATGTGTAACATTGCCCACCCCAAAATACATATATGCATTTGAAATAGGCGTATTTGTAATACGTGAAAATTTAGGTACTGTACGTTTTTGAAGCTTAGAAATCATTCAAAAATTATAGCATATGAAATCAATGAACGATTATGCAAAAAGAATTACACATGAAATATCTCTGAAACAGAAGAAGGGCGAGATAATTTCATCACATATAAATGCATTGCAATAAAATGTGCTAGAGGCTGGTGTAAGTTATTATGTCTCTAGATGTGTTTAGAAATAGAAGTTGAAGCTTCTGTTCTCTATGAATAGTTTTTACTTTAAGCAAATGATTTTTCGTGCCAGAAAAAGGGTGAATATTAAAAAATGTTCAATTCAAAAGAATTATTGCTTGATGGATAAATCGAGTTCCAACGCTTTTAGCAGTTTTTGTTGTTCAAAACTGAAGGCCGAATTTAGAGTTCATGGGAACGCTGTGTGTCGGAATGCTTCTCCAAAGTTATTATTTCTGTTCGGGTGAGAACATCATATCAGACAGGCTCTCAAAGAATTGGTCTACAAAATCAGGTGACAGTTCGACCAAATTCGATAGTGCTGTATCTTGGCAGGTGTGAGAATGATTGCGGTCGTCAAAGTCGGGATCAGCAATGCTCACAGAAGGTCGTACCTGGGTGATGTTGCTTTTGTCACTCGCTCCACTGTTACCACCTAGTCATAGCACAGGAATCTCAACGAATGCAGTCATCAGGATTGGTAGCCGCTGGGGACAACACAATGCGTGAGCCGTTATCGGACTTAGCAAAGTATCGATATCCATTGGTACTGCTGATGGAAGTGAAAGACAGATGTCCAACACGCACTCATCTCCGCATAGCATACATCGTAGTACAGGTAAGATGCAATTTTGCCATATCGGTCTGAATGAAAGGAACCAGGTCATGTTTAGATCTCTCAGCCTGGCCAATCCAAGGACTCTAGTTATTCCGTCCCGGTAGCGAATTGCTAGGATTGTCTCTTCCATTCCCATAGGAGTCATGTCTGAGCTGTGGCTTGCCATAACGAAGCAGGAGGGTCAAAAATAAAATCCCTGCTACAAGTCCCAAAAATAGGGGTATGCCGCCAAAAACAGAGTGGACAAAATTTGGAACGATTCCCAGAATTGCTTGAAATGGTGTTAGCAGTCCCGTAAAAATCGTCTTAAATATGCCTGGGATGCCTGTGGCACTAGACATGTTAAGGAGTTGGCTCAACATTTCTACGAAATGCACGGGGCAATTTGTTGATAAAAGGTCATGAACCTCCGTAGCTGTCCTTGCAACTAGAAGATCATGCGTCTCTTTTGATGACGTGATGGGCACTGTTGTCTGCAAAAGCACAGACTTCATTTTGCTTAAAGTATCAATTTGTATAGAATAGAGATTCAGACGAGGCCAGATGGGAGTCTCTATGTCTCCAGGCCCGCTCGGGAACAATGCTTGCATACAGCATTTGACCATGGAAGTCACGCTTACGAGAACTTTTCCCTGGAACAAGGCCACATCTGTGATCCGTTCTTAGAATGTAACTCCCATTCGAAAGTTGCATAAAGAAGGGCTCTATCTGAGTTGCAGGTGTGACAAGCTGGTGGCATGAAAGGTTGTTAGAATTACCTTCACAGGCTCCGTGTAAATTAATACCCTGACACAAAAGTATACCGCTTAGTGAATGTTTACAGTTTTCACCACTAAGAAATACATTTTTGTCGCTGTCACTATAGCATGAATGTGTGTATGGTAATTTCCATTCTGATTTAACATATCCTTTACCCAATCGTTCATACTGGCCAGTAGGTATGTATTCAAGGCACTTTTTAAATCGGAAAGTTATCGGAATAGTGATAATTCTGTGTATTATCCATTCAATGACAGGACTCTCTGACATTGTCAATGGTAATCTCTCAAGTTTTGGATTGTATAGTCTGCTCCTTTCTGTGCCAAACTGATTTGTTTATCAGTAATGTTAAAAATGAAAAATAATGACGTTGTGTTGATTAAACGCCAAGGCACATAGCCTGAACGAAGATTTTGCAGCGTCCAGCCTAATTGTACAATAGAACGTAATTGAGATTGGCCATGCTGTAACATTAGCAAGTCTCTGTCTATTATGTCAAAGGCAGAAGATACAATATTGTCCAACGAATATATTCTGGAGGACAGTCATTAACCCATTGTCCCCACAGAAAGTGATTTTTCCAAATTAATGCGATCAATTTCTCGTATTTTTTCTGCTGTTTCAATTTGTGTGACTTTCCAAGCCTCGTTGTACGCAGCATAAATGCTGGCCGCTATGAAACGCTTTTGACGCTGTTTGCGTGGTCCAAGAATGAAATCGCGCAAATCAGCACCATCTTTTAGTAAAGACAAGTGTTGCTTAATTTCAGCCAGTGTGGTTGATCCTAACCATTCGAGGCAGTTTCCCTACACTGTATGTTGTTACTATCCCTGGATGTTGTCTCTGGGAGTATCTAGGGTCTTGTCTGGTCATTTTTAACCCCTGTGTTTTGTTCAGGAATCTATCTTGACAGTTGTTTGTGTCAGTAGGCCAGATTAACCACTTTTTCCAATCAGGATGTGTTCTGTTAAAATGTAAAATTTTAGTTACGTCTATCTCAATATCTGTTGTTGCATTTTCAGGTATTGGCTTCGGAATAGACGGTTTGTTTAGGTCTTTGATCTTAGCTAGGCCAAGACAGGATGTTTGGTGAATTGTCATTTAAAAACATCATTTGTTCTGGTATCATGCAGGTTCTGAATAGTGCTTCAAGACCTTGTACCTGCCAATCTTTAGTACCCCAAATGGTTTTTGTTTCAATGTTATTTTTCCAATAATCAAAACCAAATGTCATCATTTTTTCATAAAATGCTTCTGAATATATTAATTTAGTGTTTGTCAGCATTGTTTTCATTCCTGTTTTATCTAACAGTTTGTAATAAAACGTTTCTGAATCACTGGTGTTAAACCCTGAGAAGTACTTGAATTTCTCAAAGAATGTTTTAGAACTGCTTTTAGGTGGTGTAGCACAATGTTCCCATTGATTATACTTAAAAACATTTCTAGGCTGTGCAGATTTATGCAAATAATGATCGCCATAATGTGTAAAACAGAACAACTGTTCATAACTAGACGAACCTTGTAAATCATGTTCTGTAAATCTAGCTAACATTACTAAATCAGACATCATGTCATTAATACTGTTAAAGTCCCAATCATCAGAGAATGTACTAGGTTTTACAAAGTCACTTAAGGAAACCTTCAGTTGATGAGGATACTTCAGGATTTCGACCGGACCATAGATCTCATAGTCAGTTTTCTCCCATACTACCCCACCAGGTATTGGAATGGCTGTGACATTTACTGTTGACAGTTCTCTTTTCATCACGTGGGATGATCTGTGTGGTTTGAGGACTAAGTTGATGTTCTGACTTGCTGTGTCCATTCTACTATATTTTCCCTCAATGAATTTTCCCAAACAAAGTACCATGATGAGCCAAAGCAGGAGGAAAAATACACCTAGACCGAACCAGAACTCTAACCAAGGGGAAATAAGGTAGATTTCCTTCAGTTGATGAAAGAGTTCCGTTGCTTTTTCTTTAAAAGTCATTTTTATTTCTGGCTTCACTTCGGGGTTACCTTGATCCTCGGAAAAGTTGTCGAAGTCGATGAAATAACCAGAGGCAGTTCTGTCAATTGCTGGGATTGTTCTTTCAATCTGTCTTTCGGTAGCACTTTCTGATGCCACATTATTGTAGACTGGTGTTTCTTGACGAACTGTTTCAATCTGTGTCTCAAGAGGCACGAGTTCCATGGCATTATTGCATAGTCCTTCTCTGTGCACTGCAGGCTGATCGAATGTGATTAGTCTTTCAGTTTGGACCTCTTGGATTGTTGCAAGTTTGGGTATTCTGTTTCTTGGGAGTCCACTGGGCCTACTGTTGATTATAGGCCACATGCTTGTGGTTTTACCAGGTCGATAGATACAACTCTGTTCTCCTTTTTACCAGCAAGGGGCGGTAGTACTACTGATCTTGTTCCGTTGACTGCCAAGACAGGTACTGCTTTTCTGTAAGAAGGCCCAAATTCCTTCTTCACTGCGATTTTTTCTCTGACTAGATCCCCAATCTTTGGAATCCAGACAGGCCTTGCTGGGGCTGTTGCTTGTGGTGCCTCGTCAGTGGTATCTGGCTGTTGCTTTAACTTTGTTGCTTAAGGATTTTCTTGTTTCATTCAGTTCCTGTAAAACAGCCAAACGATCTTCTATGTCAGTCTGTTTTATTATCTTGTACCACTGATACCTGACTATCTAAGTCCTGAATTCTCATTCTAATTCCGAACAATAGTTCGTATGGGCTGAAACCTTTTAGAGAATTTCTTGGCAAATTGTTAAGACTGGTCTGGACACTTATTAAATGTTTGACCCACCCAGCGCCTGAACCTAATACCTTCGCTGTTATAGATCGCTTTATGTCTCGGTTTTTTCTTTCTACCACACTATTCCCTTCGGGGTGCGACGGACAAGAATACCGCAACCCAATTCCCATGCTGGCCATGGCCTCCTTATAAGCTCGAGAGCTAAAAGCAGGACCCTGGTCAGAATGGAACGTGGTAATTGCGTATGTGCCGATAAAGACTCGCAGATCTTTTATAACCGTTCTAGCGTCAGCCGAGCGCTGGAGGCCACATTTTTTAAGTGTGTTTAGCCTTAATGATTAATAGGACGCAGGATGGGATGTAGACAGCGTTATGCTGTTTCTGATTGGTAGCCGGTAGCATGGTTCACTACTGCGATCCCTGTTGCAGTTTTCACAGTTGTTTGCAAATATTTGGTGTTGTACACTCATTCCCGGCCACCAGTATACTGATTGTAATTCAGTCAGGGATTCCTTGATATTTCTGTGTCTAGGACCAAAACCCATGTGTGCGTCTGCTATTAAAAATATTCTCCTGTTCATGTTTGGAATTACCCTATCCCCCACTCCAGGGATTCGAGCAAAAGGAACGGAATTTGCATCGATTACGTATGCATAATTGAGTGGATAGTTCACAGGTAGTGCTGCACAGTCGCCTTTTACGGTCGTTTTACTGCCAGCATGGTTTTCCCGTCTATGTATTTTTCTGCACGCTTTTTTGTGCCTACGGAAGCCGGTTTAGTTGCTTCCGCTGTGGCTGTGTTAGCCAATGAATTTCCTGCAACGTGAACGCCATCACGTTGAAGACTCTGTGCGTGTATCACGTGAGTCTTTTGTAGTTCTTTCTGTAAAAGAGCTACCTGTTTCCAGAGCAATTTATGCTTTATTGTGGCACCTGTGTCATCTTTGTAATCGTTTTCAATCCAGTTAGCAGTTTATTATTGTAAGAGTTGACGCATAAATGAGAATCGCACACGATAAGTGTCGGGAATTCACGTTCTGCATTTTCGAGCGCCATCTTTAAAGATCTGATTTCAGCTCTCTGAGCCGAACAGTTTCTTACTGATTCAGTTTTTGTTACTTTCGGTCTGAATTTACCGCACAGCCAACGACCTTTAACGATCGCACAGGCTGCATCGTAGGCTTTGCTCTCTACGTTGTAATGCTGTACAAATCTATCTATATAGATTATACAGGCGTATTGTGGGAGAGGCAGAAGTTCGATTGGCAGAGGATATTCTTCATATTCTAAATCATTCAGTTCTTCGAATTGCGGGGCGAAATAGTATTTCACCTCTTCCGCTCCTAGAGAATCTACATACTGTAACCATTTCGGATCCAGTGACACTGTAGGCAGGTTTACTGGGCTGAATAGCGCCTCGAAGGCGGATTCCGCTGTGAGGATATTAATCCTTTTACCATGTGCTAATTCTCGTTCATTTGCTAATGCAATTTGCACTGTTTTCACAGTTCTTTCTGTGTGACTGAATGTTTTTTCTACTTGTGTGTACAAGTGAGATTTGATCGAAATTGGTACCTTTTCTCCCTCATTAGAGGTCAGGTACGTGAATCCGCATCTTCCTGGGATGACACGGATTACAAGATCGCGTGTGTTGTCACGTGTATCTAATTTTGTTTTTGCTAACATGTCTGTTTGCAGTGATCTCAAAATTTCTGTGTTTTTGAGTCCAATTGATTTGTTTAAAATCAGGTTTAATTAGTTCGTAGAGAGGTTTAACCCTTTCTGCGTAATTTAGAATGTATGTTCTTCCGAAATTCAGAAAACCTAGTATGGATTGTAAATTCTTCAGCGTTTTTGGAGCTTGGAGTACAGCGCACTTCTCTAAGAAGTTGTCCGCTAGGCTTTTTCCTTCACTTGATAATTTGTACCCTAAGAATAGTACTGTCAGATGGGCAATTCGAGACTTTTTAAAGTTGAATTTGTAACCCTCTGCTGCGAACCCAAGTATAATGGTGTTCACTCTTTTCAAATGAGTATCCAAGTCGTCGTCTGTGAGATAGATATCATCTACGTAAGATAATGCCTCATCATCATATATTTGTAGTAACTCTGTTACCCTAGCTGAGAATAGTCCTGGGCTGTTCTTGAACCCCTGTGGGAGTCGACAGAATTTTTTCTGAGACCCCATTACGGCGAAAGCGGTCAAATACCTGCTTTCTGGTGCAATGTTTTGACAAAAGAAACCATTAGATATGTCTAATGTCGTTTTATATTTTTTCCTAACTATGTTATTCATTAGGGCTGCACTATGCGAGTTTTGTACTGCAAAAGTTTTACAACATGCATTAAGGTGTCTGTAGTCCAAAACTAGACGATATGAATTGTCTGGCTTGGAGACAGGAAACAAAGGATTGTTCATTTGAGAGGTGCATGTTTCAATCACCCCCTGGTATTCAAGTTGATCTAAGATCTCCCTGACTTGTTTTTTAGCTTCTTGCTTAATGGGATACTGCCGTTGGGCAGTTGGTTCACTTTTTAACTGGATTTTGTGAGGAGGTGAGTCCTCATCCCATCCTACATGATTTTTATATAATGCCGGTGCCTGGGCTACTGCCCATTTCCTTGCATAAGTATATTTTTTGTGAATCGGAATGTGATTCGAGAAGGCAGGCATAATCATTTCTTCGCCACGAGGGCACTCCCTGACAAACTCTGGGGGCCAATCTTTTTCAGCTAACAGAATATCATAGCCTTTTGAGAGTTTATCCCAAAATAGACCCTTTATTTTCCTAGTCTTATCACCCTCTATACGCAATGTTATTTCGTATATTTTATGGGGCTCGCTGAGTCTGGTGTCGGCAGTTTCAACCTGAATGTATTCATTCGTGTCCACTGTCTCCAGATGACTCATCAAGATCTTGCGGGCTATACTGATTTCTGCTGCACTGTCCAACATTGTCTGTGCCCACTCCCCGTTTTTCAACTGTGTCCTCAGTATTCTCGGCATGGTTGATTACTCTAATACTGGCTACCTTCTTTTTCGGAAATTGAGATTTTTTACTCTGAGCAGGTTCCTTGTCTTTGGACTTGGTGTGCTCTCCTGGGTCTGACCGTCCTCTTCTTTCCGATTTCTGCGAAAAAGATCGAGAGGGACGTGTATCAATACTTTGATATCTATCAGGTTTTTCCAAATTATCCCTATTTCTAGGGTTGTATCTTTTCTCAGAGGGCTCCCTCTGGGGAGACTGGTGTTCTCGAGTCGGAGTTCTTTCCCTCCATCGAGGAGACCTTCCTCTGGACTGGAAAACTTTTTCCTTGGGAGTGGATTGTTTATTTCCATCCCAGCTCTTTTTAGGAGTGTTTGAATTATTTTTAATAAATAATTTTTCAGGATTTTCGAGCAGTTGGGGCTTTACTGGTTTCCCACCCAAGCTGTCTCTACCTAATTCTTCATAGCATTTCTCTATGATTTTGGCAAGCTCAATTGGCTGATCTGTTATATCTGTTTCCTTCAACTTCTGGCGGATCGCTACAGATGCTGCTTCTCCCTTTATGTTGGATAATAATATAGCCGAGACCTGCTTGAAGTCTTTCAGTAATTTCATACCAAGAGTTAAAGCGGGCGCTGGACCGTATTCATTTTGAATCTGTTTTAGCACTTCTGGTATTACCGTCATAGACGGAACACCGCGTGTTGTTGTGTAGATGGAAGCAAAGACTGTACCCCAAGTGTCACAGTCCTCCACGTGTGGTGCGATTCCCATAGGAAGGCAGATGGTCAAGATTCTGTGTTTCTCAAAAGGGGTAGTATCCGGAAATACTGCCTCTATTTGAGTGATTTTCTGTGCTAACCAGAAAGGAATTTGTTCCCGTTTTATGGGTGTTTTACCAAGACATGACTGTATGTTCTGTGGTGTAATTTTATTAGTGTTCCCCTGATGAGGGGTCAGCTGTTGTACATTAACAGCTGGTTGGACTGTTGCAGTCCGCATTACATATTGCACTAATTGCCTATGTATTTTTATAAGTGTTTTTAGCTGTACTAACAGCTCTTCCTTAGACATTTTTGCAATGTCCGGATGTGGTGTGTAGCTGGCTAGAACCGGCCACGTTGCTCCTGGTCTACCTAGTGGACCGAGCCTGGTAATATGATCATTATGTTTTAGGGCGCTATTAAACCAGAGCAGGTGCTCTTGGAATTTTAGTGGGATTTCAGTCTCCTCGAAAGGAGCGTACTCTTCCGGTGGTTTCTCTATTTTGTAATAGTGAAACTCTTTTGTTCTAGCGTTTGCCGCTGGAAAGTTTATCCATGAATAGAATACCTCTGTCTGTCGATATTCGTGTGCCTCTATCACGAAAATTACTGTACCACCTTGTGATGTCAGTCCGTTTTCTATAAGTTTTAAAGTTATAGATTTTCTTAATTGTGACGGGATGATTATTGCACCCGGTACCGTGTCGTCGGGACCCTGCTGAGTCGCATCTGCTGCGGCCCCAGTGGTTCCGTTTTCTCCTGGCATTGTATAAATGCAAGGTTTGCAGAGTAGGTCTCCAAGGAGACAAAGATTAGGTGCACAATATTTTGGAACACTGTATCCTTCAATGTTGAATAAACCAGAGCTTTACATAGGAATCTCTTCCTACTAAGGTCGGGCGGATTTTAACCTTTCACCCACTCCAGACGTATATTGGAGTATTTACGGGAGAAAGGGGTCTGTGTGAAAAATGCACGACTGAGTTACTCTAACGTCTTGCGTTAGTTTATCGCCTTACCAAACGTTTGGGCGCCATGTAGTGTAGTTCCTATTTTCCCAATAGGCCCTGCGCATTGGAATAACATAAACAGTAGTATCGACGTAGAAGTGCGGATCTTCCAGGCCTCCACTGACTATGCTAAACTTAATTGGGGTTGTTACCAACTAGCTCAGAGGTCACTGGAAACTTTCTTGACTGAAATAGGAAGTGATCAGCTTCTCTGGTACAGACAAGAAGGGATTCAGTTTTCCAACAACCGTGCAACATGACAACTTTGCTCCTCAGATCAAGAGTCAATCTCTAGGGTCGTGTGAAACAATAGACAGTTATTTTACTCAGTCAGTGGTTGTGCAGTTTACTTTCACAATATGTAGAGAATAGAGAGGCGGGCGTTTGTCAATAAAGGGTAACATTTATTGAACAGTCTTTCTTCTCGTACAAGAGAAATGAATTGCCACAATTGCAAGACTTGTTATGATAAAAAGTACGTACAGTAAGATAAGTATTGCGAAATAATACTGTAAAAGCATTGATATGGTTTCTTAGCCATACAATGGTTTAAAAGGAATAAAACATATATACATTCATATATACATTAGGCTAAAATACTCAACTGGTGCTTCTAACTACGCCTACCCCAGTGTACCTGACCTAAGCCTAATACTTGGGAGGGGAGTAAGTAAGTAGCTTTAAGTTAAGTTGGTTTTGCCAAGGTTTGCTTCAAGAATTCTCTCTTAAGGGTTTAGTCAACACCATACCTCTGGAATAGAATGATGGAGGTCTGGTATCTCCCTCAGGACTCGATATCCCAGTCACCCGCAAGGGTAGACTAGAAACGCCGGAGCTGGATTTCTCTGCAGGAGAAAGACAGCGTCTCTTCTCAGCGCGTCGAGGAGGAGGAGGAGGAGGAGGGGCAGCTTGCATCTGCTGGGCTCTTGCAGGGGATGGCTGTTCAGCTCCTAGGTTCACCACACCATCGTTCGCTTGTTAGCAGCGATAGCAGTAGCGATAGCAGCTATGGTATTATCAGCATGACCGCTTCTTCAGCAGCAGCGAGATAGCTGGCAGCATCAGCTTCAGCGAAACAACGGCAGACAGCAACACAGCAGCTATGGCATTGATCGCTTCAGCATTTGCTTAAGGCAACGTTGGTAATATTTATACCTGAAAGGTGCCTTGTTTGACGTAAGATTTTGGACATAAGACGTCAATAAAGATGTCACTAGGAAGTGATCGTTTATCAGTGCTCATTAGAGTTCTATTACTAATCAAAACACAGCAAGCGGGGATTTCCAGGTTGCTGAGTTTTTATCTTGTTGAAGAACTCGGAGTGTTAATCTAGGAATCTCAGATAGTAACTTCTGCTATGTCATTGCACTAATTGGTTGCAAAGGAAGTGGCAGAGAAAGCTATTCTGAAATGTGGCTCTGTTCGTGTGAGGCCAGAGACGAGTGTCGGAATATTGCACTTGAACGGTTATGCCAATATAGGGAATACATGGATTTATAGCCGAATAGGGGCATAAGGCCACAGTATCGATCAGGGTCCTAGATTAGAACGGTACAAGAGCAGATCTACCACATAAACATGTTGGAGTTACGGGCAGTCCATCTTGCTCTGAAGGCTTTTTGGCCCTTGATCACGTCCAACTCGATCCTGATCCAAACCGACATCACGACCACCATGTATTATCTAAACGGGGTGGTATGCTCTCGCCCTCTCTCCCTGGAGGCTCAAGCGATCTAGCACTGGCTGCTGGCTCGGAACATCTTGCCATAGTGGCGAGAGCAGCCTCGCTCAGTCGGCACTTTGAAGATCAGCCAGACTGGGTGCTGCTCGACGAGGTGGTGGCGGATATTTTCCAACGGTGGGGTCTTCCATCAATAGATTTGTTCACAGACGACAAACAAAAAATGCAGCGCCTTCGCATCCAGATTCCACCATTCAGGGAGAAGGGGAATGCGCTTTTGATGGATTGGTCAGACATTTGCAAACGCCTTTCCTCCTCTGCCTCTTATCCCGAAGGTGGTGTCCAAGCTCATCAGATCTAACATGAAGAGGATTCTGATAGCTCCGGACTGGCCACGTCCGTGGTGGTACCCGGACCTTCTGCAGATGTCGGTACTTCCCCACACGAGACTACCTTACAGAGCGGACCTGCTGACCAAGATGGATGGGAAGATTCTCCATCCCAACCTTCCTTCTCTGAACTTGGCAGCATGGCTCCTGACTGAGGTCCTACAATACGAACACTTGAATCTGCCGCAGGACTGCATGCACATTCTGAAAGAGGCTAAGAGGCCTTCCACAAGAGTCGTACACTTTCAAGTGGAAAAGATTCTTCCTATGGTGTGTTCCTAATCATTTTGACCCTACAAAGGGGCAGGAGGATATGATTCTTCCATACCTACTTTATTTGGCTAAAGCGGGTTTGACATATGCCTCGATCAGGGTTCATTTGTCAGCCATTACGGCATACGGAAAATCAACCAGCCAACCTTTTTTCCACATGCAGGTGGTCAAGGATTTCCTACAGGGGTTGAAGAAAGTGTATCCCCGGTTAAAAGTCCTTCTCCTTGGGAATTGAATCTGGTGCTGTCTAGATGAATGGGTCCTCCTTTTGAGCCCATTCATAAAGCCACATTGCAGCACCTGACGTGGAAAACAGCTTTTCTGGTAGCAATAACATCAGCGCGCAGAGTAAGTGAAATCCAGGCGCTGTGTACAAAAGAACCATATACTGTGTTTCACCACAACAGGGTAGTGTTAAGGGCTCACCCTGCTTTTTTGCCAAAGGTTATATCTGATTTCCATATTCAATTTCCCTACCGTCCTTTTTTCCCAATCCCGCAACTCCTGCAGAGAGGTCGCTCCACTCTTTGGACATTAAGAGTGCTCAAATTCTATTTGAAGTGTACAAAGATCATAAGGAAATCAGATCAATTGTTTCTGAATTATGGTGCCGTGAGAACAGGTTTCCCAGCCTCCAAGATCAATTTCAAGTTGGATAGTGTCCTGTATAAAATTGGCCTACCAGTTGGCACATAAACCCCTTTTGTTGTCTCCTAAAGCACATTCTACTAGTGGGAAGGCGGCCACAGTAGCTTTCTTGCATGATGTTCCTGTCAGAAATTTGCAAGGCAGCAACCTGGAGATCTGTTCACACTTCAACAAGGCATTATTGTCTAGAATCCGATTCCAGGGCAGATACTCAAGTGGGTCAGGCCTCCTTGAGGAATCTATTCGGATAGCAATGTATCTATCCAGGCTTAGTTATCTGAGCTGGTTGGTTAAGTTACCGTTCTGTTTCCTTTGCCCGCAGGGGGATGAGGTGAGGCTCGCTTTTCTATTCTAGTGCTTATGACTATTGATGAGGATCCCCTGGAAGAGAAGGATTAGTTACTTACCTGTAATCCTAGTTCTCTTCTAGGGTTATCCTCCTCAGTCGTAAGCAACCCCCCGCCTCCCCGGGCAAAGGAGCACTATTTTTAAGAAAAAAGTAATGTCAACTCTGTGTTATGGCTTTTCGAGTCCCCGCAAAGAACTGACCGAACTGTCACCCCTAAGGCATGATGGGAAGCTGGGGGTCATGACTTCCTTAAAGGCAGGGTGCCAGTTTCTCTATGTTGCTATGAGTTAGCTTTTCAGCCGTTTTAGGCTATGTTTCTGCAATGCAGCCTGGGAGCTGTATATGCTTTCAGTCCTATGTGAGAGTTTGTGCTGACTGCTAAGCATTAAAACAGTTTTAAAACATGTACTGCTGTTTTTCCCGTTTCTAATGGTTTTTTATATAACGGGGAGTCCTAACAGCATTATTCAGCTCTGGTGTGTTAGGCTGCATTTGCTTTTTATTTTATATATATATATATATATATATATAACTTAATTTTGGCAGATTTAGACATATGAACAGACAAACATGTACCATCGGATTTAAAACCAAAGTCTAAATTCTGTCCAATCTTGAGCCCTGGCAATAGAATTGATCAGTTTCATGAACTTTTGATGACCGAATCGGATAAAATGGAAAATACCACAATTAACAGAAAAGAGAATCTTACGAAAAATGAATGTTTAGCACTATCAAAGTTGACAAAAAATGAAAAAATGACTATTAAGCCTGCTGACAAAGAGGGAAATGTAGTAATAATGAACACGATGGACTACATAGAAGAGGCTCAAAGACAATTGAAGAAAATTATATTCACCTGATGATCTAACTTTACATTTAGCGAGAAAGATCAAACTATGGAAACAAGATGGCCTCCTAAATGACAATGAAGCACTATTCCTGTTAAATGAAAGTCCTGTGATACCAACTATCTACTTCCTCCCTAAAATACACAAAACATTGATAAATCCACCGGGAAGACCAATAGTCTCAAGTTGTGAATCACTGTATGAAAACGTCTCCATATATGTAGACAAGTACTTGGCACCTATAGTGATCAATCTCTGCTCCTACATCAAGGATACTGGAGACTTTGTAAGGATATTGGCCAATGCAGGGTGGCAAAAAGGCTTCCATTTGATAACCATCAATGTTGTATCCCTCTATACATCGATAGAGCACGAATTCGGCCTCAAAGCTGTAGAATACTTTCTTCGTCAACTAAGCATTCATGAACTGAAACATTCTAAAATGCTGTTAGAAATGATAAAGATTTGCCTGCAGAACATTTTCCTTTTCAACCACAAAATTTACAATCAGAAACGTGGCACAGCCATAGGAATATCATTTTCGCCTAGCTATGCGAATATTACTATGGGATGGTGGGAAAAGTTTGTGGCATGGCAAGAAACAAATGAAAGATATACAACCAAAATAGAACTCTGGTTGAGATACATCGACTATCTTTTTATAATCTGGAATGGGAGCCAAAGTGACTTCAAAGAATATTTTGAAATTCTGAATAACAATGAAGTAGGATTAAAATTCACCTACAGCATCAGCCAAAAAAGAGTACAATAGCTGGACGTCGAGGTATACATAGAAGACTAACACATACAAACAAAACTTTATCGTAAACAAACATCGACCAACCGCATCCTCCACGGATCAAGCTTCTATCCATCGAAATTAATCAAAAGTATTCATTAGGATGCGAAGAAATTGTTCTACTGATGTAATGATGCAAAAAAGCCTTGCGGACAGTAAAAGTTGTTTTCTGAAAAGAGGATACAAACATAGTAATGTGGAAACAAGCTTGTCGTGAGCTAAACACATTCACAGGGAAGAAAGTTTGATCAAAAAAAATAAACCAACCAATGAAGACACTGCAAGACTAATTTTGACGTACAGTAAAGAAAGTTATAAGATCAGAAAAATCTTAAACAAATATTGGAAAGTCTTGGAAAAGGATCCTGACATTGGGAAAATGATTGGAAATTATCCACAGATCACATATCGAAAAGCTCCCTCATTAAAGGATAAACTTGTGAAAAGCCACTTTTTACCACCAAAGAAAACTACATGGCTAACACAAAAACAAATGGGATTTACACATTGCAATGAGTGTAAAGCCTGTAAAATCGGTAAATCAATATCGAAAATAAAAGATGCAAGAGGGAAAGTCTTAGAAATTTCAGAAAAATTCATGTGATACATCATATGTAGTCTACATGTTGAAGTGCACATGCGGATTGCGCTATATTGGCAGCACAATCTGCCTGCTGAAAAAGCACATTCTAGAACATCTAAGGGCAATCCATAACAAAGACATTTCATATGCAATCTCCAAGCTTCTTCATTTACAACATCAAACAATCTGGGAAGATATATACGTTATTTTGGTATTGCAATTGTACCTGCGAATGAAAGAGGTGGCAACCGCACCTTAAAATTGAGAAAGCTGGAATTGCGTCTGATCATTCGATTTAAAACAAGACCCCATATGGGCTCAATGGGGATGAAGAAATGCATGTCCATCTATAATTTTAAGTGGCAATGATAAAACGTAATTATTGGACAATAAAGAAAAAAGCTTAGCTATAACCATCTGATTTCTGGAAAATAGAGAAAAATAGAAAAATTCATAGTGACGGTACTATACCAATTGTGACTCTTCACAATAATCATGAATTTGAAGACCATATGAACCTGGGACTTAACCCGTTCCGTGCGGGGCTGTTTCCCCAGCTGTGCTGGGGGGGTGGGGGGCGCGTACAGCGCCCCGGTGCTCATGACGAGGTCAGCTCGTCATGAGCTACGGCACTCCGGTGCTCATGACGAGCTGAGCTCGTCATGGCCACACCTGTTCCAATAGAACGTTCAGCACAGCAGGGGAATCAGCCCAGCATGCGAGCGTTCCACGGAACGGGCGAGGTCATGACGAGCTCAGCTCGTCATGAGCGTCGTAGCTCATGACGAGCTGACCTCGTCATGAGCACCCAAGGGGTTAAGGGTACTATACCGAGAGTACAAGGCGTTCAATGGATAATCAAAGAAGACAACGTTACTAAACAATATACATCTTGTCCAGATAGCTATTCAATCATGTAGCTAGCAATAATTAAAGGCCACTCTGTTTACAAAGAAAAATCGACAATTAAAGAACCGTGTAACTTGAAGAAACTACTGTTACCAGAATGCATCACTCTGTTTTTTTAATGAACACTATAAAAAGGAAAAACAAAAAAAGGACTCGCAATACCGTGATAAAGAACATTTCTTGTTCGAAACGTTGGTGGGTGATGGTGGCGGTTTCTACAAATTAAAACAAGCTTCAAATAAAGATTCCTGTGTTTGGGAGTGCGTTTTTTTCAACGATTGCTGGTCAATATATATATATGGTCGTCTTTCTTGTTAATAAAGACCCTTGATTACGAATCCCACGGAGTCGGTGCCTGCTTTCTGAAAGACTTCAACACAGGATTGGGTTTATATATATATATATGTGGAGCACATGATTGTGTTTCTGGGGTCCCGTGCATATGCGGAAATATTCTAGTGCTTATGACTTTGCAGATAGCCCTAGAAGAGAACTAGGATTACAGGTAAGTAACTAATCCTTTTTTTACATGCACCTCCCATACTCCCTGGTTTCGGAGGTAGGGCGCGACCATCCTCTTGTTGGTACTACAAGTCTCGACTGTGCTTTTGAAGTGTTGGAGCTCCATGGAGCTTTCCTACCATTAAGGCCTATTTCTCTACCAGGTTTGCTTAATTTCTCCAAGTCGGGCAAACAGGCTGATTTCCAGCCTAAGTACTTGTCCATACTGGCTGGACCCCATTTGGTTCTTTGTTAGCGGGCCCACTTCAGTTGCAAGGATGCAACCAGCTAGTTTAGAATCCCTATGTATCTTGGCACTCACTAAGACATCGATGTAAATGGGATGATCACTTTGACTTCTTTGTTGGACCTGCTAGCTTATACATCTTTTTAACAAGTCCTCACTTAAGATGTAATCTATAATCGATATGTCTTTGAAAGTAGGGGATGATTTGCTCCCTGTGGTCCCTTCTAGATCAACCGATTCCCAACTCCAATTCAGAGAAAAGCTTCAAGAATGGTTTGTGGGTGATTCCCCCTGTGTTGCCTTAGATTGGCCCAGGTCTCTGGTGTTTTAAGTCTCCAGCCGCTATGCACTTGTACCACAGATGCTCCTACAGTAATACTTTTATCTGTTCAGTGATCTTAACATTGGCCGATTTTACATCTGAGGGTTAACATACAGGTTTATAACAAGTTTTGATAGTTTTTCTATCGAGCGCCAGGACGTTCATGCGAACTGCCTGTACATCCCGAGAGTTGTTGATCCATTCTTTAATTTGTACCTGCAGGTCTAGTTTCACAAATATTGCAAGGCTACCCATAGGTCTTCCAAACAAATTTATCATGTGCTGCAATATGAATTGTTTGGAAACCTGTAACGGGGATGATCAACCATGTTTCTTGAAGGCTTAGTATGTCACCGGTGTGTAGGTACTCCATTGTCTTTGCCGTGAGGGCGGACAAGCCTGCCACATTCCAGCTAATTATTTTTAGCACAGTTCTTAGGAGCTTTGCATTTTTCCAATCTACCCTAGGAATTTGACTGGTATTTTATTGCGAAAGCTGTGGGGAGCCAAGCCCTATTGGATTGTTCCAAATGGTAGTTCATTGTTGACTCCTCAATACGCTGATTGTCACTTCTGCTTCTTGTGACAAAGTGCCTTTTTTTCATAGTTGGCCCCATGTTTTGCCTGGTTTTGAGGTGGTTTCAGTTGTAGTGCACAAGGTCCCTGCTATCCAGGTCCCCTGTGCCAGTGATTCGTCCCTAAACATATCCCCAATTGGTACTTCTACCCCCCTGTAAGTCCCTAGTAAGTGGTACCCTGGGTACCTAGGCCCTGTGAGTTGAAGAGGGTCCCTTGCACTTCCTCACAAAGGCACTGCCCTTACATGCCTCTGTGAGGGAGAACAGTCAATATGGCACCCTGTCTGGGTGCCATGCTAGCCAGCACTACCTGAAGGCATAGGTAAGTCACCCCTCTAGCAGGTCTCACAGCCCTAAGGCAAGGTGCACTATACCACAGGTGAGGGCTTATCTGCATGACTAGATATTCCCCTACAATGTTTGGGTTCATTCCTAAATATTGTAAGTGCCTGTGAAGCCAGAGAGTACAGCACCACAATGGCTTCACTGAACACAGGAGTGCTTGGTACCAAACTACAACTCTCAGAAAATCCACACTGATGGCAGTGTCATTTTATTGTACCATGTACCTAGAGGGCACCTCAGATGTCCCCTGAAAACCTACCAACCCTGGTGTGGTCTGACTGGCTGTAGGCAGGCAGCCAGCCAGCCATCACTGGACATGCTTCTGGATAGCCGGGAGAGAGCCCCTGCTCTCTGGGACCAGAAACGATGCACATCCTGGGCAGAGGTGTCACACCTCCCCCACGATGGCCAGTGCTCGTAGGGGGAAGCTGCCTTTGTAATGCGACTTCCAGTCTCTGCTGCTATCAGCAGATGGCAGCCCCTGGTTTACACTCTGACTTTGGGCAGGAAAATCATTGGGAAAACTGAGGAGATTGTGTACCCACCTATGCCAAATTCATCCCTAAGGTGGGGGAAGAGGTGAAGCGCATCTTTCAGTACCCACTATCTTGAAGATGGGGAGCCCCTCCAATCAGGGCTTTGTCTATGCCCGCCCACAGGAGGGTGGCTTAATACCGGGTGAAGTCCGGCAGAGTCAGTGTGGTCGAAAGAACTCCGAGATTGAATCTAAAGCCTCGCGTTTGCAACCTCGCGCTCTCAGCTGTCATTTCTGAAGCAAAACGCCGAACTAATCTGAGCGTTCTTGTTAACTTTGTAGCCACAAGCGATTGAAACAAAGAAACAATCCCAGCAAGGAATACGCGCCTAACGCGGAAACTTCCCTGCCAGCACCCGCTCGAAAAAGCCAGCGTGACTGACGCCCACACACCTTCAAAATAAGTAAGTGAAGCCACTTTAAATACTCGGTCATGCCCATGTAGCCAAAAGAGAGTGAGACATAGTGACAACTTATGGTCTCCTTTCTCTTGATACAGAGTCAAGGTCAGGAAATCTGAATGATAATGATGACATCGCGCACTTGAAACAAACAGGTACCACATGCCCCATCCAATATAACCTACTTGCAAAAATCATGAGAAAGAGTAGAGACTAAAATATAATTTTTAACCCAACAGGTACCCAGGCTTGCCCTGAAGAAAAACCCGAGTATCCATACCGGGTTTGGAAACGCGTCGGCTTTTCCACATGTGATTTATTTTCTATTCCACTATAAGGCATTAAACTGAAAAAGACGTCCCGCGCTGCTAGGACGTTCTCGAACCTTGCATAAATTAGATGCCCATAGTGTGTCAGTCTTAAAAAACTCTCAAAACGAAATATGACCTAAGACTGATTGTTGAAAATTCTGGTGTACCTTTTTAAAGATTGAAATTCATGTTTATGTATGTAATGGTCATGCAAACCATTGTTGTTATGATTTTCCATGCACAATTGTTTTTTTGAATTATGATTTATGTGTAAGAACTGCTTCAGGTTGTGTTATAACCTCTTACTGCAAATGTACAAGTAAGATAAACACTTGAAAAAAGTTAATTAACAATGAGTCTCTAAAACTACATAACAGAGCTCACACTTGCTGATAAATAAAAAAAACAGCGATTGAACCCGAGACCAGGCAATCTTTATTTTATATTGTAAACTTGTCCTGCCTGGTCCTGTAGGACAAAACCCCTCCAGCGAATACAGCTTCACGAGCGGGCCTTGCCCGCGTGGGTTATGAGGCGTCGAAAGTTGCCTCTAGCTTCATAAAGAAACCACAACAGGGACTATTCCCCATAGTCCCTAAAACATGTCAGAGGAAGAAACACTTTCCTTTTCTGAAGACCACGTTAAAAATTTAATTGCAGGTCCCTCTCCTTTCTCAGCGATCAAGTTGAGCACAAATGCTCAACAACAAAATGAAACTGACAAATTGACAAGACTTACCAAAAAACATATTAGAACCGAGCTACACGGGCATTTTTTGTTTGAACATTTGAAGGCAGGAACCATCCCGTGGGGACTCCAAGTTAAGAACGTGCCGGTTGTATTTACAGAGGACCCATTATATAAAAAGGGATTCAGCTACATAGCAACAAAATGTAGTAGGGACCTCATGGTCCACACAGTCGAAACAGCCAAACGAATTTGTGACAAAGAAAAGGAGGAAATTGAGGCCTTAAGAAAGGCGATTAATGACAACCATACCGTGGCAGAAGCACAGGCCCTCTTAGACAAGATAGACAAAGAGATTCAAACTTTTAGGGACAACACCATCAGTTTCAGGGCGAATAAATTTGAAAAAGACGTCAAAACATTCAAAATAGAGTCGGTGTATCCATATTTAAAGGACGATTACTACACCCAAATCGAATCACGACGCGTCCTATCCCAATACCAAGGGCGATCTAAAAATCGTTTTTCCACTTTTTCAGATACATCTTCATCTGAATCAGCAGGTGATTCAGACCCCAGAGAAGGCCCCTCTAAACGCAACAACCCTTTTTTAGAGAAAGGAGAGGCCAGAAACAGGGTAAGATTCAAACCGCCGACAGCATGGGAAATGAGGACACGCCACAACTACTACAAGAGCTAGCTGAAACATCCATAGTTAACTTGTCGGAGAAACAACTTACCATACATGAGAAAACGGTTTTAGAGTTAGGGCTCAAATTTGTCCCAGCCACGCATATGGATTTGACTAAACTAAAGATTGAAACACTCGAATTTTGTCGGAAACTGCGACTACAGGCTTTCTTCTTTGACAAGGAAAATACAAGGGTACTTGAACCCTCTGGCCTTGCCAACAGGTCTACATTCATTCCTCCCACACACTTGGTCCCGAAAGAAATAATCACGTTCGAACAAGCTGTTCTCTCCTCTATTACACAGTTGAGCAAACAGAAACCTTTTTTGAAAAAGAACTTGACAAAAGAACAACAAAAAGCCATCCATGATTTAAGAAATGATGATACAATAGTGGTGAAACCTGCAGATAAGGGGGGAGCACTAGTGGTGTGGGCAAAAGATAAATATGTCGCTGAAGCACATCATCAAATTGACAACTCTGAGTGGTACAGAGCATTGAATGAAGATCCCACAGAACAGATCCAAAATGAAATAAGCTCTAAATTAACAGAAGGGTTTGACAAAGGCATCTTAGGTCCAAAAGAGTTCAATTACTTACTCAAAAAGAATCCACGTACCCCGGTAATCTATTTTTTACCCAAAATACACAAACACCTCACAGAACCGCCCGGGAGACCTATAGTCTCCGGGTGTGATTCTGTGCTAGAGCCATTAGCAAAATATGTTGATGTGTTTTTGAAGCCATTTTTGGGTCAAGTAAAATCGTACTTAAAAGATACCATGGACTTTATCACCAAAGTCGAAGGGGTCCCATTTGATGCGAACCAACACCTAATGGTGTCCTTTGACATAGTTTCCCTATACACACAAATTCCACAAGAGGAAGGCTTAGAAGCGATTGAATTCTTTCTGGAAACCCGCCCCAAACCACACAGAGTGCCCACTGAGTTTATAATCGATTTAGCTCGAATTGCACTAAAAAGGAACTACTTCAGGTTCATGGACACGTTCTACGTGCAGGTGAAGGGGACCGCCATGGGGTGTCCTTACGCCCCGGAAATGGCGGTCCTCTTCATGGCCTTGTACGAGGAACGGTTTGTGTACCACAATAACCCCTATCAGAACCACATTTTAAATTGGTATCGTTACATTGACGACATCTGGTGTCAATGGAAGGGTTCAGTTGAATCCTTGATCCAATTTCATGATTGGCTGAACATGAGACATCCGGATATAAAATTAACTTTAACCCACAGTACCACCCACCTAACGTTTCTCGACGTTGAGGTTGGTGTACAAGATCAAAAACTCATTACCACGTTACACCGCAAATCTACAGACAAAAACACTATCCTCCACTACCGAAGCTACCATCCCCAAAGTTTGAAAGCTAACCTCCCCTATGGACAAATGCTAAGGATTAGGAGGAACTGCTCTAGAAAAGAGGACTTCACAGCACACTCAGAAATTCTCAGTAACCAACTTAAAAAAAGAGGTTACCCTGACAAAATGCTAAAGCACTCCATCAAAAGGGCTTGGTGTACACCAAGAGAAGAGTTGTTGTTTAAAAAACAGAAAAAACCATTAGACAGACTAGTTTGTGTTAGTACCTACGGGCCTTACACTAATAAGTTCAAATCTATAATCCTCAAAAATTGGCACCTGCTATCTGGGCTAGGGATGCCAATGCAGAAACCACTTTTTGCCCTGAAAAAGAACAAAAGCATTGGACAACAGATTGTGAGGGCAGACCTAGGAGTCAGTCAAGTTAGAACAGACTTACGCACACTATGGCGACTGAAACCAGTTGAAGGACATCACAAATGTGGAACGTGTGTCTCGTGTGCCACCACAATTGAAGGCACTGAATTCGAATTCAACAATACGAAATGGTTCCATAAAGAATTTACCAACTGCAAAAGCCGCAACTTGGTGTATGCGGTTATCTGTCCATGTCCCAAACTATACATTGGGAAAACTAGTCAGCAAATAAACCAGAGAATGGCCCAACACCGGTCCCGCATCAAACAAAAAGTACTAACAGCCCCAATGGTACAACACTTCACGCAAAGTGGACACACAGAAAAAGACTTTAAATGGACAGTCCTGTCAGGAATAAAAATTCCATCAAGAGGAGGAGACATAGAAACATTGTTGCTACAACGAGAAGCCTACTTAATTCTCAAGTTCAACTGTGTAGTTGAGGGGATGAATGAACTATCTGAATTACAAAGGAACATTCATTGAGCCCTCATGTAATGCCACCGCCCATTCTGGAGCACCCATCCTGCCTTCAATGAAAACGAAAGAATTAGCTTCTTTTAGCTTTCTCTAATCCCTATATAAAGCGCACTTCAACTCCCATGACTCCACCAGCGGGTTATGTCAGGTGATTAACCTGTTTCACTTCCGGGTGAAGTCCGGCAGAGTCAGTGTGGTCGAAAGAACTCCGAGATTGAATCTAAAAAGGTGAGCTCCCACAGCCTCGCGTTTGCAACCTCGTGCTCTCAGCTGTCATTTCTGAAGCAAAACGCCGAACTAATCTGAGCGTTCTTGTTAACTTTGTAGCCACAAGCGATTGAAACAAAGAAACAATCCCAGCAAGGAATACGCGCCTAACGCGGAAACTTCCCTGCCAGCACCCGCTCGAAAAAGCCAGCGTGACTGACGCCCACACACCTTCAAAATAAGTAAGTGAAGCCACTTTAAATACTCGGTCATGCCCATGTAGCCAAAAGAGAGTGAGACATAGTGACAACTTATGGTCTCCTTTCTCTTGATACAGAGTCAAGGTCAGGAAATCTGAATGATAATGATGACATCGCGCACTTGAAACAAACAGGTACCACATGCCCCATCCAATATAACCTACTTGCAAAAATCATGAGAAAGAGTAGAGACTAAAATATAATTTTTAACCCAACAGGTACCCAGGCTTGCCCTGAAGAAAAACCCGAGTATCCATACCGGGTTTGGAAACGCGTCGGCTTTTCCACATGTGATTTATTTTCTATTCCACTATAAGGCATTAAACTGAAAAAGACGTCCCGCGCTGCTAGGACGTTCTCGAACCTTGCATAAATTAGATGCCCATAGTGTGTCAGTCTTAAAAAACTCTCAAAACGAAATATGACCTAAGACTGATTGTTGAAAATTCTGGTGTACCTTTTTAAAGATTGAAATTCATGTTTATGTATGTAATGGTCATGCAAACCATTGTTGTTATGATTTTCCATGCACAATTGTTTTTTTGAATTATGATTTATGTGTAAGAACTGCTTCAGGTTGTGTTATAACCTCTTACTGCAAATGTACAAGTAAGATAAACACTTGAAAAAAGTTAATTAACAATGAGTCTCTAAAACTACATAACAGAGCTCACACTTGCTGATAAATAAAAAAAACAGCGATTGAACCCGAGACCAGGCAATCTTTATTTTATATTAATAGAGGGTGTAGTCACCCCAGGTAAGGTGCCCATTAGGCCTACCTGCTACTAAGCTAGAACACCCCTTAATCTAGTTTTTTGAAGGCTGACCCAGAACCGAGATCTGCTATGACCTAAGAAGCAAGAAGAAATCCCTGCAGAGAACACTGAAGATGACGACTGCCTTAGCCCCAGCACTACTGGCCTGTCTCCAGCTTCTGCAAACCTGCGACCTGTCTTGCAGCCAGTGACCTCCGAAAACCCTGGAAGGACTGCTGCCTTTAAAAAAAATACTTAAATCTCCTTTGGACTGCGGACCTGTCCAGTAGAAACTGACTCCAAGGGCTCTGGATCTAGCTGGAACCTCAATCCCTGCCCCCTGTGCACCAGGTACCCACAGCCAGAATGACTCACCTGTGCAGTGAAGTCTCCCCAGCGGTCCTGACCTCGTGTCAACTGTTGGCTGACCTCTTCTGATCTCCATGGTGGCGGCTGCAGGGTGAATCCTGAGGCTTTCCCCAACTGCGACTGGCTCCGGTAAAAAGACTGATGTTGAAAGGCACCCCTACACGTGAAGCCCCTGTGTCTTAGTGAGCTGATCCAATGGTGCCCCTACATCTCTAGTTACCTCTGCTTTCATGGGTCTCCCTTCTGCAACGTCCGGTACCATGCCTGCAGCCTGTTTTGCAAAAGAAGATTCCCCATTGAAAAGCATTGGGCACCTGTTGTTGAAATTGCACACTGTTCTGTTCTGCTGGTGTGATGCTGCTTTGGGCCCCCCCCACCTGTGCCAAACCTAATCCCCAAAGCTTGGGCCCTGCAACCGATCTACTTACCTGCCGTACAAAAGGGGGGGGCAAAAGGGGGATTCAAGCAAGGCCGGCTGTAGACGGATGGAATGCCAGAAACCGGTCCTCGGAAGCTTGTTTCCGGTCCAGGGAAAATATGGCTTGGCAGTTCGGGCTGGACTGTTCCCATGAGGCACAGGGTCAGACTGATTTACATATAGCCATGTCTGAACTGGGGTGGCAGAGTGGGCTAAAGAAAGGTGATGGATTAAACCCAGATCTTTTGACTGGGTGTGAGTGTTTGATTCAGATGCTCCATCCATCACCACCCCCTTTTGTACCACTACTTACCTGCCAACAAGGTGGCTCCAGGCCTCCTGTCTCCATTGAAAAGCATTGGGAAAAACTCAGATTTGACCTCTACACCTGGCTGCCCCTATGCCGCTGGTTGTGCAGTTTTGGTACTCACCTGACCCTTTCTGAATTTTGGTCCCAAAGACTGGAATTGTGAGTGCATTACTCACCTGTTTAACAGCTATATATTGTTTTCCCCATAGGATAACATTGAACAGTGCTGAAAAGTGTCGATTTTTCGAAGTGAAAAGTAGTTTTATTTAAAAAAGCTCTTACCTTATTGCAAAGATCTTGCTCGTAGAATAAAATACTGTGTATTTTTCAAAAATTGGTCTGGGTCTCCTCCTTGAGTCGTGTCTGTTATTGGTCAATGTTGTGCAATAAATGTCTTATTCTTCTCCGTTAGGCCTAAGGCTGCTTGCCCATACTACCACTAATAGAGCACTTTGGGTTTTACATTGAGCCCTCTACACTTTTGGGGAACCCCTGGACTCTGCATGGTATATCCACCTAGTGGTAATAACATATACAGAGCCAGCTTCCTACATTGGTGGTGCAAATGTGAGGTACAAGACTGATATTTGTTGTGCTAGTTGATTGATTTACTGAAGGAAATCCAAAATTGACTTTAGATAGATTTTTGTATTGTTTGCACCCCACTCTCCCCCAAAAACCTGCTCTGGACCGTGGGCCCAGAGTCTGTACACAGTCTAAGAGTGGGTACCCGGGGAAGAACCGGGATCCCAACAAGGCACAGTGATATGATTGTAAAGCACTAGGACACTGAACTGGAGACCTTGGCTGTAAAAATAAGAAAAATGCCTCTAGTCCACCTGCAGTTGCTAACATCTAAATGGGATCCCAGGTGTGGCCTAACCATGTTGGTAGGCCCACTAAGGCAACATTAGTCTTTAAGGGAGAGGTAGACTTGATCTGTGATGCTTGTCCAGCTAATAATAAAATATAGAGGCAGTTTTCCAAGATGAATGGGTCCAGAATAGTAACCTTGAGGGATACTGGGGCTAGTAACACCATGGTGACCCAGTAGCTGGTTCACTCAGATCAGTTTCTGATTATAAGGTCCTATCCAGTCACCAATACTAACAGTATCACCACAGTCCATCACATGGCCATGGTCACTTTGAACTGGGGGAGTAGTTGGACAAAAAGAGTTGTGTCCCCAACTGTTTGAGACTTCCCCTTGGGCTGAAGTTTAAATGAGGACCCGTGCCATCTCTCAGGATGGGGGTTGTTACAACAATAGCACACAGCAGAGCTTTGGGTAAAAGTGGTGCTGGATCCTGGAAGAATGGACCAGCTCTCCAAGGGAAAGGGCAAGAAGTCTTGGGGCAGCTTCTAAACAGATCCCAAGCCAGAACCACTCTGCTCAGGAAGAGGACTTTGTATTTTCAGAGAGCTGAGCCTGAAGAGATTGGGCCTTACCAGGCAGATCTCTTGGGCCAAGGGGGACCCTCTAAAATGGACCTTTGTAGGGACAAGAAACCTGTCCCACTCTTGAAAGCCAGAGGCAACAAACTGCTGCACAGGAAAAGGGTGATGTCAGTGGCACCTACAGGGTTTTTTGGCAGGATGGGCTCCTATACACCGAGGCCAGAGACATGAAACTTGGTGCAACCAGGAGGGTGGTAGTGCCTCAGATTTTTAGGGTTTCACCTCACTTTGGTCCATAATCCTAAGCTGGACATCTTGGTCAGGATAACATTTGGAGTAGATTAGTCAATCGCTTCTACTGCCCAGGGATGTCTCAGAAGGTGAAGGACTTTTGTCAGTCCTGCGTCACCAGCCAAGTCAGTGGCAAGGGAGGAGGCTGTCGGAAGGCCCCTTAATTCCACTTCCTGTGGTTGGGGTGCCCTGTGAAAGGGTAGGGGTCGACATTGTTGGGTCCCTCTGGACCGCTCAACAGTCTCAGGGAACAAATACAGTCTGGTGGTAGTGGATCATGCCGCCTGGTACCCTGAAGCTATTCCTCGAAGGGCCACTGCAGCCCCACTGGTAGCAAAGACCCTCCTTGATTTCTTTACCAGGGTGGGTTTTCCGAAGAAGGTAGTATCAGACCAAAGTACAAACTTAATGTCTGCATAATTAAAACATGCAGAAGGAGTGTGAAGTGAACTACAGGTTCACCACACCTTACTAACCGCAAACCCATGGCCTGGTGGGGAGATTCAACCAGACATTGAAAGGCATGATTGGTGGGCTCCCTGAACAACTCAGGAGATGGGATTTCTTACTTCCATGCCTGCTTTTTGCCTACAGGAAAGTGCCACAAAAGGGAGTGGGATTTTCATCTTCTGAACTTTTGTTTGTGCAGCCTGTTAGAGGTCCTCTGAGTCTTGTAAGAGAAGGTAGCGAGAAACCTCTCAAAGAACGAAGACAAGACATAACGGACTATGTGCTTGGTATGATCACAAGGCTGCTCTGGTAGAATTTAAACCAGGGCAGAAGGTATGGGTATTGGAGCCTGTGGTCCCTAGGTCCCTTCAAGATATGTGGAGTGGGTTCCAACCTCTCCTTGAAAGAAAAAAGGGAGGTCACCTATCTAATGGACTTTGGCCGTTGCAAACACCCCAAAAGGGGGATGCATGTCGACCCCCCTAAAACCCTATTATAACAGAGCTGGCTTGACCATGGTCACAGCTGAGGCATAGGAAACTAAGAGTGAACTTTCCTCTGATCTCCTCTCCAGCAGTCCCCAAGATGGGTCTGTTGATGGAGTGGTCTTTTCAGACACCCTCACTGACCAAGAGCAAGCTGACTGCAGGCTACTCCTAAATCAGTATGTTGAGCTCTTGTCTGACCCCTAGGCAGACTAGCTGGTGTACCCATGATGTGGACACTGGTGACAGCCTACCTTTCAAAAACAAAATGTACTGTCCGTCTAATAATGTCAGAGAGAGCATCCAAGCTGAAGTAAGCAGGATGCTGGTACTGGATGTCATTGAACCCTCCGAGAGCCCCTGAGTCAGCCCAGTTGACTTAGCCCCCAAACCTCACTCCAAGCATGAAAAGAAAGAAATGAGGTTTTGTGTGGACTATAGGGACCTCAATGCTGTGGCAAAAACTGATGCACACCCAATCCCTAGAGCAGAGGAACTGATTGACAGGTTAGTGGCAACCAAATATCTCAATACCTTTAATCTCACAGGTCTGACCCCTGGAGCAAAAGAAAAATCAGCATTCTCCACCCCAAATGGGCACTTTCAGTTTACTGCGATGTCCTTTGAATTAAAGAAGGCCCCTTTCAGCTTCCAATGGTTGGTGAACAAAGTCCTTGCTGGGCTGGAATCCTTTAGTGCGCTTATCTTGATGATATTGCGGTCTACAGCTCCACCTGGCAGGATCACCTGATCCACCTTGGCAAGGTTCTTGAGGCTCTGAGAAGATAGGACAGGTAAAGGTTGGTTACGTGAATCACCTACTAGGTGAAGGCCAAGATCAGCCACTTCGACCCAAGATCCAGACAATTCTGGACTGGGTGCTCCAACATCTCAGACCCAAGTCATGGCATTCCTTAGCTTGACTGGGCACTGTAGGAGTTTGGGAAGGACTATGGGTCCATAGTGACTCTCCTCACAGAATTTACCTCCAATGGAATGCAAAAAAAGTAAACTGGACAGTGCGCTGTCAAAAGGCTTTTGACACACTGAAGGATGCAATGTCCTCTGCCCCAGTCCTAAAAGCTCCAGCTACACTAAGCTGTTCATTGTGCAGATAGATGCCTCTGAGCATGGGATCGGTGAAGCCCTAGCCCAAACAAATGAAGAGGGACATGACCTGTTGTGTTCATAAGCAGAAGACTACTTTATAGAGAACAGCTTTGGAGTGCCATAGAGAGGAACACCTTTGCTGTGGTCTGGGCCCTGAAGAAGTTGAGTCCATACTGTTGTGTAGTTCCTACTGATCAGTAGGACCTGCGTGTTTGTTTGGATAACATCATTTTTGGGTAGGGTGCCAGGCACCCCACGCAGGATATGTTGGCCTAGAGACCAGCTAGCTCACACTGCCACAGTAAACCCCCCTAACCTTACCAGGGAGTCAATAGTTTCTGGCAACCACTAAACATGACAACCCTGTTCCGGTAGGGATTGTGGAAATAGATCTAAACCTTTCGCTCAGTCACTCGTAATTGTGCTCAGAGAAATATACAGAAAATATACAGTTTTCAATATATTTTTTGAACCAACGTTGTTTTTGTATAGAATACATGTGCTGCGATAATCAGTAGTAGATGTAGGTAATTACAAGCGCCAAAAGATTAAATATTAGATGCTGTTCTACCATGATGCTAAAACTGTGTGTATATATGCAGGCATATAAACAAGGCAGTAATCGGGCTTACTCGTACTAAGCGAACCCGTCTCTCAGTGTATCTGGACTGTAGGTGAGAAGCCATGAATCTCTCTATAGGGGACGATCAAATCTCATTACCTGGTGGGAGAGAATAAAGGACCCTGTCATGGTCACAAACTGGACACCCCTCACAGAGATTTCAAACTGCTGCATTGTGAAGTCTTAGCATGCCGGGACCCCGGGTGTCCGCTAATGTGCCTCCTCTGCTAATCTTTCAGGATGCTCATTTATAATAGAAAGCAGCCGTGCGATGTTATTGATATGTAGATGGCTCTGTCCCCCCGTGGATGAAGATAGAACGACATTTGTACATAGTGCCTAAAGAAGCCTTGCACATGATGTTCGAGGCATCATGATGTGCGAAGCTAGATGTGTAAACAAAGTAGTTTCAGAAAAACTAATCAGACATTGTCATGTATGCAAATATGTGCAAAAGTTCATGGATTGTGAAAAAGAGTACAATCTAAGAAATGAGCAGCTTCACCTCATGGGCCTAACATGGTTTCAGCTGTAGTGCACAGGGTCCCTGTCATCCAGGTCGCCTGTGTTTCTTCCCTAAAAACATATCCTCAATTGGTACTTCTATTCCCCCTGTAAGTCCTTAGTATGGTGGTACCATGGGGACCTAGGGCCTGAAGTGTCCCCTGGGACCCCTTCACTGGGATCATGCCACTGCCCTTGCAGCTTGCGTGCCCCAGTGAGGGAGAAAACGACAAAGTCGACCTTCCTTGATGCCATGCCAGCCAGCACTATCTGCTGGTATAGGTAAGTCACCCCTCGCAGCCCTAAGGCAGGGTGCACTATACAACAGGTGAGGGCATATCTGCATGACTAGATATGCCCCTACAATATTGGGGTTCATTCCTGAATAGTGTAAGTGCCCGTGAAGCCATAGAGAGTACATGGGCTAGAAACACGAGTTCCCCTGCACCATGATGGTTTCACTGAACCAAGCAGTGTTTGATACCAAACTACTCCTCTCAATAAATCCACACTGATGCCATTGTGTGATTTATTGTACCGTTTACCCAGAGGGCACCTCAGAGGTGCCAACTGAAAACCTACTAACCCTGGTATGGTCTGTGACTGGCCGTAGGCAGCCAGCCACCAGACATGTTTCCGGACTGCTGGGTAGAGCGCCACAGCTCTCTAGGACCAGAAACCATGCACATTCTGGGCAGAGGTGTCATACCTCCTCCCCCAGGATGAGCCAGCGCTTGAAGGGGGAAGCTTCAAAGGCCTCTTCCGTCTTTGTAATGCAAGCCCCAGCCTCTGCTGCTAGCAGCAGATGGCAGCCCTTTATTTACATCTCCACTTAGGGCGGGAAAACTCAGGAGAGAATAGGTGTGCCCACCTCTGCATACTCCACCCCTAAGGTGGGGGACTTGAGGTGAAGCACTTCTTTCAGTTGCTGCCATATTGAAGTGGGGGGGGGGCTCCAACTGTGCCCCCTCCCACAGGAGGATGTAGTCCGCCCAGGTAAGGAGCCCATTTGCCCTACCTTCTACTCCCCTAAAATGCCCCTAAATCTAGTATTTAGGTGGCCCCCTGACCTAGAATCTAGATCTGCAAAGACCTAAGAAGCAAGAAGACACCCCTGCAGAGAAGACTGAAGATGACGACTGCCTTGGCCCCACCCTACTTGCCTGTCTCCAGCTTCTGCGAACATGCAACCTGTCTTGCAACTAACTACCTCTGAAAACCCAGGGAGGACTTCTGCCTTCGACATAGACTCAAATCTCCTGTGGACAGCGAACCTGTCCAGAAGAAATAGACTGCAGGAGCTCCGGATCTAGCTGGAACTGCAATCCCTGCCCACTCTGCACCCGATGCCCTTAGCCAGAGTCTGTGTGGCTCTCTTGTGCAGTCAAGTCTTCCCAGCGATCATGACCTCGTGTCCAGCGTTTGATGACTTCTCCTGATCTCCACTGCAGCGCCTTCAGTGTGAATCCAAAGGCACCCCTGATCGGCTCTGTTATGAAGACTGATGTCGAAAGGCACCCCTGTACCTGAAGCCCCTGGGCCTTAGTGAGCTGAATTGATGGTGCCCCTACGACCCCCTACATCTCTACTTACCTCTGCTGTCACAGGTCTCCCTCCTGTAGCCTCTGGTGCCACATCTGCAGCCTTTTTGCCAAAAGAAGAATCCCTACTGGAAAGCATTGGCCGTCTAACGTCGAAATTGAACCCTGCCACCCCTGTGCTGCTGGGGTGTCCTTAGACGTCAAATTCTTCTTGCTGGAGCCGGTCGCAGTCAAGGGGAGCCTCTGTATTCATTCTGCAGGCATCACCGTGGAGTCCAGGAGAGGTCAGCCAACACTGGACTTGAGGTCTGATTCGATGGAGAACCTGTTCTGGATCGGTGGGCCACCTGGACATGGGCCGGAGGCGTCTAGTTCAAAGTGGGCAGGACTTGCGGGTCCGGAGAGCAGCGAAGTCCTTTGTGCAGGTTTCTTGAGGACGGAGCTGCTGTCCTCTGAAGTCTCTGGCCTTTGTCGAAGAGCAGGCAGTATTCCTCAGGTTCTGGAAGTCACTGGCTGCAGGACAGGCGTTATTGTCTTTGAAGCTGGAGACAGACCGTAGGCATCGATGGGCTTCGCTGCACGGCGTCTTCTTCTTAGGTCGGCAGGAACTAGTTTCCAGGTCTAGGGGAGCGGCCTAAATTCTAAATTATGGAGAGTTTTAGGGGAGTAGCAAGAAGGGCCAATAGACACCTTACCTGGGGTGACTACACCCTCAATTATGCCACCCTCCTGTGGTGGGGACATAGACCTAGCCCTAATTGGAGGGGTCTTCCCCCCTCTTCAAGGTGGATGGGGCTGAAATATGTGCCTCACCTCGCCTCCTGCCACCTTAGAGGTGGAGTTGGCAGAAGTGGACACACCACCCATTCTCCTAAGTTTTCCCACCCAAAGTGGGGGTATAAAATGGGGGCTGCCATCTGATAGCAGCAGAGGCTGGGATCGCATTACAAAGGTGGTTGGCCTTTGAAGCTTTCCTCTTGAGCACTGTCACCATCCTGGGGGAAGAGATGTGCATTATTTCTGTCCCAGAGAGCAGGGGCTCTCTAACCAGGTGTCCAGAAACCTGTCTGGTACTGGGAGGCTGCTTACAGCCAATCTGTGGCCACACCAGGGTTGGCAGGTTTTCAGGGCACTCCTCTGAGGTGCCCTCTCGGTACATGGTTCAATAAATCCCACACGGGCATCAGTGTGGGTTTTATTGAAAGGAGTAGTTTGGTACCAAACACTCCTGGTTTCAAAGAAGCCATCATGGTGCCAGAGAACTCGAGTTGTCTAGTATCCAGCCCAAGTATTCTCTATGGTTTCCCTGGCTCTTAAAATATCTAAGAATGGCCTTAAAAATTGTTGGGGCATATCTGCTCACAAGTCTTCCTATGGCATTTGTGCCCAATGTGTGGTTTCAAGTCATGCAACAGATGTGTCCTGATGCACAGCAAAGCAATTATTAGCAGGAAGCCAAACATTTGCACGCATTCGTGCCAGGGTCCAGTACTGTTTCCGCTGTCGCTTGATGCCGGAGTCTAGGTCACACACACTAGAGTTCAGACTGATACTATGAAAAAAATGTGCTAAATAATGCAAAAAGTGGCAATTATTTATGCTAGGGGACCCATGAGTTCGAGAGGTTGATTGATTATAGTTGGGTCCCAACTTGTCCATGCTCAGAAATGCTAAACAGGCCTTCATCTTTTAATTCTGAGGTCCTGATTCTGACATCCAAACGTTCTTATCAATGCTGGATCTTATTTTGGAACATGAGGCGTTTGCTGTGACAGCTGCTTCGATCCCTCAAGCAGGAACCTTGTTGCTTTGAATGACTGCTGAATTGAGTGACCATTCAAAAGTCCAATTACAGCTTGACAACAAGATCTAATTTGCAGGGAGCTGGGCTTTAGCATTTCTCTCCTGAGGTGTGAGACGCCGGGGAACACACAATTTAGTTGAAGCATGCCATCTTGGTTCTATCCGCATAAGCGGCAGTGCCTGGTAATGGAGCATGATTATTTAAAAGTGATTTTACCTAGTCAAATCCTGCTCATTGCGTGTGAATTACTAAAGCATACTTTAAAAATCAACATGATTAACATTGTGTCTTGTTGAACACTGAGGTTTTTTTTTAACTACACCATAAAAGCATGCAGAAGGGTTGCAAACTGGTGAAGCTGAAGACCTATATGATAAGAGAGAGAAAAACTACTAATGTGTTATGATAAATAATGTGAAGAATAATAAAGCAATTGGTGGGTTTTTATTAAAATATAATTTGAAAGGATTGGTCTATTGTAACGAGACTTGTTATGTTTGTTCAAAACTTAAATCTGAACCTACAAGTAGAAGCTGTTTGTTTATAATAAAATAAGATTAGACTATGCTTGCGAAAATAGTGAAATGATGTTTACATATTAGTTTTCTTTTTTTTTTATTTTAATTAATTTTTTATTTTTCACAAAGCAGAATCTCAAACAGAGTTACAAAAGAAAGAAGAATTCAAGACCCCCCCACCCTCTTCCCACCTCTCATAAGTATTGAAAACCAATAATACAGACACAAATAAACATACATAATGAGCAAAAATAAAGAAAATAATATCTTAGCAAAGAAAGTATAACAAAGAAGATATTATGGGTACCTAGTAACCCTATTATGTCTCTGGGTCCCTTTGCCCTTGTTGATCTATCCATTTAGAAAATACTCCCCAGATTTCAATCCCCATCCTCTTTTTCCTTCGTCCTTTTTTGGCATATACAGATTTTTCGAAATGGTATGTAGCCACTAATCTAGCCAGCCATTGTGCATAGGAGGGGGACTCAGAATCTAACCAGCCGGAGGAGACACATATCCTCCATACTGCCATTGCAACAAAAATCAGCCCTTCCTCCTTTACTCTTACAGAGTCAGATTGTGTTCCCAAAAGAATGGTTGTGGGATTTAGGAGTATTGATTGGTTAGTTATTTCGCAAAGTAGATCCTGAATTCTGAGTAGGGTGGAGTTGATAGTTGGACATGTTGCAAATATATGTATAGAATCTGCCCCTACTTCAGAGCAGCGTGGGCATAATGTTCCTCTCCCAGATACCCATTTGATGATTTTGCTAGGTGTCCTATACAAAAAAATATAGTTTTGAAATGTTGTGCTTGGAGTTTAGCAGAAATTAAAATATGTTGTGATAATCGCAGGGAGTTGTAAAATATACTTTTGGGGGAATCAAGTTTAATATGCCATTTAGAGGCAATGGTTTCTAGGTCATCTGGGGTTTTTTTGTTTATAATTTGATAAATGGTCCCAATGCGAGCAGAGGTTACGTTCCGGAGGGTGTTCATAAGCTCAACCTCAGCGAATCCGTTGGTTCCTCCCACCTTCCTAGATAAGTAGTCGTGAATGGCCATATATTTAAATAATTCTTGACTTTTTAGTTTAAATCTAGTCTGTAAATTTGGAAAGGATTCGATCCCCCTGGTTGTTATAATATCTCCTAGTTTTGTCACCCCTGCTCTGTGCCATTCAGACAAATAAGATTAACTAAATATAGCCGATAAGTTGTTGTTATTAGTTATAGGGGAGTAACAGTTATATCTACCAATTCCCAAAATTCTCCGGACATGGCGAAAAACTTTGTAAGAATTCATTAGCGTCTTAAATTTAACACGATTGTAATATCCATAAGCTGTTTCTCGTAGTAGGAAGCCCCAATATTGTTCCCCTACCAAAGACCGAAAGGGTGAGGGTAAAGATGTTTCAATTCCAAAAATGGAATCTATTAGCAGTACTGAACTATACTGCAGGACTGCCGCCCAGTAATATAGGGTAATGTTAGGAAAAGCCCATCTCCCTCTGTCTTTTGGTAGTGTAAGGTGTTTTAATGCACGTCTGGGCTGAGCGTATGCCCAAATGAATTGAGTGGAAATTTGTTGAAATTTAAGCAAGTCTTTTTTACTAAACTCAAGAGGAATGCACCGAAAAAAATATAATAATTTGGGAAAAAAAAGTCATTTTAATAACATTGCACCTACCGACCATTGTTAGATGCAGATTATCAATTTGATGCCTTCTTCGTCTGGACAGCAAGGGGAGCCAAATTAACTGCAACTATTTCCTCTAGTCTAGGTGAAACTAGAATGCCCAAGTATTTAGCCTGTAGTACAACTCTGGTATCAGTCCAGCTGATTTTGCTATTTATTAATATCTGTGTTTTGTTTTTATTTAGGGTGTATCCAGATAGTCTCCCAAATTTGTAGGCTTCAACCTCTAGTGCCAGTATGGAATTTACAGGGTCTGGAGTAGTAATAGCAAGGTCATCAGCGTAAGCCAAGATTTTACAGCTGCTTTGGAAGTATGTTACTGGAGAAATGTTGTGATTTTTCTCTATTTTTTTGATAAGGGGATCTAAGTAAAGGGCGAACAATAACGGAGAGCAGGGGCATCCCTGCCTGGTGCCTCGTGATATTTTAAAGGGTTCCGTCAGTTGTCCATTTATGGTGACACTAGCAGTCGGATTATGATAAAGTGCCTGTATCGCCTGCATATATCTACCACCGAACCCCATACTGTCCATAACTTTCCAGAGAAATCGCCATGAGACCTGGTCAAAAGCCTTCTCGGCGTCGAGTAGTATGAGTGACATCGGGTCTCCGGCTACTTGGGCAGCATCAAACAGAGTAATAACTCTCCTGACATGTTCACTAGTCCCTTTCTTAGGTATAAAACCATGTTGCCATTTTGAGACAAGGGGTTCCACTACTCGGGATATTCTGGAGGCTAATACTTTAGAAAAAATTTTGGAGTCGCAATTAATAAGAGTTATTGGTCTATAAGAGCTCATTTCTAGTGGGGATTTATCCTTTTTTGGAAAAATAGAAATCCTAGCACTAGACCAAGAGGCTGGGTGGGAGGTACCGTTGAAGATGGATGTAATCACCTCTGTAAATATGACTTTGATTTGACTAGCAAAAATTTTAAAAAACTCAACGGGGATGCCATCAGGGCCAGAAGCCTTCCTGTCTGGGAGGCTATTAAGGGCATCCAGGATTTCTTCCCATGTAGGAGTAAGATCTAACTATTCGCTATCTCCTAGACTTAATTTGCTTAGTTCTATCTCGCTGAGATATATTCATAGATCTCACTGTCTAATGCGTTGGTCGTGCAACAAATTTCTTCCTTATACAGCTTAGCATAAAACTCCTGAAACTCATGCCGAATACGGCTAGGATCCGTAACCTCTGTTCCTGAAGCAAGTCTGATTTTATGGATTTCACTAGAGATAGTTTGTTGCCTCGTCCTGACAGCTAAGTGATGTCCAATGCTATCACTACACTCGTACGTCTTCTCCTTTGCTGCTGCCCATTTAGCCGCGATTTTGTCCATAAACACCGCCCCTATTTCTGCCTTAACCAAAATTGCTTTTTGTTGAGTTGGCTGACAGTCTAGCCTTGCGTGAATTGCTTGGGTTATTTTAATTTCGATTTTTCTTAATTTTTCTTGAAGATCTTTGATCTGGGTTTTTTCCGCTCTATTTTTTTGCACAGAGAACCTAAGGGTCTCGCCTCTGATCCCTGCCTTTAGGGTATCCCAGACTGTCATTTGGGAGGCAGAGCCAATGTTTATCTCTAAGAACACCTGGATCCATCCTTGCATGTGGTTCATATAGCTAGGATCGTATAATAAAGCTTTTTCAAAGCTCCATCTGGAAGCTTCTCTGTGTTGCCCGAATTCCCTTATGGTGAGAGTAATAGGGTTATGGTCGGACATGAAACGAGGGGCGGTATCTATAGTGAAGCTGGGGGCCAGTGATGCGGAAACAAAAAAATAATCTAGTCTAACCAAAACTTGGTGCGGGGCTGAATAAAAAGTGTACCCTGAAGGTGACGGGTTTTTGCTTGCCCAGCCATCTATCAGACCATGAGTTTGAATGAGGTTAGTTAAAGCTTGAAAGACTTGGGGTTTCCTTCCTTTATATCTCCAGGTTGAGTTGGCATCCCAGTTGCTAGGTAGATGTATGTTAAAATCTCCGCATAGGACTATCGGGGTAGGCCAGTGTACTAATTCGCTAGAAACTTGGTTAATGACCCCGGGATCGTCAACGTTGCTACCATATAATGAGCAAAGAGTGAAGGAGATGTTATTAGGGAGTTGAATCTGAGTGATGACCCACCTTCCCAGTGAATCTGATTTGGTTCGTGGGTTGCTAATAGCAGATTTTCTATCAGTTAAGATTCCTACGCCCTTTGTCTTAGTTCCTTGCGTAGTAGCACCCACTACTTTAAACCCTAATGTGTTTAGTAAATGTGTTTCTGACTGTTCTACATGAGTTTCCTGTAGACATATGATGTTACCCCCAAGTGTTCGTAGGCCCATCGCCACTTTTTGTCTTTTTGACGCATCATTCAAACCACAAACATTAACAGAGACGATTCTTAATGGTTCTATCCTAGCCATTTAAAGGGTATAGCAGTACCCATCTGCGTTCTAAAAAAAGGAGAGAAGACAAAACTAGTCAACAGGATTTGATGTGTATATGTATGGTTAGTGCCTGTATGTGCCTTTTGCGACCCTACCCACCCTTCCCACCCTCCCCCCCACGGTCCCCCCTCCACCCACCCACCCCCCCCTTTATGAATCAGGCAAAGCCTGAATGATGGTTGTCATTCATAAGCCACTACCGCCAACCACGCCAAACACCTTAGAAAAGTAAATGTGCTAAATGAAAAAATTTCAAATCATATTCTCAGGGGTACTATAGGATAAATGGGAAAGAGAAGATAAAAGAGAAAATAGCAATTATCTTTCCGTAACTTTCTCTCTTTTTTTTTCTCTTCCCCCCCTCCCCCCCTATCCCTCTATCCCTCTATAAGGTTGAAAATAGCTTCATCCCCCACCCCCATTTTTTTCAGTTTGCTCCGCTATTTCCCTTCTTGAGTCTGATCTCTTCCAGGTACTCTTTGGCTTTAATCTCAGATGTAAAGACCTTGGTGGTGCCATGTAGAATAACCTTTAGCCTGGCCGGGTTCATGAGATACACCTCTGCACCTAGTTGTTGTAGGGGAGAGATCAGTTGCCGCAGATGCCATCTGCGCTCAACAGTCTGATGGCAGAAGTCTGGTTTGGAGAAAAAGGTAATTCCATGAGCCCCTTTTTTTGAGTTAGGGCGGGCCTTGTCGTAAACCAATTGTCTCAGGAGGAAATTACCAAAATAAACAAGGAAAACCCGGGGCTATCCTTCAGTCAAGTTACCATTTTTGTATTGTTTTTTTGAAAGAAGGGAAACCTATGAGCTCGCTGTACTTCGCGGTCCCAGTCCCATTCAGTATTTTCTGGAAAAGAGTCTCGCAGTAGCTTGCCGACGAACTGTCTAGGGTCTTCCCCCTCCTTTCCTTCAGGAATCCCCAGCAGGCGCAAGTTATTCCGGCGTTGTCGGTTTTCATTTTCTTCAATTTTCGCCTTTAGGTCCATGAGGCAAGCAGAATTAGAGTCAGTCACCTGTTTGGTTGCCACTGCTTCAGTTTCCAAATGTTCTGTCCTGGCCTCAACCATGCCCACTCTCTCGCTGATGTCTGTACAGGTCTTGTTTAATCGTCTGAGACCACCCTGTAGTTTTTTCGCTGCGTTTTTAGCTGCCCTATTTTCGTTTCTTACCTCCTCCTGAAAGTCCTTAATCGAGGCGAGAATGGCAGCAAGTGAGGGCTCCGATGTTTCGCTGGTTTTAGCTTGTTATCTTCTTGGGCTGCGTCTTTGCGATATTGGTTGTGACGTGGTCGGTTCCTCTTCTTCTAAGTGGTATGACATCTGCGAGTCCGAATAGTCCCATTTATGCTGGCTCCTCCGTTTGATCTTATTTCTTGGTTTTTTAGGGTGGACAATTGTACCAGTGTTATCGTGGGAAGCCTCACTTTCCTCTTCACTAGTGCTGTTAGTGTTGCCTTCATCTTCCTCAGTCTCCTCTTCCCCTGATGAACTCGGAGTACTGTCTGAAACCGAGTAAAAGGCCTCTTGACCAACTTCTGGGGTCCAAGGGGCGGTAGTGCCAGGAGGAACTTCCAGGTTTCGGATGGCAGCTTCCGTCTTTGCGGGATAATCACTGGTATTCAAGTTCTCAGAGTGAGTACATAAGGTATTTCCACTGTCTCCTTCATCAGTTTCTAGGTGTTCACCCTCATTGGGGAGTGGGGTTAGGAGAGGATTAGGGGGTGTAGGAGGGTCAATTGTACAGTCATGTTTTTCAATTGAGGTAGGCAATGGTAAAGAGGATTCTGCTGAGTGTTCCAGGTTACAGGTCAAGGTGGGGCTAGCTTCCGGTCTGAAAGGGGCGTTACTGGGTTCTGTACTAGCAGCGGGTACTTGATTGATATCATCATTTTCGCAATGCTGTTGTGAAGAGTCTTGAGTTCTATTAAAGCATTGCCCATTCTTTGTGTTGTTTTTAGCATTGGTGGCCTGGCTCTTGGCCACTAGAAAGATTTTGGCTGGAAGGGGTTGCACTAGAGTCTCTTCGCCTGTACCAGATTTCTATAATACGCCTTGCAACTCCCAGAATTCTGAAAATGTAAAATAAGCTGCCCACACCAGCGCTAGACAGTAAAAGCTCCAAGAAAGCACTTTTTGTCTTTCCAAGCAATGATTTTTTAACTGAGTCTCAAAGTGCTCACCAGGTGTCTGTGTCCGTGTCTTGGCTCCGGCTCCGTGGTAAGAGCGAGCAAAGACCTCAGTCCATAGGAGTGTTTTGAAGTTAGACGCTGGAAAAGCAAACAGGACCGCGAGGCAAGTCTTAATTTGTTTTTCCAGCGCTCTGTCGAGTATCCCGAGTGCGGCTCCGTTCGCTCTGCTGTCTCGATACTTGATGTGCGCGATGCTCCTGGGAACCCAGCATCACCGATCACAGGGCAGGTAGCCGATTGCCTGCGGCACCGGTAGCTGGCGTGACGTGGCGGCGGCCGCGTACACAGGCTTTCGCTAACACCATCTTGCTCTTCCTGACAGGGATCAGCTTGCGAGAATTCCTGCTGCCTACATATTAGTTTTCTTATGCATTTATGTTTTTAAAATGTTTTAACGCACAAATGTTTTCCTTGGAAAATGCTGATTCTTGTGATTGTTTCCTCAAGTAGAATTTAAAGCATATTGTCTTTCCTTTGTAGGCCTTAGAAAAATTGATTTTGTCCTTCGTTATTTTCTTAGAATAAGAATAAAATGCTGACTTGATTTCTCTAGCTACAAGTATGATCACCGAAGTTTCTTTCTTACAGTCTAAATATTTTTTCTCTCTATTAACAAATGGTGTCAACTTTGTTGCAAGCTAACTGGGAAGCGACCACGTGGACATTTTAAGTTGCAAGTGTGCTTCCTATTTCTGAGCTAAAATGAATATTGCACATTCTTAGACAGTTGTAGACAAGAAACAAAGGTATCACTTGTAGGTTCCAGACCATTTTGACTGAAGAATGATCATTCCACGATCACACCATGGATCTCAACCAATAGAATCATCCAAAACTGTGCAGAAACTACTTTGTGGGATGGAATTGTGAACATTTCGAGGTATAAAAGCTTTGTGGGAAAAGGACATGTGCAGCTTTTTTCCTTGCAAATCTTGGGCGGCTATTTTCCCTGCAAATCTTGGGCGGCTATTTTCCCTGCAAATCTTGGGCGGCTATTTTCCTTGCAAATTTTCCTTCCTTGGGCGCGTGACATGCTGTCAGTCCGAACTCTGACTATCCTGAATTGAACTCTCCTGATTTTCCCCCTGCACTTCACCAGCTTTTGAAGTTGGGCAGGCTATAGAGTTAGCTATTCAGGCTCCTGCACGCTGTGCTTTAGTCCATTCTTGCGCCTCAGTCCAGATAATCTACAGCTGAACTTTGGTTCGTGCGATTCTTGAAATTGCAATGTGTATTCTTTCTTTCTCTTTTTCTTTCCCCTCACACCACTTATTGGATTTATGATGTATTTTACTATGAACTGTGATTGTATTGTGATTTTACCTGTATTCAATTGAATAACCAAGGAATGAAAATTCTAATGTACTTTGTGTATTGACCATTCATCTTAAACTTTAAATAAAAGTGCCTTAACTATTCAGAGGTTGTCATTTGTATTGATGATATTATTGATAAGATATGGTTATTGTTTATTGTTGTTAGATAGGCATTTCTTCATTCCAGGTCCTCACAAAGGAATGACTTCCGTCTCTAATTATCTGAGTCCCTATTAGCTCTTACAAAGATCTATCAGAGGACCTCATGATTTGTAAGTGGTTATAGGGTTTCTATGGGCCAAACTCTGAGTTATAGTAAATGGTTTGCTTATATTTTAATTTCATGGTATGGTGGGTAACTTGTGTCTATGCCCACAATTTTACACCATTTTCGCTGGATCACTATTTGACCGGGGCAGATTCCAGATGGGACCATGTCCTTTGATAAACGTTCGCCACGGCGATGGAGCAGGAGGGAATGTTTCAAGGCTGCTGAAAAGTGATGGTCAAATATGGCAGTGGGCCCCAGGCGGCATATGATGACAAGACTGCCCACGCCTGCCGTTTATGTGTGAGCTACGAATTGCCAAGGGACCAACATTGAGGCTTTGCAGCCTTATTGGTTGCTCTTTTAAAGGCCACGTATTCCATGATTGAGTTCCGACCTTCTGCTAATTTTAGAGTTTGAATGGCCTGCTGTAACACGGTGGGTCATGAGGTTTTGTTGTAAGGTTGCTTTCCCGTTTCTAACCAGTATAGGTGATCTATTCTGTCAGGAGGAGATGATCTATTCTTCCAGCACAATTTCACAACAGCCCCATTCCCTACTAGACCTTGATGGAAAAGGAGAAATTTTAGTCTGAAGTGAGACTGTGAGATAAGCTGTGGCAAAACAAATTACTTCTTGAAAAGGGTCAACTGGGGCATGTTTAAGATCGTCGCACCCTTTCAGTACTTCGGAGCCGTAGGTGATGGGTGGTAAGAACTTTGCTCTGATGCCCTGAAGTAGATGATGGTACTATGAACTTTGTAACAATTTGAGAGCCAACAGAAAGGTTCTCTCTAATGGTTAGGTGGGAGTCATGTACACATCTAATACTTATGATTTGACCAATTCTAGGGCTTGTCCAGATGCTTTTCAGATGAAAGTGGGGTTGGTTCTCAAGAATGGAGATAAGAAACAAACCACAGTGTTTGCAATAGCAGAACTATGTTGTTGGTATGTTGGAAGCTTTGCAGTGTTTCCAGTGCTAACTTAGGGGATGGTCTCTCACCACCTGTACCAGGTGGTTGGTCATCTCTATGTTAAATGCGCAGGGGGCCAGAATGCACCTAGTTTCTCGATGGACCTGTGGCCCGTCCAATCTCCCTGTTTAGTTGCCTTTGCCTCTTCAATATTTAGGATGAAAACCACTCTGCCCCCACCCTGCCGTGGCCTGCGTCACAGTGGATTTTATTGGAAATATGGAAAAAGTGATGAAGGCTTCCCATAGCAATGTGGAGGTTGGTGATTGGAGTGCAATTGAGAGTTTTATTGCAAAATGGGCCATGTGAAAATCCATGATCTTTTTTGCAGCCGAATCGGTCCATATCAGACGCCTTACGTTGTAGGCCCTGGAGGATGTTAATGAACCATTTGCCAATGGGTCCCTTGTTGGGCAGATCTTTAACTCAAACTTCTGGGGGAAATGATCACTCACGACCATTGGGTTTCTGTTAGAGGTTTATCAGAAATAGCTCTGCGTGTACCACTGTGTACTCCAGAATTGAATTAAAATTATGTAGCAATCTGGTGAAAGCTGCTGGTCGGTCCTGGGGCATACACCCATTTAGTGTTTATAGGTCGATGCCTTCTAATGCCCGCAAACAGGCCTTTCCGTGCTGGTCAGTTCTAACATAGTTTAAAATAGCTGTTCGTATCGCTTGCGGGCCTTTTCATAGCTGCTTAGCAGTAAATGCATATTAAAAACCTCGGACAGCACAAAACCAGTTTGGGAGTAAGAAGAGTTGAGGGTTTTGAGAAAGCTAATTGGGGTCTTTATTTTGTCTGTTTTGCTCTTCTTTCCTGGGTGGATATATAGATTCATGAGCAATAGGATGAGCGGGTTGTTGTTGCTGGGGATGCCTGGGATTCTTAGTCTAGCTTGTGTCTGAGAACTGCTGATTTTTGTGAACTTTTGTCTCATCTTATTGTTCTATTATTCCTTGCTTTCATGAGGCTCTTAAGCTCCCTTTTTGGAGAGATCTTCTTAGATCTTGAGCTGGATCAGTTTCCTGCTCTTGTTGGAGATGTGATTGAGTAGGAGCTGACTTGCCAAGGTGCTGGATGGTAACTTCCTCCATAGCCTGTTTGGGTTCATATGTTTTCTCTTCACGGTCCTTATTTCCAGGCTTGACAGAGTGTAAGTACAATGTGCCACTTGGTGATTGCCTTAGATGTTGGTGCTCCTCCTCTTTCATGTCTGAGTTCTGCGAAGGAATGCATATAGGATTGTGTGCATAGGATCAAGGGTGTTCTGTCGATAGTGGGCTGGGGACTTTGGAGGCTTTAACTTCCACTATTACTGACAAAAGAGTTGGAACTTTTGTAAGTAGGCCCAAGATCGATGCACAAGTACATGTATGATAAGAGGCGGCTGGACCTTGCCGTACTCTCCTGATCATGTCATTTAAGGCCGGCAGCTTCCTGTCGACGAGTAGGGCATGGATCGCTAGGGCATGTAGTAGGTCCACCTGGATTTCCAGTTTGTCTGAGAGAGTGGTTCAGACTGAATATATCACCTCCATTGTATTTAGCAGGGGGACCAGATGGAGTTTGGGGATTGTAGTTAGTTTTAACTGGAGAAAGCCTTGCTTGAGGTGACTTTGGTTTTTCTTCCTTACTGCCCAATGAAGCTAGGAGCAAATTAAGGTTGCTCTCTAAAATTCCCTCATTAGCTGTCATGTAGCAAGGGCCAATTTCTTTTGAGGCGATTGGATTCCCAAATGGTAATATAATAGGGAAAAGCATGGTGTTGTAATCGTGCTTTGGCCCAGAATTATTTGAAGTGTTATGCAGATCGATAGAGCGTTTGCGGGGCTGGTTGAACGGATTTAAAAGCATTTCTTGCACACAAATGAATCTTCAGGGACTCCACCCAATAGAGCATACTCAAGTCTCTTTGAAGATGAACATTCTGGGCTGCAACTAGGGCCTGCCTACAGCAGCTGTGAGGTGCTGAAGCTTTTTGCTGATTGCTGTCGGTAGCTGAGCACCTGCTCTGACGCGAGAACCTGGGCCTGGACCACGAGGGGGGTCTGCATGATGGCTTTGGTGTATAGTGCTGTTGGAGATAGAGGGGGGCTCCAGGCTTGTTGCGTAAACTCCTTGTCTTGATCCTGCCCCTGCTCACTCTAGATCCCAGCCAGTGGCGCTGACTATGAGTTCAGCCTGGCATTTTAAAGGTCAAAAGGGGGATCATCTGCTTCTATGTTGGGTTAAAAGAAACAACTTGGGTTTTCTTGGGCCCAATGGAATGGTCAGATGCAGTGTAGTTGGTGTTCACGCCTACTTATTTGTTCTCTCATCTGATGTTATGAACTGTGAAGGGGCCTCAAGTTTGCTTTGGGCTTTGCTTTCCCCTTGCCCCCATATTTGCAGACTGGGTTGCCGCCTCAACGTGCTTTCCCTGATCTCATGGAGGTAGAGTAAGAATGCAAAATGAGTAAGAGGAATGAACGGGCGAGCGGTTAAGGGAGGATCTCAGCACACTGGTCAGCCAGAGGTAGGCTGGCTGACACCATGCCGCCTAGTGGATATCGCTATCAACCACGCTGCCAGCCTGATTGCTTTGGTGCCTTAGAAGCCTTATCAACTTGTCAGGTTTGCTCCTTTATTGTCCCGTTGTCCTGCTAAGTGCCATGTGGTCCGGCAATACTGAAGGTAGTTCTGACTTTATTTCTGGAAACAGATGTGGAATGGGTGAAAAGTGCCAGAGAATAATGAAAGGGAGTGGAGGATCAGGGAAGGGTGCAAGCCACACCAGGGCTTGGTCACGCCACCCCCAGGTTCTACCTCAACAGCGGACACTAATGCTGCACCACATTTACAATCCATACCACCACCTGCACTGTTGACAAGTTGATACCACTCCTCTCGCTGTGCTCACCCCACTCCATCACACCAGCTCATCTCCGCTTTCTCCCGGAGGAATAACGGTGAGGGAGGCCAGGGTCCCACCTGTTGCAGTGGTCCGGTTGTGCCGGGGAGAGGGGGAAGGGGGGCATGGGGGAGAGCAATGCACAATATGAAAGAAAATTGCAAAAAAGTAAACTTACCTTCCAGCGGGGTCCTGAGTCTCTGCTCCTGCTCTCCTCATCGAACTCAAGGAACAGTCAGCACAGCCAGGCCCCACTGACCAATCACAGTTCTGCAATGCAGCGTTGTGACTGGTTTGAGCATCCTGGTTTGATGCTTAGCTGGGGAATAGGGGCCTGGGCATGTTCTCCAGGCAGGCTGTTATGCAGCCTGCATGGAGAACAGGGAAAGTGTGCTTTTGGCCGGTCAAACAGACATGTGCACTTAGGAGTGGGCCAACCACTCCTCCCCTTCCCTGCTCAGAGAGCAGAGCAGCCCTGCCCACCCGCAAAGCAGCATGGAAGCATAAAATGATAACTTAAAGTTACTATCATTTTATGTTTCTACTCTGCACTGCTTAAAAGCAGTGGGGCTCTTACCTGCAGGCTGCACCAATTCTAATGCAGTCCAGAAGGGAGGTACAGTGCTTTGCGGAAGTGGCCAGTTACAGCCTAGTCATGGACCACAAACAATACTGACTAATTGTGCATAATGTATTTGGAAAGGACTGCCCAGATCCAGATGCCACAGATAGTTGCTCACAAGGATAAAGGCAGTGAGGCAGCCAACTTACTGATTCAGACACTGCAGAATATGTTGCATTTTAACATGCCACTGGTATGGACCCACCATTGGACGTAGTGTCCTTCAGGACGAGCACCCCCGGGTTTTTTTCTGTTTTAACACCGCCTTGATGAAGGCGATAGAATGATGGAACTGCCACTTCCAATGGTGTAGGCCTGATCGAACATTTTGACTGAAATTCTTCAACCCAGTGGCGAGTGAATAAAAGCTTTTTAATGATGCTCTCATGGATCCCATAAAAGCAGTATGGGGAAGCCTACGTCTGCCATGGCGGTCAACAGACGAATTTTACAAACCTATAGACTCGCACCCGGTGACCCAGACTTTCTCCACCCATTCACTGCCAGAGTGCTTAGTATTTTCACACACACTAAGAAAACCTTGGGCCTTTTTTCCAATGCGGGCACTCACAATGAGTCAAATGCTGGAAGCACCAGGCATGAAGTTACTTTCATTTGGTAACTCAGCTCTGAGATCAATAAATGCCACAGGTCTCAATGCCAGATTTGCCCACTTCCAAGGTTCCAGGACTAGGGTGGTACCACTTGGTAGGGTAGGACTGACACGTGGCTGGGACCAGGTGCTGGGTTCAAGGTTGCTGGAGCCTTCGGTCGCTGAAGCTCCACTGTGAGGACACCAGTGAACAAGACTTTGGGGTCTTGGGTGAAAAAGAAGAAGGTCGAGTCCTTCTCAAGCACGTAAGAGGGCAGCAGGTCAGCACAACAGGGCAGCAGTCCTTCAGACTTTACCATAAGTTGTGATTTTAAATTCTGATTCTAGAGACCCCATACAAGAAAATGTACACACTGAGGTGCCGGGTTTTTAGAGACCCGGTGGTGCCAGGGTCTCTAACCTCTAGGTTCTCCCTGTTCTGGACTCACAGAAACACAGAGTCTTCTAGATGAAGTCAAAGATCGAGTTTATTGGCTGCAACCAAGTAACATGCGTCCTAGAAGTACGACAACACGGGCCGTAAGTTCTCAGGAGACTGTTCGTTATTACAGAACCAGACTTCTCCTTATATACGTAAATAACAGCTGCAGGCAAGAATTCTTAAGTTTACGATATGGCAATACAAATATTTCCACAATAATACAAAAAGCGAAGTCATGCTGGTCAGCACATATTCTAGATGTCCAGTTTGTGATGGATTACCTCGCCAGATCCAGAACTCCCATCAGATATCGATGAAATGCCGATAAGGTCGAGCCCCCTCCCACCATAAAACGGGTCATAAACAAGAATCACGGACAGGTGTGCATGTGTATGGAAAACAGGGTTTGTATGCAGTGAAGGGTTTATGACATGTTGTGCTTTGATGATATCGGGCTCGGCCACTGGGCGAGGAGCTGCCCAAACAGGCTTGACTGGAGGCGGTGGAGTCAGCTCGGCCAGGTCATGGGGGAGTCAGCTACAGAGGACGTGTCCTTTTGGATCAAGCTCGGCTTTAATCAATTGACTTATATGAGGGCAAGCCATAAGATGGATGCCGTTTACAAAATGGAGTCTGCGGGTTCGAGACGCAAATCAAGATTTGAGGGTATTAGCATCGCTTAATCATGACGCAAATGCATGGGGATGATGTCCCAATCATTACCGGTTCGTAGATACCAAATTCGTCATGATACGACGGTATTTTATAACGCGAGTGATGGACCCCGAGGCTGGTGAAACGGAGGGGTCCAGAATTGCAGTACCACAGACCCTCCTTTTGCCCTTATATAAGGCAATGACTCACGCTAGTCAGAGTCCAAATCGGTATTGACAAATTCACGGAGATGCTGTTGTAGCATCATTCTGTTGCTCAGTTCGTCCCTTGACACCGGCTTCCTTACACATAAAGTGGCGCAGAGGCCACATATTGCAGGAGCGCACTGTGCAAACAGGCAGAACATAAACAGAACGGCTAAGATCATCCCAATGAAGATCAGAGTTTTCCATCCCCAGGCGGAGATCAGTTCCCAGAACCACCCTAGCAGAGACCAATCCCCTTTCGCTGTGTGAAGGGAATAAGAGATTTTGTGTAATTTGGAGATGGCCTGGTACACTGTCGGAGCATTATCGGGGATGAAAATGCAACAACTAGATTGGATCACTCTACATACACCACCACGGTCTGCAAGTATGACATCTAGGGCAACCCTGTTTTGAAGGGTCATAAGTCGATCCGACTGAAGCTCAGCTGTCAGGTTGCTAAGGGCACCGGCCGTTTCGGTCACGGCGGATTCAACTATTCTTGTCAGTTGCCTAATGTTCCTGCTGTTCACCATAGGCCCCCAAAATGGCAGAAAACCCTTTGCGAAGTCTCCAAATTCTTGACCTGCAGTGTCGTCTTGACTCACGACACCCCTAACTGTCCTTGTCCGATGGTAATCTGCCCCGGCCGTGTAGGTGGGTGGCAGCAGAAACGAGATGAAGCATGTGCCCGAGAAGTCGGCAGGCAACCAAGTGTATGCCTTGTCGTGGCAGATGAAGTATGTACCCTTAGCCGCCAAGAATGGAGGGGAAGTTCGGGAGGCAAACACGTATGTTTCAGTGCATATGCTCTTCCCCAATTGTGCTACGGGATCCCTGCCAATGCCTTGCAGACATAAGTGACCACGGTGGGGTACCACCCAGACTGAGGATGATTTCTTTAATTTCTGGCTCTCACTTAATGAAATCCCATACTTGGTGATGTTCCACCTATTGTATGGGGTAAACTCATCTTTGGGAGTGGCTCTGATCGTGTCAATATCTCTACTCATGTTCTTTATTCCTGCTATCAATGCCCTGTTGTTTGAGTTCTCTCCCCGAACATATGGTTCAAGGGAAAACAGGAACATGGTCTGGAAGGCCCACAAAGAACCGTAATAACTGAAGGGCAGGACGAAGTAAGGGATACCCTTATCAGTTGTGTGCAGCATGAGTCCACATATCCAACAGTTCGTGTTGTTCATGACAGATTGGTGCTGGTGTAGGAGTAAGACAAATGAATTATTTACAAATTCGAGTCTTCTGGCAGACTCGTGTTCAGGTAGGGGATGGAAGGAGTGTGTCGGATCAGTGGGAGAAGGTGCGAGTTGTGTGTTGTGTATGAATGGAATTCGAAAAATGGACAGAGCAAAGCTAGTCAAAAACATTATTATACTACACAACATTAGGATGCTTAACACTAGAAAACGTCGCTTTGCCATTATAGTACATATTTTCTTTTCAAAAGTCATATGTCTAGCAGGTCTCTCAGCCCCTGGAAACTCCATCCTCTGGTTGCTGCCCACGGTGGGTGGTTGCTTCTGCCAAGATGTGCGCTCCGTCCAGTCCGGGGTGATTCCCTCAGACTGACCAGAACCGTTGACCTAGGCGTCCCCGGCTGCACTCCTCAGACTTCAACCGCGGCCTTAGCAGCAGAACCGGATGGCGGTTCGAAAATCAAAAATGAGCAAGTTCCCTGGGAGAGAGAGCTGTGGAATCAAAAAATAGTTCATGGAAAAAGGGAAGATCGCACTAGTTCGAGTATGTCAGTTCTTTGGTCTTGACCTTAGATTATATCGTTCCTTTTCAGGCACGGTGTGATCTTCAAACAGTGTTTCAGGTTTTGTAGTGTCCAACTGCAGCGACGGTGGCACAGATCCTTGCAGAATACAGTCACTCTCTTTGTCGGTATTAGTTCCTTTTAATCGTGCATCGCTGAAGGGGACAAAACGTGGTACAGATTCGTTCTCGGAGTCAGCGACTCCTTGCTGGACCCATCGGTCGTATGGAAGGGGCAACGGGACCCTTTTGCAATGGGCGCCGTGCACCCAATGTCTCTTTCCGTGGACACGTACTGCAGAGCGGGTGGACAGTAAAACCTGGAACGGTCCGGTCCAGCGAGGCTCCTCGTTTTTGGTACGTCTGAAATTCTGAATCAGGATCCAGGAGCCGGGTTCGATAGTGTGGCCTGGATCGTCAGACGCAGGTGGAGAGGAGCTGTGGACCTGTTGATGTAAAGCATGCAGTTTAGTTTAGTTTAGTCAATTCATGCAAATAGTCAAGCAGTACAGGGTACTCGATCTCATTGAGCTTTCTTGGCCTCGGTACTCCCCATATATTAGCTGGGCGCCCAAACACGATCTCGTGTGGGCTAAGTCCCAGTCTAGAATGGACAATCATCCTGGTAGACAGGAGTGCTAAAGGCAGGGCATCTGGCCACTTGAGGCCTGTGCTGGCTTGGATCTTGGCCAGTTTCAACTTCAACGTGCCATTATAGCATTCTACTAATCTTGCCGATTGGGGGTGGTTTGCAGCGTGGAACTTCTGGCGGATGCCTAGACACTCACATACTCTCTTCATCACCCGTCCCACAAATTCACTTCCGTTATCACTCCAGACAATCCTAGGCATGCCGAATCTAGGGAAAAATTCCTTGACAAGGGCTTTGGCAGTTGACAATGCAGTGTTGTTCTTAAGGGGGTATGCTTCTATCCACCTGGAGAAGGCGCAGACGACAACAAGGACGTATTTCAGGTTATTGCACCTCTCTATGTGAATGAAGTCGAGTTGCAAGACCTCAAACGGGTATGTTGGAGGGGCAAAATGACCAGCCGGGGTTGGGGTTCCCCTGCCGGGATTGTGTTTTAAACACACCATACAGTTTCTGACCAGATTCTCTGCACATCTTGGGATACCACTATTCTGCCATACTGGGGCCAACAGCTTACATATTACTTTCGCGCTGATGTGTGCCATTCCATGGGCCATTGTCACCACTGCGAGCACATAAGCGTCGGGTAACAACCATCGCTGATGTTCTGACAGTTCGACCCAACAACCATTCGCGTCTAACCTACCCTTGCTTTCTCTCCATTCATTCACCTCTTTCTCAGTCGCGTCAGATTGTATACATTTCACGCTTTCGATGGTGTCCTCACACATACCCACATCAGGGGTCCATCTAGCAGGACCTACTACATACATCCGACTCATTGTGTTCCTTGCAGTCTCTTTCGCGACCTCATCGGCAAATGCATTCCCTCGACCAACTTCATCTCGGATCTTCCTATGCGCGCTACACTTCACAATCGCAACCTGTAGGGGCAAGGTCAGTGACTCGAGAAGGTCGTGTACTAGCTGGCCATGTTGTATCTTTGCACCATGCGACGTCAGGAACCCACGTTCACGCCACAATCTTCCAAAACTGTGGATGACGCCGAAGGCGTACTGACTATCAGTGTACACATTCACTCGTTTTCCTTTCGCCAACACGCACGCTCTTGTGAGTGCGATTAGTTCTGCCGCTTGTGCAGAATTGTGGGGGATGCGAGCTGTCTCTACAATCGTGTGTAATGTTGTCACGGCATATGCTGCAGTCGTATCACCATTTGGCAACTTGAAACATGAACCATCAACCCATAAATTATCATTACATTCGGGGAAAGGAGTATCCTGCAAGTCTACTCTCCCTTTTGTCTCTTCCTCTGTCCTAAAGCAGCAGTCATGTTTGTCGATTTTATCTGTCTCTGCTGGTGGAATGGGTAGTAACGTAGCGGGGTTGAGTGTATCACACCTCTTTATTTGAATGTGGCTTGCCAACAGGGTCAATTCATAGCTGGACAGTCGAGCGCTGGTTAGGTGCTGTGTTTTCGTCCTGTTTAGTAAAATATCCACTGCATGTGGGACCATAACGGTCAGAGTATTATTCATGACTAACCCAGCCGACTGTCGAATACAGACAGCCGCTGCGGCAGTGGCCCTCAAACAGCTTGGTAATGCCTTAGCTACGGGGTCTAGAGTTGCGGAGAAATACGCACATGGGCGTTGTTTGTCCCCAAAGTGCTGTGTCAGAACTGATAATGCGCAACCTTCCTTCTCATGGACGTATAATGTAAACGGCTTGCTGTAGTCGGGATTGCCTAACACAGGAGCCGAATATAATGCTTCACGCAACTCGTGGAAACTTGTCTGACAATCTTCAGACCAAGGCAAAGGATTGGGTGTATCTTTACGCATTAATGCCAACAAGGGTTTGGCCAACAGTGAGAAGTTCGGTATCCATTGTCTACAGTATGATGTAATGCCCAAGAAGGCACGCACTTCTCTTTGTGTCCTTGGGACACTCAGTTCTGCAATCGCCTGTATTCTTTCTGTGGTCAGTCTCCTTCCCTCCTTCAATAAGATGTGACCTAAGTAGGTTACTTCTTGTCGGCAAAATTGTAGTTTGGAAAGTGAGACTTTGTGCTTCATGTCACATAAATGACGCAACAATGACAACGTGGCTCGTTTGCAAATCTCTTCAGTATCTGCAGCGATCAGTAAGTCGTCTACATACTGTATCAGAGTCGCGCCACCAGGTAGAACAATCGTATCGAGTTGCGTTTTCAGAGCCTGACTGAATATTGATGGACTCTCGCAGTAGCCCTGAGGAGCGCGTCTGAAGCGGAAACTTCGTCCTCCTAAATTGAAGCCGAAGATATCTCTGCTCTCCTCGGCAATCGGGATGCTGAAGAAAGCATTCTTCAGGTCAATCACCGAAAACCAATCGGCTGAGGCTGGAACCATTGTCAATAAGGCAGTGATGTCGGGGACGACTGGAAACTGCGGTACAACGATCTTATTCACTTCCCTTAGGTCGATCACGAATCGGTACACAGGGGGCTGTGAAGGATCGGTACGCTTTAAGACAGGCAAAACAGGACTGTTACAAATGTTGCCTGTGGTTTCTTCAATGACGTCTTTCTCAATTAGATCGCATATTATTTCTAGCAAAGCCTTTTCACATTCTTTTGACATTTTGTATTGGGGAATACGTGGCAACCTAACATTACTTTTCAATGTTATGACATACGGTGCTATCTTCAAATGACCTACATCATTAGAACCCTTCGCCCAAAGTACATCTGGAAGAGATGACAACTCAATCGGAATGCTCTCCTTTGCCAAATACATCGGGGAAATCACTTTCTTACCAAGGGTGAGTTGTACTCCCGAAGGGGAACAGTATAAAGTCGCATACAATCTCTTCAATAAATCCAAACCTAACAAATTTTCGCCACAACCGGTTGTAAGAATGAGGGATGCTTCTAATTCGCATGGGCCAACAGAAAGGGGCATGGGATTGGAGATCGGGTTTCTAACAGGGGCGCCAGAAAAGCCTACTGAAACATTCATTTCGCCGGACAAAGGTGCGCCAGGAAGTTTTGAGTGCATAATCGAACTTTTTGTAGCACCAGTATCCAGCTGAAATGGCTCCGACACTCCGGATGTGATCACCTCGACATAAGGTCCATTCTGATCTACTGGAACTAAAACAACTCCCTCTCTTTGTCCATGGCTGTCCTAGCAACTATTACCCTCATTCTCAGTCTCTGCATAATAGTCATCTGCATAGTACTGAGCTGACCTAGAAGATGTATTATTCTGTTGGTCAAAGCTATTCATAGAATTCTGAGGCGGAAAAGAATTGGTGTTCTGGGGGAAGTTTCTACGGCCCCTACCTCTAGGAGCCTGTTGACCACCTCTACCTCTTGTGCCGGAAATACCATTTAAACGTCGTGCAAGAGCTTGGCAATTACTTTTGAAATGACCCTCCTCTTTGCAATATGCACATTGATTCGGGCCATATGGAGAACGCTGGTGGGAAAACTCGTTTCCTTGCGCGCTTCTCGAATACTGCTGCGGTTGCTGATAATTGGGCTGACTAGGAGTGCGAGGCGGATATGCTTGCTGGAGGAGAACTTTAGTCTTTAGTTCCTTAGTCTTCTTCTCTGTCTTATCTAGCTCGTCTTTGCGCCTATTTTCGTAGTACTGGGCTGTGGCTAAAATCTGTGCTGACGTGGAAACAGCCCAAGCACTCTCTGAATCTTTCAATTTATTGCATAGTTCAGGAAGCAAATTATGTACAAATTTGTCTACGAACAATCTTTGGCCACCCTCGGTAGCCATATCCTGACCACTATGATCAGTGAAAGTCTCCTCAAATCTCGTGAAAAAGTCGGACACATTTTCGTCTTTCTTTTGCTTGCACGCAGATAGCTTGTCCCAATTTACACGCAATTCAGGCATTAACGTTTTCATGTACGCAATAATCCTACCTGGAAGATCTGCTATTAAAGGCTCGGGTTTAGAACCACCAACTTGTCGGGCATCAGTAGCAGTGATATTAGCCCATGAGTCACCTAGTTCCTGATCGTGGTCTGCATGACGAATCTTACTCCATAAGGGATGCGGAACCACGTTCCCAAACAGCATGTCTATGTCTGCTAAATTCATTATACATGAGCTGGCAGTCTGTGATAATTCCTTGTAATACCCCGCGGGATTTTTACGTGGATCAGGTAGTGTCTGTTTGAGTGCTAAAACTTTGGATCTTTTCCAGGGGACATGTACCCATACACGCTGGAAATGCGGTGGAACAGGCGGTTGCGCGTTCGCATCGCCTTCCCTCCATACCGGAGGAACCTCTCTCATGGGGTACTGTCGCGCCTTTTTCCTACCAGACACATCGTCCTCATCAAACGATCTAGAGCTGTTTCCTGTGCTCCTATAAGATAACAACAAATCCATTGCTTTCTCAACATCTGCGCCTATAATCATGCCTTCATAGAATTTGAATCACATGCGGGCTAGTTCCTGCATTCTGCGTTTTGGGTCATTGTCTCGTACATCTTCCCAAAGGTACACACACATTTCCTCAAATACGTATCTTTGAGTGGATGGATCCCACTGACGGAAAACTTCCATAACCGACTGAAGATCATACCTCACAGTATCAGTAACCCATTGGCGTGCTAACTCATTCAGTACTCCTCTTTCTTCGTAGTCGGGTAGTTGACTACGCAACTGTCTACGTTCTGGTTTAGGGGTCGTTTTAGGTGACCCAAAGAACGGCGAGAATAGACCAGTGACAGTTCTTGCCACTCTCTGCCTGACAGAAGGAGAAGCTTGCGGCGAAACAGATGCGCCAGAGAAGACAGGCTGATGTAAAGAGGAAGTCGAAGCGACAGCAGAGGAAGTTGAGGCAGTAGCAGACATAGTATCGTAGTGAATAGTTGGAGCAGTAGGCAAGGTTGTAGAAGTAGAAGGAGTGTGTAGCAAAGGCGGCGGCCCTTGAGAAGGCTGCGCCGGAGAAGTAGGAACCAGCTGAAGAGGAGCTGGTGTTTGTGCGAGAGTTGCAGTCCGTGCACCTGGGCGTGGTATAACAAAGCGCTTCGGGGTGCAGTAGCATCTAGCGCATATGGGGGTGGTGAATTCAATAAGTGCGACATTAAAGGATCGTTCTCTGATTTCCCTTTTGAACTTTGTCCTTCATGTGGCAACATCGGGTAGCATTTATCTACTGCTAACTTCTTGCTTCTGAGCATTTGTTCACTTTCTTGCTCTTCCTCACTATCTCTGTATGCAATGGCGGCTTGCACCATTGACATACCTCTTCTATTTTTCTTAGCTAGTTTCATTTCTTTCTGTTTGGCTTCTTTGCGCCATAAGCGAAAAGAGTCAAACATCGCCGGCCGGGCTTTCTTCTTGAACAATTTGACCTCGAGGTTGTCTAATATTTCTGAGTCGAAACTACCGTGTTGGGGCCATTGTAAAACACCATCCTTGTGGGTATATTTCATCCATACCTCGTTATACGTGATAGGACCTACTCCATGCTTTATATATAACTCATATGTTGGAGTTCCAATCGGAGGAACCGGACACGAATCCTCTAATCGGGAGTCCTTACTACAACCAAGACAAAACAAGTTTCCAAGTCTGCTGAGACCAGGCATCTTCGCTCACTAGTCTAGCTTCAAACTTCAAGGGATTATCTAATTATGATATTATCGTGAATACACGAAACCCTCGGTTTTGGTGCTTGCAAGTACCAATAATACAAACCGTATCTCTGGGATACCAAGACTAAGAACCAAACTAAGAACTGGGAGACGCTCCACTTATACTTAACTGAATATTGAAGATCGGTGACGTCACTAGAAGACTCTTCTATAGTTTCGCTCTACCAAGGATCACTGGGTCCAAAACAGGGCGATAGTCAGGGCAGCAGTCCTTCGTAGCCGTCGGGACGCGGGGAACCTCGCAGCAAAGACCTTCGGAACCACGTCGACATACAGGGGTCGCTGAAGTGGCTGGCCGTCCTCCGGAATTTTCACACGAAGCTCCTCACGAACATCTGGCTTGGACCGTCACCGCTTGATATCGCCTCGAGTTGGGCGCCAACTGAGGTGCCGGGTTTTTAGAGACCCGGTGGTGCCAGGGGATCACACCCGAAGACCTCTAGGTTCTCCCTGTTCTGGACTCACAGAAACACAGAGTCTTCTAGATGAAGTCAAAGATCGAGTTTATTGGCTGCAACCAAGTAACATGCGTCCTAGAAGTACGACAACACGGGCCGTAAGTTCTCAGGAGACTGTTCGTTTTTACAGAACCAGACTTCTCCTTATATACGTAAATAACAGCTGGAGGCAAGAATTCTTAAGTTTACGATATGGCAATACAAATATTTCCACAATAATACAAAGAGCGAAGTCATGCTGGTCAGCACATATTCTAGATGTCCAGTTTGTGATGGATTACCTCGCCAGATCCAGAACTCCCATCAGATATCAATGAAATGCTGATAAGGTCGCGCCCCCTCCCACTATAAAACGGGTCATAAACAAGAATCACGGACAGGTGTGCATGTGTATGGAAAACAGGGTTTGTATGCAGTGAAGGGTTTATGACATGTTGTGCTTTGATGATATCGGGCTCGGCCACTGGGCGAGGAGCTGCCCAAACAGGCTTGACTGGAGGCGGTGGAGTCAGCTCGGCCAGGTCATGGGGGAGTCAGCTACAGAGGACGTGTCCTTTTGGATCAAGCTCGGCTTTAATCAATTGACTTATATGAGGGCAAGCCATAAGATGGATGCCGTTTACAAAATGGAGTCTGCGGGTTCAAGACGCAAATCAAGATTTGAGGGTATTAGCGTCGCTTAATCATGACGCAAATGCATGGGGATGATGTCCCAATCATTACCGGTTCGTAGATACCAAATTCGTCATGATACGACGGTATTTTATAACGCGAGTGATGGACCCCGAGGCTGGTGAAACGGAGGGGTCCAGAATTGCAGTACCACAACACAGGCTACAATGGCAGACCTGAGACATGTTTGAAGTGCTGCATAATTGTGTCGCACAATCAGTGCTGCTGGCCCACTACTAGAATTTAGTTTACAGGCCCTGGGCACAGCCAATTCTACAATGTTTTAAAAGGAGAGCATAAACACTTTAGAATGGTTAGAAGGGGTAAAGTGTGCAGGGTCCTGACGCCAGCAAAAACGAAGTCAGCAATACAGGAGGGTTGAAGGCAAAAAGTCATCGGAAAACTACGCCAAGGATGTCCAATCCAACAATCAATCATTTAATTCTGCAGTTGTTTTCCATGCAGTAAACTAGGGGCCATATTTACATGAAAATGGCGCATTATGGTGCCGCAACAAATTTTGCTGTGCTGAGCTGCATCATTTTTCAAAACGCAGGGATGCGCCCTATTAATAAAAGTACAGCACATCCCTATGCTCATCCCTGCACTAGTGCAAAGAAAGCTGCTTAGCGCTAATGCAGGCACCCTTGCATCATGGTGGAAGGGTGCCTGCGTTGCAGGGATGATTGTGTTTGTGCAGGAAGGGACACCTTACTGCACAAAAACAATCATGAGTGGCATTTTTCTCCTCCTATGTGTGTTGCAGAATACAGATCCTTGCAAATCTGGAGCATTGTCAAAAAGCTATGGGTGTTGCTGGGAACACCCACAGGAACACCCATTGCACACCCCTTTGCCACAGAAAACTGCTTGCACAGGGCCATATTTACAAGGCTGTTTTTAAGCCATGGAAAGTGGCTTAGCACTGCCTTGTAACGGAGGGCCGCCGGAGTGTCAAAAAAGTGATGATACGGTGGCGCTAGGGGCTTGTAAATATGCTCCTAAATTGTGCTTTTTGTATAGCGCCAACAAGTTTGTGCATACTATTGCTCAATTATTCATCACAACAGGTCACCCCATTGGCTCTACTCCCTCTTGAAGCAGAGCACCAGGGCTGGACTAGGATGGTAAACTAGGCCTGGCAATTCTGTCTGGTTGGAATGCTGCTGCGCTTTTGTTACAAGGGGACGATTTTTCAGAACTGCTGCTAAACTGGCCCCCAGCAACATAAACGGCCCCCACCGGTACAAAACCGTCCCCCGCCCTTCTGGACCACTGGGGAAACGCTCGGTGCTCTCCAAGTAGGGTGAACAGATTTTCAGAATGAAAAACCGGGACAAGCACAGACATAGAAACAGGACTTAATGTCCTAGGAGGTCTCGGGGCTTCATATTAAAAAAACAAAAAATATTTACACATTACCTACTTTTGTGTGAAGAGCCCCAGGGTCCGGCTGCTGGTGGGCCCGGCCCTGACCTATGGCCTCTGCAGCCCGGATTCATACCTCATTAAATCCTGCTGTGCTGCTTGAATGAGGTGAAGCAGCACAGAAGAAGAGTTTAAAGAAGTGAACTGCTGTCCCTGTTTTTAAGAGGGCCGGTTGAAATATGAGCCTTGCACAACACTATCATTAATGTGCAGGTTCACCCGACCCTCCCTTAAAAACCGGGACATTTCTTCGTTTTAGAGGAAAGTGTCGGGACGCCGGGCTCGGGACAGTTCTTCAAAAAAAGGACTGTCCGGGCAAAACCGGGACGTCTGGTCACCCTACCGCTACGGGCAGTCCGGCCCTGTTTAGCACCCATGCCGAAGCCTGCGGCCAGGGCTAGTTCTCGGATTTTTGGGGCCCCAGGCAGAAATGGAATGTGCGAGGCTTCTCTAATTTACATAAGTGAAACATTCAGGTCTCTGGAAGCTGCTTTGTGTAGACTCCTCCTGGGCCGCAGCTCCTCCTCTCAGCCACCTTACAGGCCACTCTTTTACAGCTCCTATCAGGCTGAAGGAGCGAGAATTGTTTGTGGGCTGAAAGTTAAAACTGTGGGGGCGCTAAAGTGCTGGACAAAGGGCCTCCCGCAGGGTTGTATGACGATCCATTGCAGACTTTTTTTCGCGCACATTTACAGCGCGGCAGTTACATCGCAACGGCGGTCACATTGGCATTGTTTGCATCGCACGTTGTTGCAATGCTAATGCGGCCTTCAAATTGGATAGCGTGTCACATCGCAGACGTTACATCGTGCGGCATGACAACGCGATGTTTGTGCCATATCACAGGTTTAAAATGTTTATATCCAATAATACTTCCACAGCATTTGCCACATTATGCACATAGTTTGTCCTTTCTTGCTGAATAATTTAGTCAGTCTTTCTACAATATTCGTTTCTCCTCTGCCATATGATTCCAGTGGTTCTAGACATAGCCAGTATGGCAGCGTTTACAGTATGCCGTTTCTCATACATCTGCTAATTTGAGCTGGTAGTTCTAATTGAAGCCGACTGGCACTCATTTTTAGGGACTAAGGGCCATATTATCAAGGGGGTTTATCTCCGCTTTTTTGGCTTTAAAAGCCAAGAAAGCGGAGATAAAATTATCTCCCTATTACCTAGCTGTCGCTAACACCAGTTAGCGACAGCTAGTAGGAGATAGCGACCATCTTGGGCCCCACTTTGCATGTCAGTGATATTTATCACTAATGACATGCAAAGTGGGCGTGCCAAGATGTTAGCGACTGGAAACAGTCGCTAACATCGCTATCTCCTATTACCAATATTTGGAGATATTCGCGCTAAGCACGAATATCTCCAAAAGCTAACACCTGCCCCTGAGCAGTTCTTGACCATGTTATCCAATGGGAGGTGGATAACATGGCTAAGAGCATTAGCTCGGTAATGCATGAATATCGCGGACTTTTCAGCGATATTCATGCTTTGCGGCGATTTTTATCGCATTTGCGATAAACCTTGGTAATACCAAGGTTTATTTGCGGTAAAAATCGCCGCAGCTCAGCTGTAAATTTTTGTCTCTAACCAAGCATTAGTGATAATTATCTCTATTGCTTGGTAATATGCCCACTCGTCTCGTCATCAGACTTTGACCAAGAACAAGTGAGTCAAAAATCCGGAGAAGAAGGAAAAGAAAGCAGTAAACTCAGTGGCGCAGGGATGAAAAGAACCTTCAAGAGTGTGAAATAAAGGGTCTGGGGGCGTGGGGTGCTTGAATAAAGATGGAATAACGATGTTTGAGTTAGAATTAATACCACAAAACATTAGCAGTCGGCAACTCTTGGTGCTGAGCTTTAGCGAAAACTTTTGGGCCCCAGCACGTGCTGTTGAAAGGTTTGTAAATCCTGTCTTCTGTTGCTTGTTTGTGTTTTAATGTGATGTGTATTTTGTTACCATTTGAATAGCACACCCCTGCCACTGGAATATGGCACCGGGTATAGGCCCTCGGTACTGAAGGAGACGGTCCATCGAATTGAAACGGGCTCCTTTTCATCTTCAACCAACCCCCATCCATGCAACAAAAGTCAGCAAAGAGAAAGCCTCAAGGCAGACTTTGAAGGCCTCGCTCGAATCTCCGTTTACAACGCTGCCTGCCAGGCGACACGTGCGCGGAGTGAGCCCTGCCTTCCTGGCATGAGCAGGGCCGCCACTGGCAGCTGGGGTGATGGTTCAGTCTCGAGAAAGGTGCACCCTGATCTTCACTAATGCAAAAGCAACTTTCACGCAAAGATACAGCTGAGTTCTGAATCTCTTGGGAAGGTCGCAGCTAATAATGGGTTTATAACACTAATGGCCGGATCCGCTCACCGCCGGGCTTGATTACATTTTGCACATAAGAAATGTAGAAATATTGAAAAACATTGTGACAGACCAAATTGCCGCTATCCTTCAGACCACACCCCCTCACTGTCGCCGACGCTTTGATTGTAAGATACATAAACAATATTTACATCTGCGAGGCTGTTTTTTTGCATCTCATATTATACGCACCCATCCACACTTTTATCCATCACGCACAAATTATACGGTTCGCCATCATTCCATTCATCATCCACCCACAAATGATACGGTCCGCCATCATTCACCCATCCACACTTTTATCCATCCGCCCATCAGTGATAGGCACTGTTTACTAAATATTGACACCTGCGCCATTACACACGTTATGGCTGTGAATACATAATTGTAAGTTAAGTAAGTGTTAACTTGTGAGTGTGGCGACTTGATAGGAGGCTCGAACCCTGGTTGACAGCACCAAAGTCGGCAGAGCTATCCTTCAGACCACATCTCTCAGTGTCACCGATGCGTTCATTGTAAGATATATAAACAATATTTACGTCTGCGAGGCTGTTTTTTTGCATCTCATCACTGTCATCGACGCGGTAATTGTAAGATATATAAACAATATTTATTTTGTATGCTTGTTGACACGATATGTAGCACGACAGTCTGCATTTTTTTGCATCTCGTATTCGAAAAAACATTAGCATTCGGCAACTCTTGGTGCTGAGCTTCAGCGAAAACTTTTGGGCCCCAGCACTTACTGTTTTGCAAACTAGGCACTGCCATCCCTGCTGCTCATGTGCTGTTGCCACGAAGGGTTTGTAAATCCTGTCTTTTGTTGCTTGTTTGTGTTTTAATGTGATGTGTATTTTGTTACCCTTTGAATAGCACACCCCTGCCACTGGAATATGGCACCGGGTATAGGCCCTCGGTACTGAAATGGCATCATCTGCGAGGCTGTTTTTTTACATCTCATCACTGTCATCGACGCGGTAATTGTAAGATATATAAACGATATTTATTTTGTATGCTTGTTGACATCGTAGCACATGTAGCATGACAGTCTTCATTTTTTTTGGCATCTCATATTATACGGTCTCATGCGTAGTAATGTCATCATCTGCGAGGCTGTTTATATTTATATTTATATTATTTTGTATGCTTGTTGACATCGTTGTAATGGCATCTTAACATCGCATGCGTTGTAATTGCATGCGATGTTAATGCCATCGCGCCGTTGTAGCATGCGCAGTAAAAGCCTGCGATGTCAACGATCCTGCGATGTAAAAACGCGGTGCGATAGCACCGCGATGTATTGACATCGATGTCATGGGTGTTTCCCCTCCCGCAGTGTCTCTAAGTTGGCAGCCGGGCAGGAGGCCTAATTGCAGGACAAACCTGAAAAATGTGCATCATTCAGTGGTCGAAGTGGGTGGGATCGGCAGGGAACGGCGTGCCCCTACTTCTTTAATTTAGTGGAATCCGTTCCCCGATTTTTTATTTTTATGAATGCATCCCAGGACTGCAGGCTCGGCGCTCGTGTACGTTTGAGGACGGGCGGGTTGGCATTGAAGGAAAAGGACTCTGTCTTTTCCTTCTTGCCCAGAGAAGACAAGGGCAGTGTCCACATCTCCTGCTCTGCCACTGGCAGCTGCCCCCTCTCTTTCTCCCTCTTCTTCCCTCTCTTTTTGTCTTGCTCCTCACTTGCTGAAAACTGTGGCCTCTAGAAACTCTTCTTACCCTCTTTTTCCTCTCATTTCGTTTATTTGTTACCCTGTGAAATTGATCCAAAAACAGAAAAACGCTTTTACTTGAAATGTCGTTCTATTATAAAGTCTAAGCTCCGGATGAAGAGAGATAAAAGGTTTAATATATGAAAAATAACTAAATAAAGCAAGACAAAGTGGTCACAAAGTGGCCAGAACAAAAAAAAATGTCCCCTGTTGTTGAAGTGCACCATTCCCGGAGGTACTGAAATACCTGGTTGATGGGTGGATTGGAAAACAAAATGTGTATTGCACCTCAGTGTTCACGGAAGTGGTCTTTTTAAACCATGCAGCTTACATTTTGTAAGGATATAAGGCATGAACATTGAAACTGGTCCCTCCTGGACCCTGTAGCCGTGCCCTGATTTCTGAATGAGTGTAAAAGCTTTAAGGTAACCATGTTGTTTGTTGTTCCTGCTTACATTTAACATACTTTACCTAATTTTGCATTCCCTATGAGTATTTGTTTTTTCCAGGATGTTGTTACTTTTATTTTAGGCAGCATATTACTCTTTTCCAGTGCATAATTTGAATTGAGTCACATCCAGGTTTTTATAGCGGCACAATTGGGTTGTAGCTGAGCTGAAGGCAGTGCGATTTTCTCTCAGTGGGGCAGTAACGTGTTCAGTGTGGGAGAGGAAGTTGCACTATGGCCTGGGCTGCTGAATTTGGAACTGGGGAACCAGGTTCAGCCTTCATGACCAGTCCATCAGACCATTCTCCTGAGACAGCACGTTCCTTGCTACACCTTAGAAGGCCTTGCTAAGCCTTAGAAACCCTGGTGTCTTAGCACCAGCAGGTGAATCTTAGCCCCTAGCGGTGTGGGTTAACCTCGAAGGTCTGTCCACCACAATACATACTGAAGTTCACCTCCAATCTTGGGGGAAGGCCTATAAAGCAGCAAACCTCAGAGTGGCAGTGACTCTGCCACTGAGGTCACAGGACCCTTGAGGCCAGTCCGCCCCACCCTTTGGTACCTCCATTGGCCTTGTTGCAGCAGGAATAGTGCAACTCACCAGGGATCGGCAATGCAGGATTTGCACGCACATCAAACTAGGTTTGCAAAATTCAAGATCCCTCCGTTTCATGCACAAGTACTTTTATATGCTCTACCTACTTTGGGGCCATCTGAATTATGCGCCAATGGGGGACAATATTAAAGTTATGCAGCAGTGTTAACTAAATTATGCAGCATAAAAAAGGCTGCAGCATAATGCGGTATATTTTCTGATACTTTATTATTCTGACATTTGTACACATACTAACAGTCTCTGCCAAGATTTTGCCTTATTAGAACCAGTGCAACATAGAAATGCAGCAGTGAGAAAGGTGTACAGTCAACCTATGCAATGGACTGTCCACTTCGCAGCAATACAAGTCACATTTTTTAGTAACTTGTGTTCCATTTGAGCTGCACACTATTTATTAGTTAAAATCATCAGATTATTCAGCAGATGATGTATTATGTGACAAATATGGCAGAGACATAATTATGTGGAAAACATTTGCAAACTAGGATATTTTGCCATTCATGTTTGAACTGCTCTTGTGGAAAAAGGGAGAAGTGATGATGACAGAAACTCCAGGGCTCAGAGACAAATGGCTTATGATTCCACTTTTAAGCATATTTGGGAAACTCTGTGACTGGGAACGTATCGCACTTTGTGAATGTATTTTAATGTCAATTACTCATAGTAAACCTTAAATAAACGTGTATCCATTGGTTTACTTAAATGACGCAGTAAGTTGTAACTGATTATTGAAATGCCAAACAAATACAAAAGTGATAAGAGGTAAAGTTTCAAATACCTTTGCAGTGAAAAAACAGATCGCCAACATCCATACACTTTCAATGGTTGTGAGGAAAACTGCTGAATAACCTCGCGATAAAGCCGCACATCAAGTTTCACAATCAACCAGCATTTACAAAGAAACAGCAAAATAATTATAGGCTCTAGCCTCCCCAAAAAACTCTTTCATGCGTTCGTTAACTTTTCATTGAGGTTTAAGTTTCGATGTACACAGTGGTGTAATGCAATGTATGCCCATTCCTCCACCTCGCAGAATGTGAAGAGCCCTTCTCAGTCTCCCATATCTCACAGATATTGGTTATGCCTTTCTCAAAATTTTGAGTGGAAGCAACATGTTTTTTGTGTGTGAATGTGTGCACAATGAAAGGCCGCCTTTCTTTGTAATTGTTTCATCATTTTCAAACTTGGTAACACAATCCACACAATTACACTCCACACTATACCGCATAATTTCAATCAGCATAATTACACTAAACGGCACACACTACACAATTGTACTCTACACATTTCCATTCCAGACCACATAATTCAAATACAAACCCATAATTCAACACTACAATTGCACAAAACACCTCATATATCCAATCCAAAACAAAGAAATCCACATCAAGCCACAAAATACCATTCCACTTAATTACACTCCATAACCCACAATCCCACTCCACATAATTCCAGTACACTCAATAACACAATTACTATCCATATACTCCCACTGCACACTATGCCACATAATTCCGCTACACAAACCCAATCCACACCACACAATTCCGCAACTAACAATTACAATCCAACCCACATATTTCTACTCCACACCACATAGATCCACTCCACTCCAAACCAAAACATATTGGTAAAAGACATTATCATTTACAACACCAATAACTAACTCTCCCAAATGCGAGACCTATTGCATTGGAAATGCTTGTTTAAAAGCATAGGTTATTTGTGAACTGTTGCTTTTTTTTGGTTAAAAGCTTGGCAGTTTCTGGAGCAACCCAGAGTATTTTGTGTGTACTGGATCAGTATTCCCGTCTACGTATTACTTTTGCCCCATTTTAAGCACCTCGGACATACTATAGTACCGGTTATTAGACTTGTATATGATCATTATTTTTGGTTTGGTTGTTATTCCTGTACATGATTATTGAATTTTGCTCAACTTAATTTATCATGCTCCAACATTTGATTCAATGCCTTTTAGACTCCCCATTTGACTCTTGGTTCGATTATTGTTTTTGGTTACTGGTTATTATTCCTGTATATTATTATTGTATGTCCTCCCCTTATCTCTCTATGCTCCATCGCATAGCCCATTCCAACTCGTAGGTATGGGGGCGCGGGAGCCACAACCGGCGGATTCTGATTGTCGCCGACGTTACTCCAGTGGACCCGAGCCTACCCGCCTCCTCTCCCTTCCTGACTTTGATTATTGATTTATATACCCCCCTGACTTCTTTAGGCACTCTTATTCATACTCAATGGGTCTCTCTCATGGACTTCTTTAGTTTTGTCCTGCCCGCCATTTTGCTGCTGTTCTCGGCCGCTTTATTCTGGACCCTGACCCGCCATCTTGTCCATTCCCTTGTCCTTTACCCATTTCCCTTGTTTCCCCCTTGACGATTTGCCTTTTCTCCATACCCTTGTATCCCTCCCACCCTCCCTTGGTGCTGTGACTGCGTGCCCTCTCCGACCCCACTTAATGGAACTCTGCGCTCCTGTTTTTTTTGGGTCTTGACCTGAGAAAATCTACTATTTGTATATATATATGTAAATAGAGATAACTCTAATCACTAGTATAGGCAGTAGACCTTTGTACTCTCTACCATTCCTATATGACTCTTAGAGTATATCCATTCGTATCCCTTCCTTGAGTGACTTTACTACTTGTACATTTGTAACTTTTTCTGTATATATATTTCTTCCTTGTGTGACTTTTTAACATGTACATTTGCAATTTTTTTTCTGTTTGTATTTTTTATGTAACGCATGTAATCCTAGGTCCTTATGTATCGCACTGTTTCTTTTGTAAAGCGCTCTGACACCTTCGGGTAATATTCGCGCTATATAAATTCGCATTAAATAAATAAAATATTGAGCTGTTATGTTTGTACTAGTTGATTCAATGCCCATTAGATTCCCCATGTTAGACTAATGCTCTGATTTGTTGCCTTTGCCTCCAATTGTAAAGCGCTCTGATATCCTTCGGGATCAAGTTCACACTATATAAAACTTTATAAATAAAAAATAAAAAGAATTTATTTTTAAAAAAATGGGGATGTTTTGCACTTTCAGGCCACACCTCTGACTCCTCCAACTGACACAGTCCTCGGGTTATTTACGCCCTCTGATTCTCCGCCCACGGTTCCCCTACTATTTTTCCCCCACTGCGACCACTGGTCTCATTGTAACCTGGGGCAAGAGGAAATGTCTCTTTCCGCTGGGCCTCCCCACACCATCGGCAGGTGTACAAGAGAGCTGGTGGTTTCTTGCACTGGTGCGGGGGCCCCATGCTGGTGGGCTCAGTGCAAGGCCCTGGTCACCTGCCCACACAGCCCATGCCTAGCGCCGGCCCTGCCTGCGGCCATCCCGGATTTGGAGAGAGGGTAACCAGTACTGGGAGATACCCTCTCTCTGTTTCTTCCCCGCCGCAGGCGCGCCTTCCAAAGCTCTTCACAGCAGAGTCTGTGCACGCGCCTGAATGCGCCACAAAACTAGGGCTGCTTGAGGTCGCACTTCAATTTTAACCCCTTCACTGCGGCGGCTATTCTGCCGCAGTGCTAAGGGGCGGGGCGGAAATGCGACGGGCGCATGCTGGTAACGGAACCGCTCCGTCACCAGCGTCGGTTGCGCTGTGCTTATGACGGAGCGGTTCCGTCATGGCCCCGCCCGCACAATAGAACACTCAGCGCAGGCACGGAATTCGCACCGCGCAGGAGCGTCGGGCGGGCCATGACGGAGCGGTTCCGTCATCAGCATGCAAAGGGTTAAAAAATAAATCACACACATTTCGTCGATACATTTACATTTCTTTATATAACCACTTAGCATTCCCCATCGACATGCGTGTTCTTAGCCAAACATAGTCATAATAACAGTACAGCCTACATAGGGCTAGATGTAGGTAAAATAGATTTACCGATTTTTAATTACCGAATTTTACCGATTCAGTAATTAAAAATCGGTAAATCTAAGCTGTGGACATGTAGGTATTCCAGATGTGCTGGAATACCGAATCGGAAGTATTCGGTATTTACCGATTCGGTAAATACCGAATCGGTAATACCCATTCATTCCTATGAACTTTGAAGCTCATAGGAATGAATGGGCATTACTGATTTGGTATTTACCGAATCGGTAAATACCGATTTCCACAAGGGTGCAGGGGTGTCACTTTGACACCCTCTGGCACCCCCAAAACAGGCTCGGGTGCCATGTGGCAGGCATACATGCCCTAAGGGCAGGTCTGCCTGTCACATGGCATAGGTGTGCATGCACACATGTGCATGCACACCGGGATCGGTATTTTACCATCAAATTGGATTTGATGGTAAAATACCGATTCTGTAAGGCCTCTGGGACTCAGAAGAGTCCCACCTACATCTGGGAGCCTCAGATTCGGTACATTTACCGAATTTTTATTTTACCGATTCGGTAAAATGCCCCCTACATACCTGTCACCCATTTACCGATCGGTAAATGGCCTGAAACGGCCACCTACATCTGGCCCCATAGTCATTATAATAGCATAATAACCAGTTTTGTCTTCCTATTGATTCTTAAGGCGTGATCGCCACCTCATGGATTTTAATGAGAACACATGGTCCTTTAATGTAACCTGACAGTTACGTTTAAAACTTTACAAGCCAGCCTCTTGTATCATTCCCAAAGCGAGCAGGGACAAGTTATGTATCACATCGGAGTCATCCTGCCTCAAAATTTGTTTTCTATCCCCTTTTTCTGATGTCAGGATCAACCCAATCCATTGCACACAATGAAAACTCCGTCCGGTTTTCCATTCTGCATTTCCTTGAAGTGTAGGGCATTCTGGTACAACGTATGGTATGTGTTCTGAAATATGTGCCTTCAATCTACACATTCTTTTCCCTACGTATATAATGAGTAAATGCAGCCAAGCATTTGAAAAAACAAACGTAAATTAAAAGAATTCTTTCCTCTGAGTGTGTGAGCAAAATTTTAAAAAAGCCACATGCGGAGTTACGTGCTCGAGTTTGCACGGGCACTCACATGGCACTGTATCATTTTGCTTTGTGCCTGCTGCTTTTTTTAAAGGTAAGTAAATTAACGCAATGCTTTGATTCCCTTTGTGCTGCTTTGCATTTATTTGAGTGCCTCATAAAATCTTAGTAACTCCTTCGGTATAATCGGCAGGCATGTAATTCTCTGCACTCCCCAGGATGTGAAATGGTTACGAGCCAGTAGATACTCCAAATTAAGTTACTTTTTAAAAAAAGTCGCTCACACTTCATTGTCCACCGCACTGCTACGCGCTGTGTCCCATATCACTATAACCACACTCCGGTGGTCATCCCGCATCCTTCCAACCACACACCCTACACCAGGCTTCTGCGACAAGTAGCTCGTGAGCCACTGGAGGCTCTTCAGGTCCCTGTAAGTAGCTCTCCTGTGTGCAGTCCAGTCTACTAAAGTGGAAGCTTTCGCTTGGTTGAATTAATATATTTATATGAAAATTGAAGTGTTTATTTGAGATGAAAATTAGTGTATTTTCAAAACTCATAAAATGATGTTTGAAGAAAAATCTAAACTTATTTTAAAGCTGATATTTGAGTGCTAAATGATGTGGCATCGGTGAGACATTACTATTATTATAATTACCCTGGTATCACAAGCATTGCACTATGGTGGTTATCTATTAACCTGGTGGTTATTGGATACCTGACACTAAGTTGACGGCACTCCCACACAATTAACACTAAAGCGATGACCTCAACAACCACAAGGATACTTGCTTGACCTCCTGGGAAGGTGTGACAGAAAAGCCACAGAGGTTTTTATTGACTCAGGATACTTGTCTAATGGCTTTAGAGGGTGAGGCAAAAACGCCGCAGAGGATTTCCTCATTTCTGGACTGCTTAGCCTAGAGCTGCCAGTGAGCTGATAGAAGCTGAAAAATACTTGTTGCAGAAACACGTTCTCCCCCTCTCCGAATCGCTACCGCTAAGGGAACCACCCTCTCATCCAAACAGGAAATAGAAAGGTATTGGCATCAGCCACGCCAACTTTCACGAGCCCCTGTATCGCCCTACTTGAAACCCCACGGCCCGAACTCCTTCGTGATCAATTTCCCCCCAACCTCTCACTTAAAGCAAAAAGAAACCTCAAACACAGTCTGATTAGACAGCACCCAGTATCACTTTTTGCAGACATCTACCACTGCTCCTGAAAAGGACAGATCAAAATGGATCTCATCTTCCACACGGAAAGACCTGATAAATGGATCGCGACGTTCAGATCACAGCTTCCAACCTCCAGAACTACGACCACTCCACATAGCTGCAAATTGATGGCATTACTCACTAACCGTTCGATACGGAGCGGTAACACTTTTCTGACCATCTACATGAATGGCACATTATTGATACAATCCAACAATGGGAATCTAGAGGCCTTCGACTCCCTGTTCTCCTCGCTGCAAATTGCCCCCTTGCACACGCCCCTACCTTCCCTGCCCTACTCCGTACCCCCGGCCGGCCTACCTCGCCAGGAGAGCCAATCAACCATTCCCGCACCCTCTGCCAGCCTGCCACGCCAGATCACCTCAACCCTAAATCCAGGAATGGCCCTCTCCTACAATCATTGACCTCTAGCTACTTCACTCCAGCCATGGGCAACAGGACGGTGAAACCATGACATGATTCACTGCTCCCCCCACCCACGGCCCCATACAGAGACAGAACAATCACTGATAGGCAGCAATACACTGACATGCACACCCCCTAACAGGACGTCCCTGTCCAAGCCACCCCCACCTCCCTCGATAAACATGGAGCATCGTCTCGCCCTTCTTGAATGCCAGTTAGAAACGATAACCCTGGGCCTGAGGGAAATCTTAACCAACCTCGACAGGGCACAACAGCCAAGGCTAACTCCTCCCCAGACTCCTACTCTGACCAGCTCCACCCAACTAAGACATGACAACATGCCACGTCCGAGTGAGTTCCCTACCACCCCCATGACCCTGGCACAGAGACCCATAGAAACCGATACAGAGAACCGAGCACAAAGACCAAGAAGAACTACATTAGCTATGTCTGCAAAAGAAGCGGCTGAGCTATTTCTAACATACAACTCTCCCCCCACAGCCTCCCCTAAATCCAAGATCCAAGTGATCACCGGTTTCGGAAGGGATCTCCACCCCCTGAATTCCCCAAGACCACCGGCCCTCCTCACTACCTTACAGAGGGCCCCCCCCTCATAAAGAAACACAACAAAGCGGGGTTCTGTCCCAACGGCAGGCTAATTAATTGCAGATCAGCCTTCAAACATGCAACAGAATTAGCAGAAATCTTCCTCTCCCATGACATTGACATCGCGTTCATCACTGAGACTTGGCTTAATGAGCTCTCCGCTCCTATCCTAGATGTGTTGGTGCCCCCAGGCTACACGATCCTCAACAAGGACAGAAAAGATCAAAGGGGTGGAGGTATAGCAATCACACATAAGAATAACCTTGCCATTATGGAAGTGAACATCTTCAATTACAGCACCATTGAATGTCCTACCGCCAACATAAAGACAAATGACAATAGAGCAATACTCTGCCATCATCTATACCATCTCCCAGGCAACACCTCCGCATTCGGGGAACACCTCTCCGACCTGATTGCTCACTGCTCACTCGGTGACTCAAACAACCTAATTCTCGGAGACCTCAGCCTACGGTGGAACGATGTTAACAACCCGCTAATTAAAACCCTAAACAATCTCCTCCTAGTCAATAATCTTTCCCAACTCTGTTCAGTAGAAACGCACAATAAAGGATCAACCTTAGATGCCATTATCGCTCATTGTGATGCAGTTGCGATTGACCACATCCTCCCATGGACTGGTCCGACCACCACAATATCCTATTCCACATCAACCAAAAGGTCCTTTTCAGCCCCCCTCGCAAGACCACCCCCCAAATGTTCTAGAAATCTAACCCAGATTCACCTACCAGATGTAGAGGAAAGGATATGCTCGATCCTCCCCATCGCCTCTGATCTCCTCACCACAACTGAACTCACCTTGCACTACAACTCGAATATGATGTCCATTCTAGATCAAATAGCCCCTCTGAAATTAAAAAAAAAACAGGATTATTCCATCAAGATCATGGTTTAACACTGACATCAACTCATAAAGGAGACAACTAAGAGGCACAGAGAGACTCTGGAGAAACAACCCTTCTGCTATCCTCCGGAACAACGCAAAGCAGCCAGCAGGAAGTATAACAAACACATCCAGAACGAAAAAACCTTGTTTTTCTGCACCGCGCTAGACAACGCAAAAAACAGGCTCAGGGAGCTCTTTAACATCATCGGACAGCAAACCTCCATGCCCACTACCGCCTCAATGCAGGCTTCCCAAGAGCTTTGCAACAACTTTTTTGTGGAAAAGAAGAACAAGATTGAGCTCTCAATGGACTTCAACATCACCCCCTCCCGCAAGAGCATCTCACCTGGGACAATGCATCCAAGCCCCCTACAAAGCCCTGGAAATTTTTCACCCTGATACATGAAGCAGAGATAGTAAAACTAATCACCACATCCAATCCCTCCTCCCACGCTCTAGATCCTCTACCCTCACAACTGATCAAAAAGCTGAAATTCTCCCTCGCTCAGCACTGGTGCAAGATCATAAACAGCTCCCTGAGAACCAGAGTTGTTCCTGACGGCCTCAAAGTCAGTCAAGTCATGACACTGCTAAAAAAACCTGACATAGACACAAAAGACATGAATAGTTTCAGACCAGTTCCTAACCTACCTCTCCTATCCAAAACCCTGGCAAAAATGTGTGCTCCTTCAACTAACTCAGCACTTGGATAGCATCAACCTTCTCGATTCCCACCAATCAGGTTTCAGAAAGTCTGCAACGTCATTGATGATATCCACAAATCACTTGATGCGGACAAATGCTGCCTTCTCATTCTCTTAGACCTATCGGATGCTTTTGACATGGTCGACCACAAACTGCTCATTAAGGTGCTTCAAGAAAGAGCAGGTCTTAAAAAGGTGGTCCTACACTGGTTCTCCTCCTTCCTCCATAACCGCACTCAAAGAATACAAAAACTTTGAGTTCGACCTACACCCTGTCAGCAGGGGAGTCCCCCAAGGCTCAGTGCTCTCCCTGCAACTTTTCAACATTTACATGGAACCCCTCACAACCCTTCTCAAAAAAGCCAACACCCCCTTCCATCTATATGCAGATGACACACAGATCTATCTCGAAAACCACCTCCATTGAGGACATTCAGAGACTCAATGACACACTCAGAGAAGTCCAACACTGGCTGTCAAGTAACCACCTAAAACTCAATCAGGACAAAACTAAAATACTCCTCATCTCTAACAAAGAAGAGAACCCCCAAGTTACCGAATGGCTAAAAGCGATCGATGCGCTCAACAGAAACCTCACCCTGGCGGACACTGTAAAATCACTAGGTATCACTATAGACCCTGGACATGACCAAACACATTAAGAACTCCACCAAGAGCGCCTTCCTTAACCTGAAGCTACGGAACTAAATAAAACCTTTCATCCCGCCCAATGACCTCAAACAAGCCACTCAAGCACTGATGCTGTCTAGATTAGATTATGGAATAGCAGCCCTCACAGGTACATCAAAGTCTCACCCTGCTCCCCTCAAAACAACTCTCAACGCAGCAGCCAGAATGGTCACAGGAGTGAAGAAATTCGACCACATCTCACCCGCACTCCGAGAACTAAAATGGCTACCAGTTGAAATGCGTGCTAGTTTCAGTACAGCCTGCCTCACGCACAAAGCCCTTGACACAGGCAAACCCGAGTACCTGGCCTCCAAACTCAAAAAGCCGGCCAGACCAGGACCCTCAGGAGCTCGAACACCCGTCATGCCAGACTTCTTACTCTCTCAAATGGCAAGAATGTATCATGGAGACACACATGTAGGTAGGGACGCCATGATCAGACTATTCAGACAGAATTGGTACAATCCGAAGTTTAGGGCAGTTGCAGAGAGCCTTTGCCAGAGATGCTTAATTTGTCAGCAGCAAAATCTAGGCAGAAAGACAGTGGTCAATTGCTCAGCAGCAAGCCTCTCATTTAACTCTCTAACATTTTATTAACTATGTATTGTGTAAAACTAATACACACTGTGAGAAGTTGGCCTGATATATAATGTTCACTATTCTAGTGAGCACTTTGTATCAGTCCAAACAACCCTTATCGATGATTGGTTGCAAGTCAACCTTATAGACCAGCTATACTAGTAGCATGGATACGAGCAGTCTTCGGGCTAAACTCTAGAGGGCGTGTTAAGCCAGCTGTTATACCATAACATATACCCCTTGAACACCAAGTGAAAGGACACCACACAAGTGTTATGAAAATAAACAGTATATTTATTTAGATCACAACAGCCCTGTACTCTTTATGAGGACAGGGTACTAAGCACATAACAAAACTCTTACGAAAATACTTTAAGTTGCACAATTTACACAAATGCCCGAGGGGCACGAAAAACCATATACTCTGAAAGTGGAATGCGAAATTACTAGCAGGTAAGTACTGGACTAATAGGCTTTGGAATCGCTAGGACTACGTTACTGAACCTTCAGATTACTAGTAGGAGGCCTAGGGGACTCGGGTGCAGAGTGTGCACTCTCACGTGGGATGCGGGACAAAGTCTATGGAGGCTAGTAAAAGCAAAGTTAGTGTTCTCGGGCGAACCCGACAAGGTAGGCTGAAAACGAAAGTGGATCTGGACCCTTGGATAGTGAGGCTATGCTGGGGCACCGAAATGCCGAAGTTACCTAGCCCAGGGGCTGCGGCTGCATAGGTCTGAAAAGACGTCGGGAATCCTCGTTGACGAACCAGGAGCCTGAAAGAAGGAGTTGCTGGCAGGCGACCAGTGAAGATTGTTCGGTGGATCCAAGCCTGGATCGAAGATGGAAGACACCTGTAAGCAGAGGGGACCAAGTCCTGAATCACTAGCCAGTGATCAGATGGGCACCAGGATGGCACCGGATGGTAGTCACCTCGACCATGTGAGTGGGCGACGCTGGGCTCTGCAGTCCCACGGACCAGGAGGCGTTGTCGGCAACCAGGATGGAGGTGCGAGGTGTCCCACAATGGTTGATGCTGTCGACGTCGCTGGACCCAGGATTGGGGCAACAAGTCTTGGCAAATTCAAGCCCACGCGGTGGACCTAAAATGGCGTCTGGAGTGGACCAGGAGGGTCCGGGGTGCTCCTCTTTTGGAAGGGAGCAAGGGCCAGTCTGGAGCAACCAGACCAGCAGTGTTGTTGTCGTCGGTCGTCGTCGGGAAGGCCACAAGCCAGCGGGCTAGTAGCCAGACAACGAGGTGAGCAGCAAAAAGCAGAAGGGCCCCACGCAGATCTCGTGGATGCTGGGGGGCTGGACTTCAGTGCTGGAGCTGCTCAGGGTCGGGGCTTCTCGGACCCCAAAGCACTCACCAGAGGATCCCTCGGCAGTCGTGCTGGATAGAAGTCATGCAGTTCTGATGATGGCCGGTCCCTCGAGGTCTCGTCGCACCTACGGTTCTCAGCTTAGCTGTAGAGGTAGGTAGAGGTCAGAGGTGCCAGGGAAGCCGGGTCTCGTCATGCTGGTCGGTCGGATTCCGGAGGAAGGACGTGCAGCAAACCGCAGTGTTCTTAGATGGTGCCTGCGGATGCAGGGTGACTACTCCTTAGTCACAAGGGAGAAATCTTGAGAAGAAGTCGAGAGTTCCTTTCGTAGAAAGTAGTGTCTTGATTCAAAGATGATCTAATTTGGAAGGGTCCCCGCTCCTGCCTTTATCCTAAAGAAAGGGGTGGGTACGCGACTAGGTCCTGCCCTAGGGGTGGGACCAGGAAGGGGGGTGGTTACACCCCTCTCCCATGCCGGACCTTCCCCAGGCCAGGGGCTGGTGTGCCCCTGGAACTGGTTCTAGCCGGCCTATGCATAGTGAGCACCGGGGTGCCACTTGCAGTCACCTTCCTCTAAAGCCCTGCCTACCCAGGATACACAAAACTCTGTCTGGGATGGTGCTAGCACCGCCCCTGACAGGAAACCCTTTGTCCAAGCTCCCCTCGCTGGAAGGACTCCCAGCTGCAGGGGTCAGACTTGTGTCTGTGGTGGCAGCATCCATTTTGTGATGCTGAGGCTTGAGTTAACTTTAACCGGGGTTCACAGTTACATACATGTTGTGTCCCTCTAGAAGGGTGGAATGCTAACCCGGTCGCCAGAATTGGCGAGGGGTTAGTATTCCAATTTGTATGACACCTTACTCGACATGTTTTGATAAAGCGATACCAGAGTTGGCATTTAACCGTGAGGATTATAATGCACTTAAGAGTATATGGTATGCGTTATCATGGAACAGCTATTAGGACTTGGTTCCGCAAGCTGCAAATGGGCTCAGCTCATGCCAGAGCACCATCTCACACGATTCCAAGCACTCTGCCTTCAGGATTGTCAAGGCCTGCCATAGGAGTGACTGATAGGAATCTGTGTGTCCATTTTAGGGTTAGATATAGGTATACTATATCTAAAGCAAAGGGTGATTACACCACCTTGCCCCAGCTGTCGTGCAGCCAGTTGTGTCAGATTTAGATGGCCAGCCAGGGGTGGCATAATACATGCTTCAGCCCCTGGTAGGCCCTGGGTACACCTATGCCCTGAGTTAAAGGGTCTGATAAGGTGGCCCAGTCCCAATTGGTAAATGCACCTAAGGTACACGTGTCAATTTAGTGAGAGAACAGCAAGGCTGTGGGTCTGATTAGCAGGCCCACAGCCAGAGAAGTCGTAAACCAGTGAAGCAAAAAGCAAAAATCTGGGGTGATCATAGGATTGCAGACCCTACTCTCCTACACACACCACATAAAAACAAGGGTTAGTGAAGCTTGCATATATGTTTGCTAACATGAATATCTCAAGTGGCTTTCTTAAATGGCTGCAAATGGGAAATCTTTATTGCGCATGGGTCAATTGCATCTACGCAGTATGATGAGTTATCGCTTGGAGGGAAATTCTTGCCCATGAGCAGAAGGTACTAATATGGAGTTTTGAAGACTCACATGCTTTGTATCTGGTTGCTTGAAACTAAATGGAGTGAATTTGCTAATGCTAATGCTGGGAAGGTATAAATAAGTAAAGGGAATTACAGTAGAGATGGGTGGTATACAGTGAAACCATTTATATTTGAAAGCAACATCTGTCTTTCTGACTTAGTGCGTATTTGGGCCTCTTGGGTATGTCTGGAGTTAGCCGTGTCACATGGGTTTCATGCATGGCAAGTGCAAGTCAGCCCGAAAGGATGACGTGTGGTTCAAGAGAGTGCAAGGCCACAGCATGCCCGAAGCCTGAGAACCTGGCAGTACAAGACCTGAATGAATAAAACCACATATTAAAGTTTAACATTTGTATATGATGTAATGTGAATGCGGGTGGGAAAATAAAAATATGAATAAAAATTAAGGGGATGGGTTTATTAACAAAGGGCTAACTGAAAAGAGTGAAATGTAAGCATGGTGTGATGATCTTCCCCCGTTGCCTGACCAATTAGAGGTAGTATTTTTACGAAATTGAAACATTAATGGGTGGTCCATGAGTAATGAAAAAAGGTATAACTGAGGTAGTTTTTAGTTAGTTAGAGAGACGTCGATGCTGAGATGCTGTGAGCCGAGGGTGCTGACGGAGTAGTGAGAGATGCTGATAAAGAGACAAATGCAGAGCTTAAAATCCGAAATTATTAGGCTTAGAAAGAAGTTTGAGGAAGAATCTCGAGGAGGGAGAAAGTGTCAGAGAGGGGGGCGGCGTGATCGTCGATGCTAGAGAGGTCATCTATCCTGTTCTGAATCCTGTCCTGAAGTCTTTGTCTTCTTATCTACCCCGGGGGACCCCTACCAACTCTTTGGCCAGGGAGTTGGTCTTCACACCATCCTCGGTAAATATAACATTTTGTGAATGTGCAGGTGCTCTTTTCTCTCTCCCTCTCCTTTCTGAGCATAGGCCATTGCAAGTTTGAAGTATGTGTTGATGATAACATTAATTGAACCCTCTCTCCTATGAGTATTGGTGAATGTGCTGTACTTTGAAGTGGTTCACATGCAAATGATTTAGATAAAGACTTAAAACTTTCCCTAGTCTGTGGGTATTTACTTTGAAGTATAAAGGTTAGAATTAAATTAAATTTCACCATCAACTAGTTCAACTAATGGTCCATCGGCCAAAGGAAAGACCTTTTTGATCAGTGAAAGGTTGGTTAGGAGTAAGGAATAATCAATCTTGAAGTGTGAAAAATAATAAACTTTGGGGCATATTACCAAGTAGTGTGTTGGAAAACGCAAAACGCACATTCCCGTATCGCCGGCTATCGTCGGATTTCATCGCCGTTTTAGCGCGTAATTATGCATCAGGTAGGTGAATTGAAATCCGACAATAGTCGGAGATATGGCACATTAGCGCATGAAAACAAACGTTGTTTTCACACGCTAATGTGGGCCTTGATAATATGGGGGGTGGATTCAGCTTTATGATCCACACCCCCATGTTATCAATGCCTATCGCCTGGTCAGAGCAGGCATTGGGAGACCTGCAATAAACTAGTTTATCGCAGTTCTTTTCCTCCCAACGCCTGCCTTGGTAATAGGGTGTTCCCACCTCCAACCACATTTTTCAGGTGGTTGGACGTGGGAATGCCCACTTTGTATGTCATTAGCGATGTTTATCGCCGACATGCAAAGTGGGCTCGGGCCAGGCTTTATAATGCCCTTGTTAATAGGGCTCTAGCAGTTTCGCCGCTTTCTCGGCACAATTCGCCGAAAAAGCGGCGATACTTGCCCTTGGTAATATGCCCCTTTGACTCTAGCGGTTTACTCAAATTGTGTGTGTTTATGGGCCCAGGTGAGCATATGGTATTAGAGTATCTGTTGCTGGTACGCCGCTGGATCACAAGGACAGAAAAATATCAATTTGTGTTGCTTTGTAAAAGTCACTTAAGTGCTTGCGTTGCCTTGCGCCAACCTGCGTGACACAAGGACAACACAAGTACTTAGTAAATCTGTGCCAAATTGTTTTTGGCCAAAACAGATTTATAAAGGATGTAATGGTGGATGTACATTTAAGTTTATTCCTGACAGCTAATAGTTTATCTAGCTCAATTGTAATGATAGCAGTGTATGGAAAACAATCACAAGACTCGAAACACAAAACTGAATAAGTTGCATTGTTATTATAAATATGTTAAATATACAACATCATTGGTAATCATTCCCTATACAACACCATCCGGTGGAAATGTTATGAGTTGTACATTGAACAACAATACATAAAGGATTTTCTATTAAGAAATAGAAAAGACTTTGTTTATTAAGTTGGTTGGAGTCACCACTTTCCAAATATATAACCCAATCTCTGACAGCCAAAAACAATGAAATGCAGGTGATTGGTAGTGGGTCACACAATATGGTCATGAGGAGAAGCCGAGAATGGATTCTTGGCCTTATGAAATCAGCTGGTGACAAACTCAACTACATAGACCACGTTTCCACTGAGCAGACTACAACATATGTTTATGAGCCGGTGTTTCCTTAAAGAGCAAATTCAGCAATTGCTGTCCGTGGTTGTCATTACCTATACAACACTGCCATCTGGTGGAAATGTTATGAATTGTACATTGAAGAAATTGGGTCAGATGTATGAATACGTTTTCCCATGGACACAGAATGGGTAAAGCCCTTTGATACATCTAGCCCAAAGGGCCAGAATTATCAAGGGAATGCATAACCCTTGCATCACACAGGGCGTCACAAGGGCAATGCAATCCCTGAGTCAGATTTACGAAGTAACACAAGGCAGCTCAAGTCACTCGTTTGTGCTACTCTGCCATGGGAAGGCGTTTCATGGGTGGTGTGGGGGTAGTCCCACGCATCCACCCTTGGATTTTGGCACCTTCACAGATTTACCCACACTGGTAAACCTGGAAATGCTTCACCTTCCCTGGGGAGGCGAAATGAGGAGAAATATATTTAGTTCTCCTGGTTATTTGCACTTTCTGAGTGTGCTTTATTCACACTTAGAAAGAGGAAAATGCCACTGAGGATTGTTTTTGTGCAGGAAGGTGGCCCTTCCATGACCAAAAACAATCCTGCCTACAATGCAGGCATCCTTGTACCACAGCACAAGGATGTCTGCGTTGGTGCAAGGCAGCACATTGCACACCAGCAAAAGGAGAGAACAGGAATGCTCCATTTACTGATAAACAAGGGGCATTCCTGCCCTCCCCCTTTCACCCAGCGCAGTAAAGTGTCTTGCTGCGTTGTGTGAAAGTTTGGTAAATATGGGCCACAATCTGGTACAAGCACCAGACAATACGTAGAGCAGAGTATGTTAAGTTCAAGCACTACCAACAATTCTAAAGTCGAGAAACCAAAAATCTTTTACCATTTAACTATAATAACATGTTTTGTCCACGTGATGTCCAACGTAGTTCCAGGCATGCTGGATCCATGCCAGATTGTCAGGTTAACCAGTTAGGTCATAAATAAGATCCCAATAGATTCATGTATAGAGATCTTGACTGCCATAAAGTGGGTTCTTAATAGTAAAGAGAACTGACATTGAAAAACAACTGTTTGTGGTAGTCCAGGACGGCATTCATCTTTCGTGCCCCTGCTCAGTCTACGAAAGGCCATTTTGCCTTCTGCACTGTGTAAACAAAAACTGCCAGAGGTGAAATAACATGGTAGACAGGTGGGATAGGAGGAGAGAGAATCTTCCCCCGGACAATAAGAACAGACGCAACTGGGGATGGGGAGGTATACCTGTAAATAAATAGAGAAGCGGGAATATGGGATGGCTCCCCCCTAACAAAAAGAAGGCCCAAGAAAAAACCACTAATGTTTCCCTTCTACACAATACAGAGGAGCCACAATATACAGGGAAAGGGGAAAGCTGGAAATAGTGCAGCGATTTCACTGCAGAATAAACAACCTTCCACAGTGTACATCATGTATGTGCCGCAGTAAAATGTCCGCAAATCGACCTTGACCTAGGCACAATTTCACCTCAACAATGATGGAATTGAGGTCGGATACATGGAGCAGGTCATCCTGGTCAAAGAGTTTGCCTTCTGACTAAGGGGCTGATTACGTGTCTGACAGTCCATAGACCGCCAGATTTAATGGAGGCGCAGCTGTGGTGGTCTACCTATTCCCCTAATTTCATCAGGGAGGTCGGACTGCAATTGCCCCACTAGAGCTGCCAGGGAACCACTGTTCCCTAGCGGTGTTACGGCAGTCAAGAGGCAGTAATATGCTTGCTGGGATAACTACAGTCCCGCAAAGCCTGTTACGTTTCCTCTCGATTATGGTTTTCATGGCAGTTACACTGCCATGAAAACTGTGTTGGAGAGGAATAAAAGGCACAATACAGGGTCTCATGGTGACTCACGCCATAGGATGCACCTGTGTGCATTCACACCAGTTCTTGCACAGCATGGAATTTACAGTCCATGCCGTGCAGGAACTGTTTTTGCCGTTCCCATTGCAGTGCACATTTTCTGAGGCCCAGCTGTGAGATTGTCAAAAACCAGCCCTCCAGACAGGAGGAAACTCCTAATCTGGCAGGTGGCCTGACCACTGATTTGGCAGTGTGGCGGCGGGAGCTCCTGGAATTTATCCTGGACATTGAGAAATTGAGTTTTTAATTTTAGAGTGGGAGACCCCAACCAAATGAATATACACAATCTGGTTATGTCAAAACACAGTTCTGAGAGAACCTCTGCTAAGTCCATGGTAGGTATGGCAATAGCAGCAGGCAATCCCCAGACAAGTTGGGTACATTCAAGGAGTATTAACAATTTTAATGTCAAGAAAACAATGGAATAAAATTCCTAAACCAATTTAGAAAAAAGAGCAATACTTTTAAGTTCAAGAAAATTTTTATTTGATATTGAAAAGAGAAAAGCAAGGTGTCAATACAAAATACAAGAGCAATACTTTTAATAAGCAAAAAGACACCAAGATCAATACAATTGAATAATGAAACCAGATAAAACATTTATTTTAAGTTTTAAGACAAAAAGTAAAGCACAACTGAGTTTCTCATAGAGGTTATGGGAGGTGCTCCAGAAGCTAAAACTAGAGCATATTTCATGTAAATTCACACTATCTTTCTCAGCCATATGTAAATTGTGTTTGACGTTCTCAGTAAATCATGTTCTTTCAACAGGAGCAACCTCCCAGAGTGTTCTAAAGAACAACTAGAGTGCTGCCAATGCTACTTATGACACAAATATGGCACACCTGAAGCCATGTTTATTGAATCAGACTGGTAAAACGTAAACCATTTTATTTAAAAAGGAGCAAAATGAAGGGGTTCAGTTTGCCATAGAAATTATGGTTAGTGCTGTAGAAAGAAAAAATTGAACACATTTTAAGTGAGTTCTTAAATATCTTCCTCTTCTATTTCATTAAAACATTGTGACATGGAGACTGAAGCATGCACATTCAACACCAACAGCAGGCTGCTAGTTAACCCCCTGGTGATCAGCAGCTTTACTATAGTGTTCTAATGAGTAACTAGAGTGCTAACATTCTGAATTTATGCCATAAGTGTGGCACATGTGAATGTCATCTTGATGGAATTGAAGTGAAAAACTGAAAGCATTTTCTACCTAGGACACTGCAGTAAATTAGGTAGCTTCATAACAAATAAGCCACCCAAGATGGCCACCGGAGAAAAAAGAGCCCAAACAAAACAAAAATATCACCCACAAATAGCTCAAGTATGGCCCAATGACAGAAGTGTGCAAAACAATTATTTTATTTGTTGTTTTGCAGTTTTATACAGCTCAAACTTGACCCGAAGGTATAAGAGTGCTTTCCATGAGCTTCAGTTATGTTACACAAGGACACATTCATTTTGGTTTTAGGCATGGGGAGAGTAAGTAATTTGCCCAGAATCACAGGATGTTGAGCTGACACTAAAACTCAACCCTGGTCCCCCATGTGGAAAGTCTGCAGCTCGGGTCATAACGCTTTATGCTCCCCCTTAAGTGTGACATTAATCAAGTGATCAACTGAATAAAAAAAACATAAAGGTTGCAAACTATTCAAAAGTGCTTTGTCGCTATTTGAGAACTCAGAAAATAGGTGCTTGCCGAAATCCCTACTAGTACTGGGGTGCTTGCCGAAATCCCAACTAGTACTGGAGACCCTTCCTGCCTCATCGTCAGATACCTGGGTCACACGCCGAGTTACCGCCGCCGCCGCGCCTTGAAACATCAGCGGCCGCTGAGCGGACTCGGTTTCCCAGGAGGCCTTGCTTCGGCGCACGCAGTGCGCGTCATCACCCTGCGCCAGGAGGCGCTTGAAAAGCCCGGGTCCTCCCGACCAGACTGTGCTTGCCGAAATCCCTACTAGTACTGGAGACCCTTCCTGCCTCATCATCAGATACCTGGGCCACACGCTGAGTTACCGCCGCCACTGCGCCTCGAAACATCAGCGGCCGCTGAGCGGACTTGGTTTCCCAGGGGGCCTTGCTTTGGCGCACGCAGTGCGCGTCATCACCCTGCGCCAGGAGGCGCTTGAAAAGCCCGGGTCCTCCCGACCAGACTGTGCTTCCCGAAATCCCTACTAGTACTGGAGACCCTTCCTGCCTCATCGTCAGCTACCTGGGCCACACGCCGAGTTACCGCCGCGCCTTGAAACATCAGCGGCCGCTGAGCGGACTCAGTTTCCCAGGAGGCCTTGCTTCGGCGCACGCAGTGCGCGTCATCACCCTGCGCCAGGAGGCGCTTGAAAAGCCCGGGTCCTCCCGACTAGACTGTGCTTGCCGAAATCCCTACTAGTACTGGAGACCCTTCCTGCCTCATCGTCAGATACCTGGGCCACACGCCGAGTTACCCCCGCCGCGCCTTGAAACATCAGCGGCCGCTGAGCGGACTCGGTTTCCCAGGGGGTCGTGCTTCGGCGCACGCAGTGCGCCTCATCACCCTGCGCCAGGAGGCGCTTGAAAAGCCCTGGTCCTCCCGACCAGACGGTGCTTGCCAAAATCCCTACTAGTACTGAAGACCCTTCTGTGGAAAAAGGTAGGGCCGATGTTGATCGAGAACCTTTTTAAGTATTGCCCGGCGCTAACCGCCTCTCATACCACTCGAATCTTTCAAACAAAGAGGCAGGCGCTGGAGACTGGAAGGCAGGAAACAGAAGTTTTATTCCGACGGAGTAGAACACGTCAACTCAGACAACAGGGTATCTTCTCGAGGTGCTCTAACCGCATCTCTGAAGCCTGGCCTCTTATACACAGGTTTATGGCTTTATTGCATGAAACACATCTTTGTCAACACTTTGATGTATGGAAAAGACATCCTCGGAATCCACGCTTCAAGCCCGTTCCCACACACATTTACAGTAGAAGTCCCCACCCCGGTCACAACAGGTGATGATTGTCACGCAGCTGGGCATTCCGCCGATTCCCGGAATGCATGTGGTTGATCGGATCTCATGGGGTGGGGGCTTTGATCAGCTGTGGATCTTTTGATGGGGGGAGCTTCCTACTGTATGGGGGCAATAAACAGCATCCGCAGGGCCAGGTGGCGGCCTGGGAACGAACAGGACAATCGAGCACAGAGGAAAAGGGGGTTTTACCAAAGGGATATGGGATCATGAAAGGAATTGTGAGAGGTGTTGAGCTGGGAACAGGATGGGGTTCCGAGGCAGGGTTGCGCTGAAGAGGGGTTTATGGCCCAAGCATGTGAGAGCGGGGGCTGTCAGAGTGCGAGGGGTGCTTGCGAGGTTAGAAGAGAGAGATAGAGAGAGACACGCTGGCTATCGGCAGTGGGCAGAGAGGCCATGGCATTCAAAATGGCTGCCGTTGGCACGCACGGATGAGCCTAGAATGGGACAAGATGGCGCCGATAATGTTGATGTCGCAAACTAGATTTTAACAGTCCTCCCTTTTCAACATATCTAGCCAGCTTGTTTAATCGATATCTATCTTCATCAAATTCCTAACCTCGACATCGTACAATGCTCTCATGCGTTCTTTTTCGAAGTCCAGAGTTTTAGGGCAGATACAATTTGCACATAGTGAACACAGAGGCGGCAAGCATTGGATTCCTAGGCAGAACCCACATATTACAACAACCGGTATCAGTATGATCGTAAATAACCTCCACCCCCAATTCTTTACGGTACTCCAGAACCAACCACCAAGCGACCATTCTTCTTGTTCCTGGTGAACTTCTGAGGAAAGTCTGTGGAGGTGTTCAATGGCTTTGTACACTGAGGGTGAATTGTCCGGTATATAGGTGCAGCAGCTGGACCCAATGATACGGCATGCTCCTCCACGATCCGCTAGAACCACATCTAGTATAAGGCGGTTCTGAAGAGCCACCAGGCGGACCGCCTGAAGCTCGGCTGTATTGTTCGTGAGGATGCCAGCTGTAATGTTCATTGTTGTTTCAACTGCCTGGGTCAAGTGTCGGATGGCACGGCTGTTCGCCATCGGACCCCAGAGTGGAACAAGTCCCTTCATTGCATCGAGGAACTGTGCTCCGGTGGAGTCGGCTTGCTCAATATCCTTGGCTCGTTTTTGTCTATGATGATTCGCTGGAGCCACATAGGTTGGAGGAAGGATGAAGGCAATGTAACAGGTGCCCCCCAGCCTTTGGGGAGCCAGGTGTAAGCCTTTGTACCACAAACAAAGTACATGTTCGAGAGGAGACAAAAGAGGGTGGATCAGTGGAGTCCAAAGTTCTGATGATGCGGCAAGCGCTGCGGCCGACCAGCTGTGTCCCAAGCCCTTCGATGCACAAAAGGCCTGTGATGTTGATGACGGATAGGGCCACAGTCATGGTGGCAGCTGTCCGTTTCCGGAGGTAGGAGAAGGTGGGTCTGATCGGATTGTTAAACACCTGCATTTCAATCCGTTCTTTGACGGGGATGTCCATGTGGATAGAATCGTTGGATGTCTGTGGGCAGAAGTGTGCAGCAGTTTTCTTCGTTTTGTTCTACCAGACCCATGGAAGAAATGTGTCATAGTTCTGCTGGAAGTGGCATTATCCCTATAGCTTTCTTGCAAGAGGATCAGCCAAGCAAGGCAGAAGCCGTGAACTGAGAAGGGTGAAGGGATGAAGGGTATAGAATGTCCAGTGGCGTGGGGTAGCAACTCACAGATCCAGCAGTTGGTGGCATTGGTAGCAAGATTGTGCTGGTGCAGCAGTTGCACGAAGGAGTTGTTCCAAAACTCCTTACGCCTTTCTCGGAGTTGGGGTGAAAGAGAAATCAGATAATGTTCTTTCATTGTGGTAGGCTGTGCAGTGGTCAGGAATGTCTCATGAGCTGGTGCGCTCTCTTCCACAATCCAGAGGGTGGTCATGAGGAGGAGGCAAAAGAGAAGGGCGATATAAAGTGCAATAGTCTTTGAACTGTGGATTTTGTCAGTCTTTGGGTTTCTGTAGCGAATCTTCGGATGTCCGGTTGCTTCCATCATCTTCGTGCCGGGTGCTTCCATCATCTTCTTATCGGGCGCTTCCATCATCTTCTTATCAGGCGCTTCCATCATCTTCAAGGGGGCTCGGTAGCGGGCAGAACCACAAACTTCGTCTGGCTTCTCTCCTGACAGCCTTAGTAGTGTTAGGCCACCGCTCTGAGAATTGCGACTTAGTCAGTGGTCTGCTTAGCCGAAGCTCCCTCCTTTCGTCGCAGGTTATACCCTTCTCGGGATGGCACAGTGGGATCGGGATATTTTGTCAATTCGAGTGTCTCTGTATCAGGATAACAGTTCAGGGATGGTCGGTCTTTGTTCAGGAGCTCTTCCTGGGTGGCCACGTCTTCGGTCGTCGTCAGAGTCGAGGAGATCTTCTTGCAGTGGTGTGCATGCACCCAATTGCGCTTCCCCTCCACTCGAAGAGCTGTTCGGGTGGTGATTAAGACTTGCCAGGGGCCCGTCCGCCGAGGTTCCAGACTCTTTGCTCGCTGGAAATTCCGTATTAGGACGAAGTTGCCGGGTTGGATGTCATGCCCGGGGCCCCTGGAAGCATCGGGAATGGCATGCAGCACCTGTTGATGGATAACAGACAGTGTCTTAGTCAGTTGGTACAAGTAATCAGACATTAGGACGTCCAGGAAGTCATGATTGGAAGTCGGTTTCGGTGCAGACCAGACGTTCATGGGCCGGCCAAAAACGACCTCGTAAGGTGTCAAGTGGCGTTTGGTGGGGGTGGAACGCATTGATAGCAATGCCAGTGGGTGAGCGTCTGGCCATTTCAGTCCTGTAGTAGCCACTATCTTAGCCAGCTTAAGTTTCAGTGTGGCATTATGTCGCTCAACTAGTCCAGCAGATTGGGGGTGGAAGACTGCGTGGAACTTTTGTTTTACACCCAACCCCTTCAAGATGAGTTGGATAACTTCGGCTACGAAGTGGGGGCCATTGTCGCTCCACAAAATTCGACAAAGGCCGTAACGAGGGAAGAATTCCTTTAGTAGTACCTTTGCAGTGGCCATGGCAGTGTTGTCGCGGGTTGGATAGGCAGACGGTCTCTCCAAGGTATTTCCGCCTTAGTGATGAGGACTCCCAAGGGGTTGGGTAGTTCTCCCCACTTTCAGCTGGGGGGGACGCGTGTTAGACCTGTCTGGCTTTTTGACGTAGTCCCTCCTATTTATTATTTATTTTGTCCCCTTTTTGCCCCCCATACCCTTGATAATTTTTGTCCACTGACTTTTTATAGGTGTTGGCCAAGGGGATAGGTGTTCTTTTGTCCCTCATAGTTTTTTACCTCAGGCCCAGAGGCCTGTTCTCTCAGGAAACTCCTGTAATTCACAAAATGGAGGGCCCTAACTGTTTCCAACTGCCACATCCTAGTCAGCCCCATAGGATAACCGTAGGCCTTCCAGAACCTTCTGGACCCTACTGGACTCTGTGGGGGTTGTCTATATAAGGGCAGAGGTGGGGAAGCCATTTTGTGTTGACCAGAGAGTGGAGGAGTGAGGCAGTGGTGAAAGGAGGAGGACGCACTGGGAGCAGTTAGTTTGTCCCTGTGACAGACAGCCACTACAGGGAGACGTTCCCCCTTCTACCCCTGACCAATCCCTCCCAACCACCTTCTTCTACTGAAGAGATTGTCCCATCTGAGGTGGAAGCCCCCCTCTACACTTGAGCCCCATTGACCCCTGTCGGGACGCTCTGCTTAAGGATTTCCCTGACTTCCCCCTGGCCGTGCTTCACTTACCAGCGTTGTGAAGAAGACAGCTCTAGCCCAGTGTTGAGCCCAGTGTTGTCCCCGAGGCTTAGAGGGAAGGCGAGTGGCTACTGAGCCTGTGTGGCCCTGTTGAGCGAGCGTAACGCTCTATTCAGCGTGTCCCTGGAGCCAGGTGAGGGGAGTGACTGTGAGAGAGGAAGCGGAGATAGCGCGGCGCCAAGCGGGAACACTGGTCCCTCGCGCCCGCGTTGACGTGCTCTTCATTTTCTTGTGAGGCGAAGTGGAAAACGGGCAGGCCCCTGCAGGAGACGCTGCCGGCGGCAGTACCGCGCATGCTCCATCGTGTGAGGCGAAGGGTGAAGTGGGCAGGCCTTCGCGGAAGACGCTTCTAGCGCCAGGTGATCAGCGCCGACTCCCAGCCAGCACACTACTCCCCCGCTTCTGCGCGGAGGAACCGGAGTGCGTAGGAGACGCCCAGACCGCCGAGGAAACGATCGGCGAGGAAGCCGGCTTTAGTGCTTCCTCGCATCAGCTACCCCTCCTTGTCCCTGCAGCAGCGCGACACAGAGAAGATACGCGCTGAGCAGTAGGGAAGGGGAGACAACCAGGAAAGTCCCCACATTTGTGGCATCGACTTCCCCAGCGCCAGCCCAAGCTAAGAAGCTGGTCGGGGAAGCTGGGCAGAACCCTTGGAGGCCGATTGTCAGTCAAAAGAGGAGGACTGTGGCTGAACAGCCACTGAGACAGTAAGGAGAGTGGGGGAGAGGAAGGAAGGTGTTGTGCCCTCGTGATTAATGATATTATTCACAAGATTTAGCATCTAACAAGGTGCTCTGACTTCCTGTCATATATATTCCTAAACTATTGTCAGAGAGCGCTGACAGTACTTGTCAACGGGGGAACTCCCTTCAGGCACTTATAGTAATTGTTGTTGAGTACAGTGAACCTGTGAGATTCCTGCAGACCACTCTAGTGTGCATTCTAGCGCTGTATTAAGGTGCAGATAAGGGGAGAGAGATCTTAACACTGTAGCCAGTGATTTGGCAGGCTAAAGTGATGAAATATATTAATGTCATTGATTACTAATGCAAAGAGACACTGCTTAGCGTAATCCTATTGAGATAATTTCAATTCCAAAAGTAAGCATTTCTGAACTCATGACAACTGAATGTTTTGAACTGTAATTTTTCCACAGCAAGAAGAGTGTTATTTACTTCTCTAGATCAAAGGTATAATTGTTATTCTGAGAAGAACTGAAATGTCTTACACTGTATAATTTGAAACCGAAGAGTATAGTAACTGCTTTCAAGACAAATTGATAATTTGCTAGTAATTTAAGAGGTATAACTGCTGATTCTAAAGTAACCTGAAATGTTCTAAGCTATATATATTTTGAGAACAAAGAGAATATTATTTTTATAAAGCAGTACGTATTTTTCCACATTTTTGGTGTAGCGTTTTCTTTTTGTGTGCTATTGTGTGGTTTTACTGTTGGGTGGTCTGCAACCTTTACACTGTGCCTCTGAAGTGAACGTCTTGCCCTAGGCCAGGCTACCCCAAGTTCCAACACCATGGCAGTGTTGTCGCTGGTTGGATAGGCTTCCACCCATTTGCTAAATGCGCACACTACAACAAGTACATACTTCAGGCCTTGGCATCTTTCTAGCTGGATGTAGTCCATCTGCAGGACTTCAAACGGATGATTGGGAACCCCAAACCCTCCCCGGGGTACCACAGTTCTTTTCCCAGGGTTGTGTTGCAGGCATATCAGACATTGTTGGACCAGACGTTTAGCAGGGTCTGCGATTTTGTCATTGTGCCAAACTTTGGAGACAAGCTCAGTCATAGGGGCAGATCCTATGTGTGCAGGAGAGTGTGCCATGGTCAGTATGGGGATCAGGTATGAATCGGGTAGCAACCATTTGTTCGTGTCTTTTGCCCGCCAGCAGCCTTCATCATCTTTCAGTCCCACCCGTGCCCATTCAGTCAATTCGTGTTGTGAGCTGGCCATTTGGATGTCCCTAATTGTTTCCCTAGCGTCTGTCCATTTCTCTGCTTGTGACCTGGTCACGTACATGCGTGTCATTGTCCTATTCTCAGCTGTGGTTCGGGCAGTGATGTCAGCCAGTGCATTCCCCTGTCCAATGATGTCTGTCACATTTTTGTGTGCTTGGCATTTTATTACGGCAAGTTGTTTGGGAAGAAGGATTGCTTCAGTTAAGGTGGAGACTAGATCTCTGTGTAAGATGGGGGTGCCGTGTGAGGTCAGGAATCCCCTCTCCTTCCAAAGGAGCCCAAAATGGTGAACCACCCCGAAGGCGTACTGGCTGTTGGTGTAAATGTTTGCTGTGGTTCCTGTTGCCAGGATACATGCTCGTGTGAGGGCAATCAGTTCTGCTGCCTGTGCAGATCGTTGTGTGATGCGGGCTGTCTCTACTACAGTTCGGGCTGTGGTAACTGCATAAGCAGCTGAGGTGGTGCCATCGGGGAGTTTGATGCAAGAACCGTCCACCCATAGCTCTACGTCAGGGAAAGCTGTGTCTCTGAGGTCGACCCTACTCCTAGTCTGTTCGTCCGTGAGGGTCACGCAGCCATGTACAGGGGACACATTGGGATTGTTCTCTGGTAGGGGTAACAAAGTCGCTGGGTTCAGTGTGGTGCAACTTTTCAGGGTGATGTGGGGTGCAAGCTGAGTCAATTTGTATCCAGTCAGTCGTGCACTCGTCAGGTGTTGCGTCTCAGTCTGGTTCAGGAGGGTGTCAACCGCATGGGGTACTAACACCGTGAGGGAGTTCGAGAGCACGATCCCCTCACTTTGTCGGATAGAGATAGCAGCGGCAGCTACAACTCGAAGGCAGGCAGGCAAAGCTCTGGCTACGGGGTCAAGAGTGGCAGAGAAGTAGGCGCATGGGCGTTGCTTTGGGCCAATGGACTGGGTCAAGACAGACAAAGCGCATCCCTCCCTTTCGTGAGTGTAGAGGGAGAAAGGCTTCGTGTAATCGGGGGTTGATTGATTGATTGATTGATAAAAATTTATAACGCGCAAAACAATAACCCGCAGGTATCAAGGCGCCTAGGACAGGGGCCGAGCAGAAGGCATCTCTTAGTTCTATGAAGGAGGATTGGCATTCGGGGGTCCAAGGGAGTGTGAAGGCGACATCTTTAGCTAGCAGAGAAACCAGCGGTTTCACAATGAGGCTGAAATTCGGTAACCACTGTCGGCAGAAGGAAGTGAGGCCTAGTAGGGAGCGAACTTGTTTCTGGGTCTTTGGGACAGGGGTCTCTAGAATGGTTTGGGTTCGGTCGGGAGTAAGCTTCCTTCCGTCTTTGGACAAGAGGTGGCCTAAGTAAGTGACCTGGGGTTGGCAGAATTGTAGCTTCTTTTTGGAGACCTTGTGGCAATTTTCCGCAAGGAAGTGCAGGAGTTGGATGGTGGCTGTGACTGCAAGTGGAGTGGTATCGGCCGCCAAAAGGATATCATCGACGTACTGTATCAACACCACTCCATCGGGTAACTGGACTGCATCCAGTTGTCTCTTGAGGGCCTGGCTGTAGATGCTAGGGCTTTCAGTGTAGCCTTGGGGTGCTCGACAGAATCTATACGAGCGGGCTTTTAGGGTGAAGCCAAAGAGGTATCGGCTATCTGGGTGGATGGGGATAGAGAAGAAAGCGTTCTTTAGATCAATGACAGTGAAGGTGGGGGCAGTGGAAGGAATCAGGGTCAGAATAGTGGTGATGTCTGAGACCACGGGGTACTGAGGTACAACTACTTTGTTGACCTCTCGTAGGTCGATGATGAAGTGGTACGCTTTCTCATCTCCCTCTCCTTGCTTCTTTATTATGGGTAGGATAGGACTGTTTCAAACATTGCTAACTACTTCCTCTACCACTCCTGCGTCTATCAGGGACTGAATAATCTTTACCAATGCCTTCTCGCCCTCGGGCGATATCCGATATTGCGGAAGTTTTGGGAGTATTGCGTCCTGTCAAACAGTTATGTGCACTAGGTCGATCATCATGCGTCCTACGTCTGAGTCAGTTTTGGCCCACAGGTACGGAGGCAGAGCGTCAAGTAGTGTGGAATTTTAGTCTGAACATCGTCTGCACCAACCTGTCACCCACGTACAACATGCACGACAGCCATTTTAGGCATCATGGTCTCCATGTCCTCGATCGATCGCCAGCGTGCTCTCCTGACCCTGCGAGCATCCTCCGCGCACCCTGGCTCCCCCCTCCTCCCTCACATGGGCAAGTCATAAACCTTCTTCTTCTGCAAGACTCTGTCCTTGGGAGTCACGCTCGTGCCTGACCAAACACCTCTTTTCCTTTCATGAATACCCCTCTGTTGGTAACCTCTCCCTATGCGCCTGATTGTCCACGCGGCTTGAATACCTCTCCTTTGATGACCCCTTCCACCGAGTCCGATTGTCCACGCAGGTCCGAGGCCATCGCCTAAGCCGGGAGATACAGTTTACTGCCCCCTATTGCATGGAGTCATTCCTCTTCAAAGGACCCACTATTGATCATGGCCTCCCCACCCCCTGGGATACGATCAGGCGCACACATCCTAAGAATCGGCGGAACACTCAGCTGCGTGATAGCCCCCTCCTCTTATCAGCAGGTTGAGGACCTCTATTGTGGATGTATGTGGGGGTGGGATTGACACGAGGATTTTTATAGGTGTTGGCCAAGGGGATAGGTGTTCTTTTGTCCCTCATAGTTTTTTACCTCAGGCCCAAGAGCCTGTTCTGTCAGGAAACTCCTGTAATTCACAAAATGGAGGGCCCTAACTGTTTCCAACTGCCACATCCTAGTCAGCCCCATAGGATAACCTTAGGCCTTCCAGAACCTTCTGGACCCTACTGGACTCTGTGGGGGTTGTCTATATAAGGGCAGAGGTGGGGAAGCCATTTTGTGTTGACCAGAGAGTGGAGGAGTGAGGCAGTGGTGAAAGGAGGAGGACGCACTGGGAGCAGTTAGTTTGTCCCTGTGACAGACAGCCACTACAGGGAGACGTTCCCCCTTCTACCCCTGACCAATCCCTCCCAACCACCTTCTTCTACTGAAGAGATTGTCCCATCTGAGGTGGAAGCCCCCCTCTACACTTGAGCCCCATTGACCCCTGTCGGGACGCTCTGCTTAAGGATTTTCCTGACTTCCCCCTGGCCGTGCTTCACTTACCAGCGTTGTGAAGAAGACAGCTCTAGCCCAGTGTTGAGCCCAGTGTTGTCCCCGAGGCTTAGAGGGAAGGCGAGTGGCTACTGAGCCTGTGTGGCCCTGTTGAGCGAGCGTAACGCTCTATTCAGCGTGTCCCTGGAGCCAGGTGAGGGGAGTGACTGTGAGAGAGGAAGCGGAGATAGCGCGGCGCCAAGCGGGAACACTGGTCCCTCGCGCCCGCGTTGACGTGCTCTTCATTTTCTTGTGAGGCGAAGTGGAAAACGGGCAGGCCCCTGCAGGAGACGCTGCCGGCGGCAGTACCGCGCATGCTCCATCGTGCGAGGCGAAGGGTGAAGTGGGCAGGCCTTCGCGGAAGACGCTTCTAGCGCCAGGTGATCAGCGCCGACTCCCAGCCAGCACACTACTCCCCCGCTTCTGCGCGGAGGAACCGGAGTGCGTAGGAGACGCCCAGACCGCCGAGGAAACGATCGGCGAGGAAGCCGGCTTTAGTGCTTCCTCGCATCAGCTACCCCTCCTTGTCCCTGCAGCAGCGCGACACAGAGAAGATACGCGCTGAGCAGTAGGGAAGGGGAGACAACCAGGAAAGTCCCCACATTTGTGGCATCGACTTCCCCAGCGCCAGCCCAAGCTAAGAAGCTGGTCGGGGAAGCTGGGCAGAACCCTTGGAGGCCGATTGTCAGTCAAAAGAGGAGGACTGTGGCTGAACAGCCACTGAGACAGTAAGGAGAGTGGGGGAGAGGAAGGAAGGTGTTGTGCCCTCGTGATTAATGATATTATTCACAAGATTTAGCATCTAACAAGGTGCTCTGACTTCCTGTCATATATATTCCTAAACTATTGTCAGAGAGCGCTGACAGTACTTGTCAACGGGGGAACTCCCTTCAGGCACTTATAGTAATTGTTGTTGAGTACAGTGAACCTGTGAGATTCCTGCAGACCACTCTAGTGTGCATTCTAGCGCTGTATTAAGGTGCAGATAAGGGGAGAGAGATCTTAACACTGTAGCCAGTGATTTGGCAGGCTAAAGTGATGAAATATATTAATGTCATTGATTACTAATGCAAAGAGACACTGCTTAGCGTAATCCTATTGAGATAATTTCAATTCCAAAAGTAAGCATTTCTGAACTCATGACAACTGAATGTTTTGAACTGTAATTTTTCCACAGCAAGAAGAGTGTTATTTACTTCTCTAGATCAAAGGTATAATTGTTATTCTGAGAAGAACTGAAATGTCTTACACTGTATAATTTGAAACCGAAGAGTATAGTAACTGCTTTCAAGACAAATTGATAATTTGCTAGTAATTTAAGAGGTATAACTGCTGATTCTAAAGTAACCTGAAATGTTCTAAGCTATATATATTTTGAGAACAAAGAGAATATTATTTTTATAAAGCAGTACGTATTTTTCCACATTTTTGGTGTAGCGTTTTCTTTTTGTGTGCTATTGTGTGGTTTTACTGTTGGGTGGTCTGCAACCTTTACACTGTGCCTCTGAAGTGAACGTCTTGCCCTAGGCCAGGCTACCCCAAGTTCCAACACCATGGCAGTGTTGTCGCTGGTTGGATAGGCTTCCACCCATTTGCTAAATGCGCACACTACAACAAGTACATACTTCAGGCCTTGGCATCTTTCTAGCTGGATGTAGTCCATCTGCAGGACTTCAAACGGATGATTGGGAACCCCAAACCCTCCCCGGGGTACCACAGTTCTTTTCCCAGGGTTGTGTTGCAGGCATATCAGACATTGTTGGACCAGACGTTTAGCAGGGTCTGCGATTTTGTCATTGTGCCAAACTTTGGAGACAAGCTCAGTCATAGGGGCAGATCCTATGTGTGCAGGAGAGTGTGCCATGGTCAGTATGGGGATCAGGTATGAATCGGGTAGCAACCATTTGTTCGTGTCTTTTGCCCGCCAGCAGCCTTCATCATCTTTCAGTCCCACCCGTGCCCATTCAGTCAATTCGTGTTGTGAGCTGGCCATTTGGATGTCCCTAATTGTTTCCCTAGCGTCTGTCCATTTCTCTGCTTGTGACCTGGTCACGTACATGCGTGTCATTGTCCTATTCTCAGCTGTGGTTCGGGCAGTGATGTCAGCCAGTGCATTCCCCTGTCCAATGATGTCTGTCACATTTTTGTGTGCTTGGCATTTTATTACGGCAAGTTGTTTGGGAAGAAGGACTGCTTCAGTTAAGGTGGAGACTAGATCTCTGTGTAAGATGGGGGTGCCGTGTGAGGTCAGGAATCCCCTCTCCTTCCAAAGGAGCCCAAAATGGTGAACCACCCCGAAGGCGTACTGGCTGTTGGTGTAAATGTTTGCTGTGGTTCCTGTTGCCAGGATACATGCTCGTGTGAGGGCAATCAGTTCTGCTGCCTGTGCAGATCGTTGTGTGATGCGGGCTGTCTCTACTACAGTTCGGGCTGTGGTAACTGCATAAGCAGCTGAGGTGGTGCCATCGGGGAGTTTGATGCAAGAACCGTCCACCCATAGCTCTACGTCAGGGAAAGCTGTGTCTCTGAGGTCGACCCTACTCCTAGTCTGTTCGTCCGTGAGGGTCACGCAGCCATGTACAGGGGACACATTGGGATTGTTCTCTGGTAGGGGTAACAAAGTCGCTGGGTTCAGTGTGGTGCAACTTTTCAGGGTGATGTGGGGTGCAAGCTGAGTCAATTTGTATCCAGTCAGTCGTGCACTCGTCAGGTGTTGCGTCTCAGTCTGGTTCAGGAGGGTGTCAACCGCATGGGGTACTAACACCGTGAGGGAGTTCGAGAGCACGATCCCCTCACTTTGTCGGATAGAGATAGCAGCGGCAGCTACAACTCGAAGGCAGGCAGGCAAAGCTCTGGCTACGGGGTCAAGAGTGGCAGAGAAGTAGGCGCATGGGCGTTGCTTTGGGCCAATGGACTGGGTCAAGACAGACAAAGCGCATCCCTCCCTTTCGTGAGTGTAGAGGGAGAAAGGCTTCGTGTAATCGGGGGTTGATTGATTGATTGATTGATAAAAATTTATAACGCGCAAAACAATAACCCGCAGGTATCAAGGCGCCTAGGACAGGGGCCGAGCAGAAGGCATCTCTTAGTTCTATGAAGGAGGATTGGCATTCGGGGGTCCAAGGGAGTGTGAAGGCGACATCTTTAGCTAGCAGAGAAACCAGCGGTTTCACAATGAGGCTGAAATTCGGTAACCACTGTCGGCAGAAGGAAGTGAGGCCTAGTAGGGAGCGAACTTGTTTCTGGGTCTTAGGGACAGGGGTCTCTAGAATGGTTTGGGTTCGGTCGGGAGTAAGCTTCCTTCCGTCTTTGGACAAGAGGTGGCCTAAGTAAGTGACCTGGGGTTGGCAGAATTGTAGCTTCTTTTTGGAGACCTTGTGGCAATTTTCCGCAAGGAAGTGCAGGAGTTGGATGGTGGCTGTGACTGCAAGTGGAGTGGTATCGGCCGCCAAAAGGATATCATCGACGTACTGTATCAACACCACTCCATCGGGTAACTGGACTGCATCCAGTTGTCTCTTGAGGGCCTGGCTGTAGATGCTAGGGCTTTCAGTGTAGCCTTGGGGTGCTCGACAGAATCTATACGAGCGGGCTTTTAGGGTGAAGCCAAAGAGGTATCGGCTATCTGGGTGGATGGGGATAGAGAAGAAAGCGTTCTTTAGATCAATGACAGTGAAGGTGGGGGCAGTGGAAGGAATCAGGGTCAGAATAGTGGTGATGTCTGAGACCACGGGGTACTGAGGTACAACTACTTTGTTGACCTCTCGTAGGTCGATGATGAAGTGGTACGCTTTCTCATCTCCCTCTCCTTGCTTCTTTATTATGGGTAGGATAGGACTGTTTCAAACATTGCTAACTACTTCCTCTACCACTCCTGCGTCTATCAGGGACTGAATAATCTTTACCAATGCCTTCTCGCCCTCGGGCGATATCCGATATTGCGGAAGTTTTGGGAGTATTGCGTCCTGTCAAACAGTTATGTGCACTAGGTCGATCATCATGCGTCCTACGTCTGAGTCAGTTTTGGCCCACAGGTACGGAGGCAGAGCGTCAAGTAGTGTGGAATTTTAGTCTGAACATCGTCTGCACCAACCTGTCACCCACGTACAACATGCACGACAGCCATTTTAGGCATCATGGTCTCCATGTCCTCGATCGATCGCCAGCGTGCTCTCCTGACCCTGCGAGCATCCTCCGCGCACCCTGGCTCCCCCCTCCTCCCTCACATGGGCAAGTCATAAACCTTCTTCTTCTGCAAGACTCTGTCCTTGGGAGTCACGCTCGTGCCTGACCAAACACCTCTTTTCCTTTCATGAATACCCCTCTGTTGGTAACCTCTCCCTATGCGCCTGATTGTCCACGCGGCTTGAATACCTCTCCTTTGATGACCCCTTCCACCGAGTCCGATTGTCCACGCAGGTCCGAGGCCATCGCCTAAGCCGGGAGATACAGTTTACTGCCCCCTATTGCATGGAGTCATTCCTCTTCAAAGGACCCACTATTGATCATGGCCTCCCCACCCCCTGGGATACGATCAGGCGCACACATCCTAAGAATCGGCGGAACACTCAGCTGCGTGATAGCCCCCTCCTCTTATCAGCAGGTTGAGGACCTCTATTGTGGATGTATGTGGGGGTGGGATTGACACGAGGATTTTTATAGGTGTTGGCCAAGGGGATAGGTGTTCTTTTGTCCCTCATAGTTTTTTACCTCAGGCCCAAGAGCCTGTTCTGTCAGGAAACTCCTGTAATTCACAAAATGGAGGGCCCTAACTGTTTCCAACTGCCACATCCTAGTCAGCCCCATAGGATAACCTTAGGCCTTCCAGAACCTTCTGGACCCTACTGGACTCTGTGGGGGTTGTCTATATAAGGGCAGAGGTGGGGAAGCCATTTTGTGTTGACCAGAGAGTGGAGGAGTGAGGCAGTGGTGAAAGGAGGAGGACGCACTGGGAGCAGTTAGTTTGTCCCTGTGACAGACAGCCACTACAGGGAGACGTTCCCCCTTCTACCCCTGACCAATCCCTCCCAACCACCTTCTTCTACTGAAGAGATTGTCCCATCTGAGGTGGAAGCCCCCCTCTACACTTGAGCCCCATTGACCCCTGTCGGGACGCTCTGCTTAAGGATTTTCCTGACTTCCCCCTGGCCGTGCTTCACTTACCAGCGTTGTGAAGAAGACAGCTCTAGCCCAGTGTTGAGCCCAGTGTTGTCCCCGAGGCTTAGAGGGAAGGCGAGTGGCTACTGAGCCTGTGTGGCCCCGTTGAGCGAGCGTAACGCTCTATTCAGCGTGTCCCTGGAGCCAGGTGAGGGGAGTGACTGTGAGAGAGGAAGCGGAGATAGCGCGGCGCCAAGCGGGAACACTGGTCCCTCGCGCCCGCGTTGACGTGCTCTTCATTTTCTTGTGAGGCGAAGTGGAAAACGGGCAGGCCCCTGCAGGAGACGCTGCCGGCGGCAGTACCGCGCATGCTCCATCGTGCGAGGCGAAGGGTGAAGTGGGCAGGCCTTCGCGGAAGACGCTTCTAGCGCCAGGTGATCAGCGCCGACTCCCAGCCAGCACACTACTCCCCCGCTTCTGCGCGGAGGAACCGGAGTGCGTAGGAGACGCCCAGACCGCCGAGGAAACGATCGGCGAGGAAGCCGGCTTTAGTGCTTCCTCGCATCAGCTACCCCTCCTTGTCCCTGCAGCAGCGCGACACAGAGAAGATACGCGCTGAGCAGTAGGGAAGGGGAGACAACCAGGAAAGTCCCCACATTTGTGGCATCGACTTCCCCAGCGCCAGCCCAAGCTAAGAAGCTGGTCGGGGAAGCTGGGCAGAACCCTTGGAGGCCGATTGTCAGTCAAAAGAGGAGGACTGTGGCTGAACAGCCACTGAGACAGTAAGGAGAGTGGGGGAGAGGAAGGAAGGTGTTGTGCCCTCGTGATTAATGATATTATTCACAAGATTTAGCATCTAACAAGGTGCTCTGACTTCCTGTCATATATATTCCTAAACTATTGTCAGAGAGCGCTGACAGTACTTGTCAACGGGGGAACTCCCTTCAGGCACTTATAGTAATTGTTGTTGAGTACAGTGAACCTGTGAGATTCCTGCAGACCACTCTAGTGTGCATTCTAGCGCTGTATTAAGGTGCAGATAAGGGGAGAGAGATCTTAACACTGTAGCCAGTGATTTGGCAGGCTAAAGTGATGAAATATATTAATGTCATTGATTACTAATGCAAAGAGACACTGCTTAGCGTAATCCTATTGAGATAATTTCAATTCCAAAAGTAAGCATTTCTGAACTCATGACAACTGAATGTTTTGAACTGTAATTTTTCCACAGCAAGAAGAGTGTTATTTACTTCTCTAGATCAAAGGTATAATTGTTATTCTGAGAAGAACTGAAATGTCTTACACTGTATAATTTGAAACCGAAGAGTATAGTAACTGCTTTCAAGACAAATTGATAATTTGCTAGTAATTTAAGAGGTATAACTGCTGATTCTAAAGTAACCTGAAATGTTCTAAGCTATATATATTTTGAGAACAAAGAGAATATTATTTTTATAAAGCAGTACGTATTTTTCCACATTTTTGGTGTAGCGTTTTCTTTTTGTGTGCTATTGTGTGGTTTTACTGTTGGGTGGTCTGCAACCTTTACACTGTGCCTCTGAAGTGAACGTCTTGCCCTAGGCCAGGCTACCCCAAGTTCCAACACCATGGCAGTGTTGTCGCTGGTTGGATAGGCTTCCACCCATTTGCTAAATGCGCACACTACAACAAGTACATACTTCAGGCCTTGGCATCTTTCTAGCTGGATGTAGTCCATCTGCAGGACTTCAAACGGATGATTGGGAACCCCAAACCCTCCCCGGGGTACCACAGTTCTTTTCCCAGGGTTGTGTTGCAGGCATATCAGACATTGTTGGACCAGACGTTTAGCAGGGTCTGCGATTTTGTCATTGTGCCAAACTTTGGAGACAAGCTCAGTCATAGGGGCAGATCCTATGTGTGCAGGAGAGTGTGCCATGGTCAGTATGGGGATCAGGTATGAATCGGGTAGCAACCATTTGTTCGTGTCTTTTGCCCGCCAGCAGCCTTCATCATCTTTCAGTCCCACCCGTGCCCATTCAGTCAATTCGTGTTGTGAGCTGGCCATTTGGATGTCCCTAATTGTTTCCCTAGCGTCTGTCCATTTCTCTGCTTGTGACCTGGTCACGTACATGCGTGTCATTGTCCTATTCTCAGCTGTGGTTCGGGCAGTGATGTCAGCCAGTGCATTCCCCTGTCCAATGATGTCTGTCACATTTTTGTGTGCTTGGCATTTTATTACGGCAAGTTGTTTGGGAAGAAGGACTGCTTCAGTTAAGGTGGAGACTAGATCTCTGTGTAAGATGGGGGTGCCGTGTGAGGTCAGGAATCCCCTCTCCTTCCAAAGGAGCCCAAAATGGTGAACCACCCCGAAGGCGTACTGGCTGTTGGTGTAAATGTTTGCTGTGGTTCCTGTTGCCAGGATACATGCTCGTGTGAGGGCAATCAGTTCTGCTGCCTGTGCAGATCGTTGTGTGATGCGGGCTGTCTCTACTACAGTTCGGGCTGTGGTAACTGCATAAGCAGCTGAGGTGGTGCCATCGGGGAGTTTGATGCAAGAACCGTCCACCCATAGCTCTACGTCAGGGAAAGCTGTGTCTCTGAGGTCGACCCTACTCCTAGTCTGTTCGTCCGTGAGGGTCACGCAGCCATGTACAGGGGACACATTGGGATTGTTCTCTGGTAGGGGTAACAAAGTCGCTGGGTTCAGTGTGGTGCAACTTTTCAGGGTGATGTGGGGTGCAAGCTGAGTCAATTTGTATCCAGTCAGTCGTGCACTCGTCAGGTGTTGCGTCTCAGTCTGGTTCAGGAGGGTGTCAACCGCATGGGGTACTAACACCGTGAGGGAGTTCGAGAGCACGATCCCCTCACTTTGTCGGATAGAGATAGCAGCGGCAGCTACAACTCGAAGGCAGGCAGGCAAAGCTCTGGCTACGGGGTCAAGAGTGGCAGAGAAGTAGGCGCATGGGCGTTGCTTTGGGCCAATGGACTGGGTCAAGACAGACAAAGCGCATCCCTCCCTTTCGTGAGTGTAGAGGGAGAAAGGCTTCGTGTAATCGGGGGTTGATTGATTGATAAAAATTTATAACGCGCAAAACAATAACCCGCAGGTATCAAGGCGCCTAGGACAGGGGCCGAGCAGAAGGCATCTCTTAGTTCTATGAAGGAGGATTGGCATTCGGGGGTCCAAGGGAGTGTGAAGGCGACATCTTTAGCTAGCAGAGAAACCAGCGGTTTCACAATGAGGCTGAAATTCGGTAACCACTGTCGGCAGAAGGAAGTGAGGCCTAGTAGGGAGCGAACTTGTTTCTGGGTCTTAGGGACAGGGGTCTCTAGAATGGTTTGGGTTCGGTCGGGAGTAAGCTTCCTTCCGTCTTTGGACAAGAGGTGGCCTAAGTAAGTGACCTGGGGTTGGCAGAATTGTAGCTTCTTTTTGGAGACCTTGTGGCAATTTTCCGCAAGGAAGTGCAGGAGTTGGATGGTGGCTGTGACTGCAAGTGGAGTGGTATCGGCCGCCAAAAGGATATCATCGACGTACTGTATCAACACCACTCCATCGGGTAACTGGACTGCATCCAGTTGTCTCTTGAGGGCCTGGCTGTAGATGCTAGGGCTTTCAGTGTAGCCTTGGGGTGCTCGACAGAATCTATACGAGCGGGCTTTTAGGGTGAAGCCAAAGAGGTATCGGCTATCTGGGTGGATGGGGATAGAGAAGAAAGCGTTCTTTAGATCAATGACAGTGAAGGTGGGGGCAGTGGAAGGAATCAGGGTCAGAATAGTGGTGATGTCTGAGACCACGGGGTACTGAGGTACAACTACTTTGTTGACCTCTCGTAGGTCGATGATGAAGTGGTACGCTTTCTCATCTCCCTCTCCTTGCTTCTTTATTATGGGTAGGATAGGACTGTTTCAAACATTGCTAACTACTTCCTCTACCACTCCTGCGTCTATCAGGGACTGAATAATCTTTACCAATGCCTTCTCGCCCTCGGGCGATATCCGATATTGCGGAAGTTTTGGGAGTATTGCGTCCTGTCAAACAGTTATGTGCACTAGGTCGATCATCATGCGTCCTACGTCTGAGTCAGTTTTGGCCCACAGGTACGGAGGCAGAGCGTCAAGTAGTGTGGAATTTTAGTCTGAACATCGTCTGCACCAACCTGTCACCCACGTACAACATGCACGACAGCCATTTTAGGCATCATGGTCTCCATGTCCTCGATCGATCGCCAGCGTGCTCTCCTGACCCTGCGAGCATCCTCCGCGCACCCTGGCTCCCCCCTCCTCCCTCACATGGGCAAGTCATAAACCTTCTTCTTCTGCAAGACTCTGTCCTTGGGAGTCACGCTCGTGCCTGACCAAACACCTCTTTTCCTTTCATGAATACCCCTCTGTTGGTAACCTCTCCCTATGCGCCTGATTGTCCACGCGGCTTGAATACCTCTCCTTTGATGACCCCTTCCACCGAGTCCGATTGTCCACGCAGGTCCGAGGCCATCGCCTAAGCCGGGAGATACAGTTTACTGCCCCCTATTGCATGGAGTCATTCCTCTTCAAAGGACCCACTATTGATCATGGCCTCCCCACCCCCTGGGATACGATCAGGCGCACACATCCTAAGAATCGGCGGAACACTCAGCTGCGTGATAGCCCCCTCCTCTTATCAGCAGGTTGAGGACCTCTATTGTGGATGTATGTGGGGGTGGGATTGACACGAGGATTTTTATAGGTGTTGGCCAAGGGGATAGGTGTTCTTTTGTCCCTCATAGTTTTTTACCTCAGGCCCAAGAGCCTGTTCTGTCAGGAAACTCCTGTAATTCACAAAATGGAGGGCCCTAACTGTTTCCAACTGCCACATCCTAGTCAGCCCCATAGGATAACCTTAGGCCTTCCAGAACCTTCTGGACCCTACTGGACTCTGTGGGGGTTGTCTATATAAGGGCAGAGGTGGGGAAGCCATTTTGTGTTGACCAGAGAGTGGAGGAGTGAGGCAGTGGTGAAAGGAGGAGGACGCACTGGGAGCAGTTAGTTTGTCCCTGTGACAGACAGCCACTACAGGGAGACGTTCCCCCTTCTACCCCTGACCAATCCCTCCCAACCACCTTCTTCTACTGAAGAGATTGTCCCATCTGAGGTGGAAGCCCCCCTCTACACTTGAGCCCCATTGACCCCTGTCGGGACGCTCTGCTTAAGGATTTTCCTGACTTCCCCCTGGCCGTGCTTCACTTACCAGCGTTGTGAAGAAGACAGCTCTAGCCCAGTGTTGAGCCCAGTGTTGTCCCCGAGGCTTAGAGGGAAGGCGAGTGGCTACTGAGCCTGTGTGGCCCTGTTGAGCGAGCGTAACGCTCTATTCAGCGTGTCCCTGGAGCCAGGTGAGGGGAGTGACTGTGAGAGAGGAAGCGGAGATAGCGCGGCGCCAAGCGGGAACACTGGTCCCTCGCGCCCGCGTTGACGTGCTCTTCATTTTCTTGTGAGGCGAAGTGGAAAACGGGCAGGCCCCTGCAGGAGACGCTGCCGGCGGCAGTACCGCGCATGCTCCATCATGCGAGGCGAAGGGTGAAGTGGGCAGGCCTTCGCGGAAGACGCTTCTAGCGCCAGGTGATCAGCGCCGACTCCCAGCCAGCACACTACTCCCCCGCTTCTGCGCGGAGGAACCGGAGTGCGTAGGAGACGCCCAGACCGCCGAGGAAACGATCGGCGAGGAAGCCGGCTTTAGTGCTTCCTCGCATCAGCTACCCCTCCTTGTCCCTGCAGCAGCGCGACACAGAGAAGATACGCGCTGAGCAGTAGGGAAGGGGAGACAACCAGGAAAGTCCCCACATTTGTGGCATCGACTTCCCCAGCGCCAGCCCAAGCTAAGAAGCTGGTCGGGGAAGCTGGGCAGAACCCTTGGAGGCCGATTGTCAGTCAAAAGAGGAGGACTGTGGCTGAACAGCCACTGAGACAGTAAGGAGAGTGGGGGAGAGGAAGGAAGGTGTTGTGCCCTCGTGATTAATGATATTATTCACAAGATTTAGCATCTAACAAGGTGCTCTGACTTCCTGTCATATATATTCCTAAACTATTGTCAGAGAGCGCTGACAGTACTTGTCAACGGGGGAACTCCCTTCAGGCACTTATAGTAATTGTTGTTGAGTACAGTGAACCTGTGAGATTCCTGCAGACCACTCTAGTGTGCATTCTAGCGCTGTATTAAGGTGCAGATAAGGGGAGAGAGATCTTAACACTGTAGCCAGTGATTTGGCAGGCTAAAGTGATGAAATATATTAATGTCATTGATTACTAATGCAAAGAGACACTGCTTAGCGTAATCCTATTGAGATAATTTCAATTCCAAAAGTAAGCATTTCTGAACTCATGACAACTGAATGTTTTGAACTGTAATTTTTCCACAGCAAGAAGAGTGTTATTTACTTCTCTAGATCAAAGGTATAATTGTTATTCTGAGAAGAACTGAAATGTCTTACACTGTATAATTTGAAACCGAAGAGTATAGTAACTGCTTTCAAGACAAATTGATAATTTGCTAGTAATTTAAGAGGTATAACTGCTGATTCTAAAGTAACCTGAAATGTTCTAAGCTATATATATTTTGAGAACAAAGAGAATATTATTTTTATAAAGCAGTACGTATTTTTCCACATTTTTGGTGTAGCGTTTTCTTTTTGTGTGCTATTGTGTGGTTTTACTGTTGGGTGGTCTGCAACCTTTACACTGTGCCTCTGAAGTGAACGTCTTGCCCTAGGCCAGGCTACCCCAAGTTCCAACACCATGGCAGTGTTGTCGCTGGTTGGATAGGCTTCCACCCATTTGCTAAATGCGCACACTACAACAAGTACATACTTCAGGCCTTGGCATCTTTCTAGCTGGATGTAGTCCATCTGCAGGACTTCAAACGGATGATTGGGAACCCCAAACCCTCCCCGGGGTACCACAGTTCTTTTCCCAGGGTTGTGTTGCAGGCATATCAGACATTGTTGGACCAGACGTTTAGCAGGGTCTGCGATTTTGTCATTGTGCCAAACTTTGGAGACAAGCTCAGTCATAGGGGCAGATCCTATGTGTGCAGGAGAGTGTGCCATGGTCAGTATGGGGATCAGGTATGAATCGGGTAGCAACCATTTGTTCGTGTCTTTTGCCCGCCAGCAGCCTTCATCATCTTTCAGTCCCACCCGTGCCCATTCAGTCAATTCGTGTTGTGAGCTGGCCATTTGGATGTCCCTAATTGTTTCCCTAGCGTCTGTCCATTTCTCTGCTTGTGACCTGGTCACGTACATGCGTGTCATTGTCCTATTCTCAGCTGTGGTTCGGGCAGTGATGTCAGCCAGTGCATTCCCCTGTCCAATGATGTCTGTCACATTTTTGTGTGCTTGGCATTTTATTACGGCAAGTTGTTTGGGAAGAAGGACTGCTTCAGTTAAGGTGGAGACTAGATCTCTGTGTAAGATGGGGGTGCCGTGTGAGGTCAGGAATCCCCTCTCCTTCCAAAGGAGCCCAAAATGGTGAACCACCCCGAAGGCGTACTGGCTGTTGGTGTAAATGTTTGCTGTGGTTCCTGTTGCCAGGATACATGCTCGTGTGAGGGCAATCAGTTCTGCTGCCTGTGCAGATCGTTGTGTGATGCGGGCTGTCTCTACTACAGTTCGGGCTGTGGTAACTGCATAAGCAGCTGAGGTGGTGCCATCGGGGAGTTTGATGCAAGAACCGTCCACCCATAGCTCTACGTCAGGGAAAGCTGTGTCTCTGAGGTCGACCCTACTCCTAGTCTGTTCGTCCGTGAGGGTCACGCAGCCATGTACAGGGGACACATTGGGATTGTTCTCTGGTAGGGGTAACAAAGTCGCTGGGTTCAGTGTGGTGCAACTTTTCAGGGTGATGTGGGGTGCAAGCTGAGTCAATTTGTATCCAGTCAGTCGTGCACTCGTCAGGTGTTGCGTCTCAGTCTGGTTCAGGAGGGTGTCAACCGCATGGGGTACTAACACCGTGAGGGAGTTCGAGAGCACGATCCCCTCACTTTGTCGGATAGAGATAGCAGCGGCAGCTACAACTCGAAGGCAGGCAGGCAAAGCTCTGGCTACGGGGTCAAGAGTGGCAGAGAAGTAGGCGCATGGGCGTTGCTTTGGGCCAATGGACTGGGTCAAGACAGACAAAGCGCATCCCTCCCTTTCGTGAGTGTAGAGGGAGAAAGGCTTTGTGTAATCGGGGGTTGATTGATTGATTGATTGATAAAAATGTATAACGCGCAAAACAATAACCCGCAGGTATCAAGGCGCCTAGGACAGGGGCCGAGCAGAAGGCATCTCTTAGTTCTATGAAGGAGGATTGGCATTCGGGGGTCCAAGGGAGTGTGAAGGCGACATCTTTAGCTAGCAGAGAAACCAGCGGTTTCACAATGAGGCTGAAATTCGGTAACCACTGTCGGCAGAAGGAAGTGAGGCCTAGTAGGGAGCGAACTTGTTTCTGGGTCTTAGGGACAGGGGTCTCTAGAATGGTTTGGGTTCGGTCGGGAGTAAGCTTCCTTCTGTCTTTGGACAAGAGGTGGCCTAAGTAAGTGACCTGGGGTTGGCAGAATTGTAGCTTCTTTTTGGAGACCTTGTGGCAATTTTCCGCAAGGAAGTGCAGGAGTTGGATGGTGGCTGTGACTGCAAGTGGAGTGGTATCGGCCGCCAAAAGGATATCATCGACGTACTGTATCAACACCACTCCATCGGGTAACTGGACTGCATCCAGTTGTCTCTTGAGGGCCTGGCTGTAGATGCTAGGGCTTTCAGTGTAGCCTTGGGGTGCTCGACAGAATCTATACGAGCGGGCTTTTAGGGTGAAGCCAAAGAGGTATCGGCTATCTGGGTGGATGGGGATAGAGAAGAAAGCGTTCTTTAGATCAATGACAGTGAAGGTGGGGGCAGTGGAAGGAATCAGGGTCAGAATAGTGGTGATGTCTGAGACCACGGGGTACTGAGGTACAACTACTTTGTTGACCTCTCGTAGGTCGATGATGAAGTGGTACGCTTTCTCATCTCCCTCTCCTTGCTTCTTTATTATGGGTAGGATAGGACTGTTTCAAACATTGCTAACTACTTCCTCTACCACTCCTGCGTCTATCAGGGACTGAATAATCTTTACCAATGCCTTCTCGCCCTCGGGCGATATCCGATATTGCGGAAGTTTTGGGAGTATTGCGTCCTGTCAAACAGTTATGTGCACTAGGTCGATCATCATGCGTCCTACGTCTGAGTCAGTTTTGGCCCACAGGTACGGAGGCAGAGCGTCAAGTAGTGTGGAATTTTAGTCTGAACATCGTCTGCACCAACCTGTCACCCACGTACAACATGCACGACAGCCATTTTAGGCATCATGGTCTCCATGTCCTCGATCGATCGCCAGCGTGCTCTCCTGACCCTGCGAGCATCCTCCGCGCACCCTGGCTCCCCCCTCCTCCCTCACATGGGCAAGTCATAAACCTTCTTCTTCTGCAAGACTCTGTCCTTGGGAGTCACGCTCGTGCCTGACCAAACACCTCTTTTCCTTTCATGAATACCCCTCTGTTGGTAACCTCTCCCTATGCGCCTGATTGTCCACGCGGCTTGAATACCTCTCCTTTGATGACCCCTTCCACCGAGTCCGATTGTCCACGCAGGTCCGAGGCCATCGCCTAAGCCGGGAGATACAGTTTACTGCCCCCTATTGCATGGAGTCATTCCTCTTCAAAGGACCCACTA